>NW_024884586.1:2319625-2748204 GCF_019232065.1 Centrocercus urophasianus
CAGTCCAAACTCCCTAGGAGCAACCCCACACCACCTGCATTGCACAAGATATCACACAGGTGCCCTTGTTACCTCAGGAGATGGGTGAAAAAGTACCAACAGACAGAATGTTGTTTGCCAGACATTTCAAAATAAACTCAAGCTCATTTAAAAACTATTTCCCTCTAAGAAAGCTACTGAACAAACCTTTTTGCTGTTTCCACAGACTGTTGTTCTGCCAGTTCCTTCTGAAGTTCCCTTTCCTTGGCCTCTTTCTGCCCAATAGGGCAGTCTTCAGGCACAGTGAATAGTGACAAGGCATCCTTGCTGTCTTCTTCTCGGAGAACTTTAGCAAATACCTTCTCAGCTAGAAGTCGCACTTGCTCATCAACTTCAGATATGTTCAGCTTTGGGAACTGTCTGGGCATCTCAGCTAATAAGGAAAACATTTGACAAAGTTATATTTTTAAGTAACTTGTAAGTAGAAATAAGAAATACTTTTTTTTTTTTTTTAGCATTCCAATTGAAATTAAAAGCTTACAGCAAAAAATGATAAGGTCATCAGATGGCTTGGGTTGGAAGGGACCTTACAGTCGCAGCCCTCAGCTGCGGGCTGGCTGCCCCCCACCAGGTAGGGCTGCCCAAGGCTGCATCCAACCCAGCCCTGAGCACCTCCAGGGACAGGGCAGCCACAGCTCCTCTGAGCAGCTGCGCCAACGCCTCGCCATCTTCGTCACGGAATTTTTTTCTTCTTCCTTAACCTAAACCTACCCTCTTTTAGTTTAGAACTCTTACTCCTTCTCCTGTCACTGCTCTCCCTGGTAGAGTCCCTCCTCATCTACCTCTGTAGAGCCACTGTAAGTACTGGAAGGCCACTACTAGAACTCCTGGGAGCCTTGTCTTCATAAGCAGAACGAAGTAGAATGGCTATGCAGAATTTAAACCACTGTGCAATATGCAGCAATTACAGGAATCCACTGAGTATTTTTTCTTGCATGGCCATGATAAACCATACATTCACAACTTCCAACTGTACTCACTGAAATGTTTTGTTGTGGCTGTTTGTTTTTTCCTTTCTAATACGTTTCTAAGGTATGCTTTCTAAGGTGCCAGTTCAGTTGGAAGTATAAAACTCCTGAAGGACAGTAAGGCAGTCCAAGGAACATTCTGTGGTAACAATAAAACTAATGGTAGACCTATGTATGAGATTGAATGTGAAACAGTTCTTCGCTGACGCGTAGAAGCTGTGAGTGTTAAAACTTAAGTCTTCTAGGCTGCTTTTAACTACCTCACAAAAGGCAAGGGTACAAGGTTTACTGCAAGCATTCATTCTTTAGCACATGGTGTTATCTTGCATCATAAAAATTCCTACAGATTTGCCAGTAGATTCCATTCACTTGCATAATCAAAGAGACTTACTTGCAAGACAGTGCACACTGAGCTGTATGGATGTACTTGCAGTGAACTCGGAAATCTCATCTACTGCTCCTCTGCTGCTCAGTGCCTTCAAAGCAATTGCAGCGCCACAGGCAAGTTAGCAAAGAATGCTGCACATTTCTACCTCACCCCATTCTTTCCACAGAGAAGTTGTGGTGCTGCTGTTGGCTGTGCAACAGGAGTGAAAATGCTGCTGTTAACTCTAGTTTTCTTTGTTCATTTTGCTTCCAGTGACTCATACTCTGTTTTTGAGCTGCACGCGGGAAGCAGAGAGGATACAGAGTTAAATTCCTCTTGGCATTTATATAACAGACCGGTTTAGTCTTTTCATTTTTTACTTATGTAGCCTTTTGTAACAAAGTATTTCCATTTTGTTAGACCAGAGCTATTGAAAATAACACCTTTAGGGTTTCTTCTATAGTTTCAAAACCTTACTTGTATCTCATTCCAGTATGCTGAGCCAGTTCTGACATCTGCTAGTATTCTGGACAGGAAAAGATACACAGTTCTTGCAAGCCGCTGTCCAGCACTGATTGTTACATGCTGTACAGCTTTCTGAATGCCTTCAGTGCGCTGGAGTTTGTAACAAAGAAGACTCAACTCTAATCACATAAGTTAAAAATAGCAATGAAGATGTCACAACAAACCAATCCAAGCACTCCCAAAATGTGAAACTTGGGTTCAAAACTGGCACTGCAGAATCCTGTTTGGTCACAAGAATGAAGACTTGTTTTATAAGATGGCATTCATTCCAATGACAAGATGCATGCTGAATACCCACAGGGGCATGGCAGTTGCTAACCACTCAAGGCACAACTCATCAGCAGGCCCACTGCAGTATTTCCAAAGGCATGCCACAAGTTTCATCTGTTGATATGCGATCCTTTTGACATGTGATACTGTTGTCATCAATCTAAAAGATTCTAATTAATGTCCACCTGTTTTCACAGTTGCTTTGAAAACACTTTCCCTTTTATTTCAAAAACAAACACAGTATTAAGAGGTGATGAGAGAAGCGCTGGACTGAAACACAACAATTTAGTGATCACCTACATTATTTTCCATTCCTTTTTTTTTTGTTTGGTTGTTTTTTTTAAACAGTGGGAAAACTCCAGAATGAATGAACTATGGATCTGACTCAATGCAGTCTTCTTTCTTGCTACGCAATTTGGCAATTAGTATTCAGACTTCCTACATTAAGTAATGCTACATAACAAACAAAAATGCATACATGCTCAGCTGAACGATTCGATGACAATGCACCAGGATGTCTTGGAAGTATCCCAACTTAGATTCAGTTTCTCAATTTCAAACCTCAACGAAGTCATAGGAGTCTTTCCACTGACCTCAATGAGCACAATTGTCAGCAGCAGTGACTGACATCCAGCTGCCAGCAACAGGGACCTTTTGGGCCACTTCAACCAAAGTAAAACAAATATTTTCACTGAGTAATTCAACCATAGTAAGCACATTAAGGATCTGAGTGAAGTCCGGAAAGTTACTGCTGTGAAATCAGCAACTATCCTATTTTCAGTACTAGCTGGGAGAGGATAAACCCCATGCCTGAGGGTTTATCATGGACTGACCAACTATATCTCAGTATGAGCGAACTTTTTCTTGAAAAATCGTCATCAGAAACAAAAATGCAGTATTAAGTGCATTGCACAAGAAATCCTATCTCAAATCGCGACAGTAACATAAGCACAGTCTTCTGTGGAGGCCAGTGCTGGGTTTTTGTTGTGTTTGCGTTTTCCTTTCTTACAAAAGCCAGTCTCCCGTTCTTCACTCAAGCAAAGGAAAGTCCAGGGCACAGAGCGCTCGGGAAGGGTCAGCCACATCGCTGCAGGCTCATGGTATTGGAAGGGGTTTAACAGACCCAAAACGGTTGTGCGGCACCTCATGCAAACCGCAACATCCCGGCTGGAAACAAATTAGGGCTCCTACACCCAGCATCCCACCGCCTAAGGAGCACCTTTTGCCGGGGAGAGCATCAGGGGGGCGGCACCTCGCCGTGCCTGTGCCGCGGGATGGGTGCGGGTGGCACCGAGTGAGCGGCGGTGCGCTCGTGTCCTACAGCCCTCCATCAGACAGGCAGCACGAGCTGCCGCTCAGCTCACCACCTCTGCGAAAGAGGAAGCTATTTCCCCTGAAACGCGTTGCATCAAACACGATGTTATTTAAACACGGTTATTTAAAACAGCAATTACTGATCAGAAGCGTAACGGACATGAATGTCTAACAAACGCACGCCATCAGCACGGCGCCGAGACCTGGCCTCCCGCCCGGCGGCGCGGCACGGCACGGCACGGCACCGCCGGCACAGCCGGCGCAGGAGCCCCCACGCGCCCAAGGTCACCGGCACGGCGCTCCGCCCCGCCGCGGCACTTACCCAGCTCCCCGGGGAACTCCATGCCGGGCCCGGCCCCGCCGCCGGCCGGGGAGGCTCGCTCAGGAGCCGGCGGCAGCGAGGAATAGATGGAGGAGCCGCTCCCGCCCGACGCCGCCACCGCTCCCTTGTGCCGCATTCGGCCGCCCGCTACCGCAGTGCCATCTGCCCCCACCGCCCCGCCCCGGCCCTTTATGGTAGCCGCGCCCCCGGCCCCCCGCGGCACCCCGCCAGGGCGGCCCGCTGCCTCCTGGGCGGCGGCATCGCGGCGGGGCGGCTCCGCAGCATGTGGGGCCGCGGGCGGAAGGAGCGCGGCGGGCCCGGCCTGAGGGAGCCGCCCTGAGCCGGGCCGGGTGCGGAGAGCCGGTAACGGTCGCCTCCGTGGGCGGGGCGGCGGCGCGCGTCTTGCCCGTACCTCAGCGAGGAGCTCGCGCCCGGCGCGGCTCTGTCAGGAGCGGGGCGCGAAGGTGGCCGCCACCTCGGGCACCGTCCGGCGCCGCTCGTCCCGCGGCTGTACCTGAGGTGACCTCAAAGAGAGCGGAGCGAAATTTCCGCGCCGCCGCTTCCCTCGTCAGGCTTCGAGGCAGAAGTCGCGCCGTCACATGGCTTCCCGCAGACGGGGGAGGGAGCTCCCGGGGCGGGCCGCCTCGGCTCCTCTCCTCCGCCGTGCGCCGTGCCGGCCGCCTCCAAAAGCGCTTTCACGTGGGAAAGTTTGGGTCGAGAGAAGGCGGCCCTCCCTCCATAAGTAGGTCTGCGTACACCCAAGACAAATAACTGAGGGTCAGAACAAGCATGAGTCAGCAGGAACAAGGACTTCAGTGTGTGAAATAATTCGTTCCTGTTTTGTGGGATATGGAGTCCTAGAGCTGAGTGGTGTAGAGGTGTTTATGGGACGTTTGCCTTACAGCATATGGGCATTTAAATAAAGAAGAGTCTTTCCAGCGCAGGGAAGCAGTGGCAATGGAGGAACTGGGGAGCGAGATTCTCAGGGTGAGATCACAAGTGGGGGAAGGCAGGTGCCCCAACACACCTCAGGGGTCAGGCAGTTCTGGGGCTGCCCCTGCCCTGTGCTCCCAGCCTGGCACACGAGGAAATGCTCTGTCTGTGAGCCTCAGGTTCTTGAGTAAAAGTTCCATTACCTCACGCAGCTGGGGGAAAAATGGAAGGAAACAGATGAGGGTGCAAACTTGAAGTTGCAAAGACCAGGCCTTCTGAGTCTTGCATCAGCATCAACAGGTGTCACCGTGATCACATCCGTCTGTCACAAGACTTGCAAAAGGAAAAAAAAAAAAAAAAGACAAAAGCTATGCCCATGTATGAAAAATGGCATGTATGAAAAACACCATGGAGGTGTCAGTCCTGAGCATTTGAAAGCAAGTCAGCCATCCAAAATCATCCAAAATCAAGGATTAATCCTAAAATAATGATACTGAAAACTGTTGCCTCTTGAAAAAAGGCTAACACTGCCTGTGGATGTTTTTCCAATAGTAACTGGATGTCTTTATTAGCTGCTGCCAGGCTACAGCCAGACAAGCCATCTGCTGCCCAGGAAACTACATACTGTAAGTGTCTGTGCCTCTGACTCATAGTTGTCCTGCCCATGTGATATATGAGTAAAGGACACCTGTTGTTGGTCATTCTGTACACCCCATGATTGCTGGTGCATTTGTCCTATTCCCTCCATCTTGTTGCCCTCCTCCCTCTCCTAGCAAATTCCTAGGAATTTGCCCAAACTTAGCTGCTCCCCATCCCAGGAACCCTCTAATCATAAAGGTGCCCTCCCTGCCTGCTGGACTTAGATATCTCATGGCTTCTTGGATTCCTCTTCTCAGCTTGGCAAATGGGTCCTGCCTGCACTCTTGATTTCATTTCTGTTCTAAGGGATATGAGAATTTTGATAATTTCCTCTGGTGCTATTGCTAGTTTTCTGTCAACCACAATGAAAGAACAGCAGAATTGAAGTTAAACAAGTTTCTACAGTTTTCTTTCATGGAAACGGGCTGCTCAGTGTGTCCCATGGTAAGAAAATGCTGCAGTACGAGTTCATACTATGAGGACCGGAGACTTTACATTGAAAGGTTACCTTAACAATGACTTAGCAAACAGAACAATGTTCAGAACATATATTTGACTAGCAGGTCCGGCTGCTTTCGTTTCCTATCCCTGCTCTCATAGTGGACAATTCACACTTATCACTGGAAATTAACACTAGGCTGACAGCTGTGAAATAGTGTATTTTCAACAGTAGGAGCTGTTGTGCACTTCCATTAGCTCGTGCAGCACATAAAGCATTGGGCTTTGCACGTAGACTCAGAACATCCAGCAATGTCATTTAGCACCTTATTAAGCACTTAGTATCTGACCCATAAGGGAGTCTGTCAGTCCCATTTGTGGGTGGATTATACTTCTATGCAACGCGTCGAAGTCTGCAGAGTAATTTTAAATGTTCTGATTCCTGATGTAAAATGTTAGCTTTTTCTGGAACCGCCTGGATTTTGGTTCACTTCTTTCAGGTACATTTCCTGCAGGTAAGTTTTGCACTATGTATAAATACTTTTTTTTTTTTACAATTTAAATCTTACCGCAGAAGAAGTTACCTCCTGCCTTTTACCACACAACTCAACTGATTATGCTTCTTTATATTATTCATTACATTTTGCATTCCATCGATCTACTTTAAGCCCTGTTTTTAAGCCCTGCTTTAGAGATAATTCTGTTTGTAATGGAAAGTTGTGGTTATTCTAATGTCTGTGGTATTTAGACTGCTTTTTTACAGTCTGACGTTGTAACAAGAAGACATTCAGCAGAAATTTTAAAGATTTACTTGCATGTCAACCCCTACTGAGGAAACAATAAAAAGAAAGCACTGATTATGTATTTGTATTATTAATTTTTATTTTTAGAAAGAGGCAAATGTTGTCTGGGAGATGACTGCAGTTGGGGTGCGCTGTCATCAAAATTAGCAAATAGTCTCTCATTCTCACTTGAAATTGTTTCATTTGTTGTAAACATACTGCTTTCATGTCAATGCTTCCTTAAAAGCTAATGGATTTTGAATTCTTTTTTTTTTTCCTAGTAGATTCATATTATTGACTCTAATATTCATAATAGCAGAACAACCAATGGATCAAATTAAATATTTTATTCTGTAATGGGCCCAATTAGTGGCATCCAAGCCATACTACACCTGTTACTCAATCTTTTGATCTTTAATCAGTTAATTGTGTGCTTGACACACATGCATTTACTTACAGAAGAGTAACAGATATTCCAAAACCAAAAAAATACAGTTAAATGCAGTAATGTCCAAAAGCTGGAGAGGAATTTTGTTCCAAGTGTGAAATGTGAATTGCACTGTGTCAAATACTCTCCTTTAGAAGGGAAGAATGATTCAAAATTTTAAACAAAACAATAAGTGAATTTAGAGAATGGTTTGAGAGCAGCTCTGAGGAGAGGGATTTGGGGTTGTCAGGTGATGAGAGATTCAACATGAGCTGGCAATGTGCGTTTGCCACCCTGAAGGCCATCTGTATCCTGGGTTGCATTGAGAGAAATGTGACCACCAGGGAGAGGGAGGTGATTCTGGCCCTCTACACTGCTCTTGTGAGACCCCCACCTGGAGTACTGTTTTCAGTTCTGGGGCCCCCAACACAAGAAGGATATGGAGCTGTTGGAGCAGGTCTAGAGGAGGGCCACAAAGGTGATCAGAGGCTGAAGCACCTCTCCTATGGGGAGAGGCTGAAAGAGCTGGGGCTCTTCAGCCTGGAGAAGACTCCGAAGTACCTTATAGCTGCCTTCCAGTACCTGAAGGGGGCCTACAGGAAAGCTGGAGAGGGACTTTATATCATAGAATCATAGAATGGCCTGGGATGAAAAGGACAACAATGATCATCTAGTTTCAACCCCCCTGCTATGTGCAGGGTCGCCAACCACCAGACCAGGCTGCCCAGAGCCACATCCAGCCTGGCCTTGAATGCCTCCAGGGATGGAGCATCCACAACCTCCTTGGGCAACATATTCCAGTACATCACCACTCTGTGTGAAAAACTTCCTCCTAATATCTAACCTAAACCTCCCCTATCTCTGTTTAAAACCATTCCCCATTGTCCTATCACTATCCACCCTTCTAAACAGCTGTTCCCTCTCTTTTATATGCTTTAAACTGGAAGAGGGTAGATTTGGATTAGGTATTAGGAAGAAATTCTTTACTGTGAGAAATTCTTACTGTGACGCACTGGAACAGATCGCCCAGAGTGGTTGTGGATGCTTCTCCCTGAAGACGTTCAAGGCCAGGCTGGATGGGGCTGAGAGCAGCCTGGTCTACTGGGAGGTGTCCCTGCCTATAGCAGCGGCTTGGAACTAGATGATCTTTAAGGTCCCTTCCAACCCAAACCACTCTGTGGTTCTGTGATAACGGAAAAGAGTAATGACTCAAAAAAATGAGACAGTTACTCCAAAGAGCGGTTGAAATAACACAAAGTAAATTGTGTCTTTGTGTTGTATAAAGTCAGGAAATCAAATAGCATCCAAAACTTGTAGAAATTCCTCAAACATATGAGTATTCAGCCCTGTATTTGAATTAGACCCAGTTAAGGACTCCCAACACAGAAAACTGAGTTAAATTAAAATGCAAAAATCTTAACATTTTCTTCCTATTCTAAATAGAAGAACATTTTCTATGTTTTGGAGAGTGCTGAATGCCATTGCAGCAAGTAAGCTAAAAGGCATAAAGGAGGAGAAGCGTTTATTAGGCCCAGTTTTGATAAACCACATCTTGGATAGCTGTGTTGTTAGGATTATACACTTACAAGCTGCATCTGCACACACATAAAATGCAGAATGTTTTGAAAATTACTTCCACTGACAGACAGGTCCTGCTTCACCAACCTGGTCTCCTTCTGTGACCGAGTGACCCTCCTGGCAAATGAGGGGAAGGCTGTTGATGTAGTCTACCTGAACTTCAGCAAAGCCTTTCACACTGTCTCCACAGTATTGTCCTGGGGAAAGCGGCATGGACAGTTGCACTTGGAGAGGTGCACTCTTTACTGGGTAAAGAACTGACCAGAGGGCTGAGCCCAGACGGTGGTGGTGAATGGAGTTAAATCCAGCTGACGACTGGTCACAAGTAGTGTTCCCCAGAGGTTGGTACTGGGGCCAGTCCTGTTCAATATCTTTATTGGTGACCCGGATGAGTGCATTGAGTGCGCGCACAGTAAGTTTGCAGATGACACCAAGTTGGCAGGAAGTATCAATCTGTCTGGGGGCAGGAAGAGCCTACAGAGGGATCTGGACAGGCTGGATAACTGGGCTGTGGCCAGTAGGAAGAAGTTCAACGAGACCAAGTGCTGGGTCCTGGACTTCAGCCACAACAACCCCAGATAACACTACAGGCTTGGGACAGAATGGCTGGAAGACTGTACAGAGGCAACGGGCCTGGGGGTACTGGTCCACACTCAGCAGAACGTGAGGCAGCAGTGTGCCCAGATGGCAAAGAAGGCTAGTGGCTTCCTGGCTTGTATCAGAAATAGTGTTGCTAGCGGAAGAAGGGAGGTGATCATCCCTCTGCACTCAGCTCTGGTGAGGCCGCACCATGAGTACCATATTCAGTTTTGGGCACCTCACTACAAGAAAGACATCGAGGCTCTGGAGTGTGTCCAGAGAGGGGCAACTAAGATGGTGAGGGGTCTGGAGCACAAGTCTTATGAGGAGCAGCTGATAGAGCTGGGATTGTTCAGTCTGGAGAGGAGGCTCAGGAGTGACCTTACTGCTCAGTACAGCTACCTGAAGGGAGGCTATGGTCTCTTCTCCCATGTAAAAGGACAAAAGGAAGTGGCCTCAAGTTGTGCAAGAGGAGATTCAGACTGGATGTTAGGAAATACTTCTCAGGGAGAGTGGTCCCAACAACTGCGGTCCTAACAACTTCAGTCTGAAATAACATAATAGAAGTTTTCCATGAGTATATAAATGGAATGTACCATGACATTTAATTGCACAAGAAGGTTTTACGAGGAAGATGGGACACTTTGGTGTATTTATATTGTAAGCTGGAATCACAAGCTACATTGGAAAATTTTTTGCTGGCATTCTGCTAATTGCCGTGCTTTGTCACAGCAGCCATGTTAAATGCCAGTTTGGAACTTAAACTTACTGAGCTTGGATTTGCAGGTATTTACCTGTGATAGAAGACCACTTTGCTCTGAAGTTACACATAATTTGTCTGAAATGTTGTCTCTGTTCTAAGAAAGGGATATCACTATATTACGAGATAAACCTGTATGTGGAGCTGAAAGATCCTTAATCTGATTTATAAAAAGGAGGATTTTCTGAAAGTTGCATTTCACATCTGTTACATAATGTCCAAATGAAATCCTTTTTAACCACCACTGATGTACGATGCCATTTTACATGACTGTTTCAGGAGGATTTTTATTTGCTCAGGATGCACATAGAACATTCAGCAAGTAGCATTCTAATAAACTCAACTCGGCCGGTGCAAGATAAATAATGAAAGATGGAAATTTTGGCCCACAGATGGGAAGTCGGTGGTCTGTTTTGGAACTCCCCTAAAATAAAGAATATTCTGAATTATTTGGTTTCTTCAGAAATCAGTAGTGAAACCCAGACTTATATGTTTAAAATTGTTTTTCATATTATGTTTGCAGTGGAAATGCACATTATTTCATTAAGTGACAGTAAGTTCTGCATTGCCGTTGCTTTTATGTTGGGGTTTTTGTGATCATCTGTGGCTAGGGTTGGCATCTGGTTTATTTGGCCCTCGAGTTCGAAGTTTCTTCCCAACTGTCAGGTATCTGTGTGTTGCAGATGGAATGTGGAACTGTGCCCAGAAACTGGGAAATGAAAGATATGGTTTAGGCATAAACTTATATGGACTTCATATAACTTCATATTATGTGCCTGGGGTTCCACATCAGTCTGCTGCGTCTCCAGACCATCCTCACTCACACAGCGAGGGCTGTGCCTAATCAGACATGCAAAATTTCTGTGGCAAGCCTCGTGTTCTTTCCATAAAGCTCCTCTAAAACAGTATCTACAGGTGGCTTGTGGCATTTTCCATCCTTTTATTTTCTTTCTTTCTATCCTGTAAATGACGGGAAAACGAGAGTCTCTTTTCTGTAAATGTGATTTGCCAAGAGGCACTGCAAGCCTGCCGCTACCCAATAGCGGGAGCTGCCATCCGAGCCGCAGCAGTCGGCCAGATGCGGGTGCTGGCGCAGCGCTGACTGCCTGGGCTGTGGCACCACCTGCTGCTGCCGGCGTTGCTGCTCTCCTTGCTGCTGCTGACCTTGCTGCTGTCATGTAAACAGCAGTTATGCAAGGAATGCAGATTTCATCTTATATAACTGCTCGCTCCCATTCCACTTTATTTAGACTGTTGGTTCGTAAAAAGTAGAAGGGGAAGAGAGGTGTTTGTGTTATTAGAGATGTTTATCTCTGGTTCCAAAATGACTCGTTTGCCTGCTTGATCCTGTGGTGCTTCTCAATTTCACAAAATTCCAGTCTCTTCCTTCACCTGGAGGAAATTCCTTTTTGTTCAAAAACATCAGCAGGCATACGCATGTCATATTTGTGCTCTTTTGTGAGGGTCTGAGAAAACGTCATCGATTCACAGTTCCTGCACAAACGGAACTTAATCCAGTATGGATGCAGGGAAGGAAATTATCAAGTTTTCAGCTGCTGTCACAAGCAGAGGACCACATCCCTGTGCAAAGGTAGATTTCCAAGTTGCTTAAGAGCATACAAGGTCAAGATATGGAGAAAAGCCCAGTGCTCTCTCTCCAGCGGGCATCAGAGAGCTCCCAGAGGCAGTGATGTTTCTGTTGCTTTGTTCCCTCACGTGCAGGCAGAGCACTGTCAGGTGGTGTCCACCTTGGGTGCTTTCACACTGCATACACCATCGGAACTTCTGTGTGTAGTGCCTCACTCAATTCCTTCTATATTCATGCAGATCCTGCAGCTCTCACATGCCTTTCCTTTTTGATTTAGTGCCCCTGATCGATTGCTTCCTTCTTATTGTTCTTTTTCTCCCTGGGAAGGCCTTGGGTTCCATGGATACCTTGAAGGATTGGTGGATAATGGTGTTCTGCTCATGGTTTTGTTCTGGTTCTCTAGTTGCGCATCTTTGACCGTACCCCCTCGCAACCTTTTCCTTTTTAATTTGTTGCTAATGCCCAACCAGCCCTAAAAGAGAAATCCATTGTGAGAAGGAGTATGAGTAGATGGTACCAAAGACAAAGCAATCCTTTCCCTGTTGTGCCTCGCCTGTAATGCTTTGTAATTTTTATGAGCTGGAGGTGGAATCTGGACTGTCCTAGGTGATGGTCATCAGTCAGTGGATGTCTTCCAAGAATGAGTCCTGTTCTATTTTTAACCCTGTCTCTTTTGGTGTTCACAGTGTCCTGTGGTGGTGAGCTTGTTCTACACAGCATTGTGCCCTGTGAGCCAGCTTTGATCCAAATATCGTATGACCAGATGTAGCTCAGCTCTTTGAACTGTTGGCTCTTGCTAAGACTGCAGGCAGTGTAAGCTCATGTCTGCCACCAGTACACTGCAGAGATGTCTGCTAACTGACACACAGACAGGTCAAAGCAGTGCATTATTAAGCCAAAGGAGTGTGTCATAGATTGCCACACTCAAGCATATGGTGTTACCACAGAAGGGCAAAGGGTCTCACTGGACGGTCCCTGGACATCATAAAGCTGTTTGCTGCATTCTGCTGCTGAAAAGGAGTAATTTCCACAGCTCAAACATAGAGAAATCTTTCTGAGACTCGTGCAATATGGGCCAGAGCAGAGAAAAGAAAGTGTGAAATGAAAGACGCCCTGATTGATTAGTCAAGAGTTTGAATGGCTCATACCTGTCCTCTCCTGTATCCAAGGCATAAGCAGGGAATAAGGGAGCAAGCAGTATTCTCAGATCCAGACAAAACTGGAGGAAAAAAAAGAGCTGTTAGACTCATTGCCTGGCTTCCTTAATTAACTACTTTCTGAATTTTGGCTACCTTTCATTTTACAAACAAAGAAATATTAGAAGAATTTAGAACTTAATAAATACTAGAGAAAAAGAGAACATTGCATTGATGTTTCTTCAACATTGATAATTCAATTCAGTCTTTCTTCAAAACTCAGATTGCAGTGTTATAAATGAGACATAGATTTTAAACTATGACATAAATGCTAGTCCAAACAATTGGAAATTATTAATTTCTTGTAAGCAAATGTGTATTTATTTAGTAGTTAAATGCTGAATTTGGGTATTTAGGAAAGCAGCAAGAGTAAACTTCATCCATCATATTTCTTTGCATAAATAAATGCTTTAACAGTGCATAATACACTGAACCTGGTCACATTAGATATATCTACTGCTGATTGTCAAAATAATCTGCAAAGACTACTCCAGATGAAACTGTACACATGGGAAGAATGAAAAGTTTTTAAAGATTTAGTTATTAAGGCCATGTTGAGGGAGACAGTTGCAGAGTTGCTGGGAAGGAAAAAACACATCCATTTCTCTTCTGATGTGAGTAGGTGTGCTAATGTGGCTGAAGGCTAGAGAAGAAAGCCCTGAACATCTCCAATGCCACTTCTGAAAAGCATGTAATGTATTTTAGTCATAAATTTTCCTTCTTGATGTTATGGAGCCACTTTTACCCCAAAGTAAAGTTAATTTGGTCTCTTGTTCTGAAGAGATGCTATCTGACTAGCAGTTAGCTCAGCCATCACGTGTGAAGAATGGAATCCAGAATTAATGCCTCAGGGCAATATTTCAGCATTTTTCAGCACCAAGAGAAGGAAAGGTTTTTCATGTACCTTAGGGATCTGCAGGTGCCTGAGGGATGCCTTGTGTTACTTGTAACCTCAAAGCTCAAGGTGAAAAGGACGGTTTTCCTCAAACGTGCCAGTTGGACAGGCCAGGGCGAAATGGCTCAGGAACTGAATGAGTGTATCACCAGCTTAAAACTACTTTTGCCAGCTTTCTCCGTGGATGGGAGCAGAACTCAGAGCCTTCCTTTTCCCCCTTCTTAGTCACCACACAGCCATCATGTGAAAGATCTGTAAAACGCAGGAGAGAAACTGAAAAGCGATTCCGTCATGCTCCAGGTGCTACAGTTCTAATTTGATCACAGGCAATGAAGGCAATTCTTTTTTTTTTTTTTTCTTTCTTTTTTTTTAATAGCTGGTAGTCCATAATGGAGCACATCGTTATGAATTGTATCTACTTCTCAGAGCTTGTGTGAGCTTGGGAAATACTGCATTAAAAAGCCAAGAGAGCCACCTAGTGTTTTAAATTACAAAAGCTGAATTGTGTGCAGTTTGGACTTCTGTGTGCAAGAGACCGTCTGGATGTAGTCTCCACAGTCGACAAAGGAAAAAGTCTCAATATTTCATACCCATCCCTGACATTTTTTGCTTCTTACAAGCTTTGCGAGTTTAGGGTGTGTGTGCTTAACCAGTTGTTTTCAGTAGAGTGTACTGCCTTCTACGAACTTTCTTTTTGGCAGTGTGACAAAGCAAACGTCATGCAGTGCTCTTAGCTTAGTCACAGTGCTGGGAAGAATCCACATAATGAGTTTATTACTTTTCTCCTCAAAAGGCTGCAACAAGTTTTAAGGGCTGTTTTTGCCCTTTCCCGTAATCAGTGTGCACATGTGCATCCAACAGACATGCACAAAAAATACTGATTTTTCCCCATCATTTCTCAGTATGAGCTCATACACAGTCTCTGAGCATTTGTCACCTGGAGCTGTTTTCCTTACTGCATATTCACACAGTAATTTTCTGCTTCTGTGGGTAACTTATAGGGAAAAAGAAAGAGGATTTTTACAGTTACAGGCTCTGTAGTTGCAGTATAACCTAAGCAGTGAGTGCAGATCAGCTAATGGCTACACAACAAACAGGCCAAACAGAATTTTTCTGTCCTGGGGTCAAAGAAGAGCTGAGGCCACGGCTGAGCCAACCAAACAGCTTCTGCTGCCAGAAGAAGTATAGGACAGAGGGCAAAAGTGATCATCCTGGGAGCAGCCACTGAAATTTCTAAGACCACCTTCTCCTTGATCTGTGGCAGAAGTCATTTTGTCACATATCCCACAGTCTCTCAGTAGAAATTGACACTGGCTTCTAACATACTACAAGGGCCCCAAAAGTACTGAAGTGTTGTCTGTTGTGTTGCCTTCAGCTGTTTACTATTTGGATGGGTTTATTTTTCCTGTACTTTGATTTAGCCCTTAGTTAATTCATTTTAACCTCAGTCAGCCCACAGAAGATGTATTTTGTCATAAACCATGCTGCAGAAACAGAGGTTATTCTCACAGTGCAAGCTCTGGAGATTCCTTAAAATGGCTCGTGTGTCAGTCAAGAAACAATTTCCTTGCAGAGTGCTATTCATACTCAGTACCACACCTCATCTGTGCATAATCTTGCACCAGTCACTCATTTGCCCATAGGCCAGTTTTCTTATCAGTAAACCACATTCATTATGTAATTATCTTTCCAGAGATGAAGAGGCTAAACCACTGTTTGTAAACCACATTCGTATGTCGTCTTGGTAAGTGCTGCAGAAAGGCTATGAGCAGTTTACTATTTCACTGTCCTCACACTTTTGTAACAGTGCTGCTTAGCATCACTGGCAAATTCTAGTAATATATGTCATCTTCTACCTATTTGTTAAGAATGTTCACCGAGAATCTGTCCCAACAAATTCAAAAGTAGTTGACTGTATGTGCCCCTCACAAAGCGAGCCCTAAACGAAATGAAGTCAGTCAGACTAACTGAGCAGAGATCTGTAGAAGTAGGGCCTGACATCAAGAAGTAAAAATCTACCAGTGTTCTGAATGATACCATTCATAGTATTCTCTTTTTTTTTTTTTTCCTTTTTGCTTCTGTCCAAGTCTGATGTAATAGTATGAATTTCCAAGGCAGCACGTTGTGATTTATTTGATTTCTAATGTTCAACATTAAATCTAGCATGTGTGTAATTCAAAGGTAGGACAAACCACAAGGGTGTGGGAACTTATCTAGCCTTAGATGTTTTAAAGATAGTTCTGTAAATCTAAGCCAGTGTTCCAGCGTTCCTTGTAGTGCATGAGAAGAAGCAAAACAAACACTGCCAAAAATTGGTTTTGATCTCCAGACAGGTGCCCAAAAATGTTGGAGTGAGTAACCCTCAAGAGTTGAATCCCACTCACTGGCTTACCAGGAATCTCAGACTCAGGCAGAATTGTATTAGTTCTTTTGGAAGCTACTTCTGGATGGCAGTCTTAGACAGGAGGGGTTGTGTAGTAAGAATGCTGTTCTTCAGAGGAACCACTTAACAGCTGTACTCCTTTTTAGTAATTGCCCACTGTGCTCCGGAAAGGAAACCGAATGGGCCTTCTGCTTGTTTAGCCTTGTTTTGTTTGTTACTGCTGGTTCTTCTATCCACTGGATAGATATTTAAAGTTTTAAAAAACACATAGGGTTTTTCAGTGATTATACTGCCAACAGTCAAAATTAAGGTTCTGATAATATCACAGTGCATTACTGCTGTATGACCGAATCCCTTCAAAGGGACTATCATATTATCACCATGACCTCAAAAAAATGCTAGTTCTGTTTAATCATTAGAACAAAGAGCCGGAGGCCAGAAAGATCATAATACAACAATTAAGGACAGAGAAGAGACAATAACGTGGTTCATGGAAAACAGAGACCAGAAAAAAACTAAGTTTATGGAGTCTTTCCATTTTCCTAGCTGATATGCTGTACAAATCCATGAGAGATCCAGTTTCTCCAAAATGTAAGCTTACGTTAAAGGAGACCGTGAGCCCAAGCCATCCTGTTTACAAAAGGTTTTGTCTACACAAGGAAATTGACTGATACAACTCATGCAGCTATTTCTGTGCTATTCTAAAAGCTGCAAGGAGTTATTTAGGAGCAACTACTGTGGAATAGTTTATGCTACAGTAGTTACACTCATTGCATTCCCTAGAGAGAAAAAGATCCATTATAATATTCTAAACATGAACTCATTTATATTTCTGCAGCATTTTCTCCACGACTCTACAGGCAGCCTGAAATAATATTCTGAATCACGTTACTTTTCTCTGTCTTTGAACAATTAAAACTTAGTGACATGACATGGCATGACTTAGAATGCTTAGCAAACCTTTTTGATTGGAGGCAATTGGAGTTAAACACGAGAAAAAAATAGAAATTATTACAGGGAGAAGAATTTTGAGGAACGGGAAGGACAGAAGGGGAACAGCAGCACAAGGAAAACTGAAAAGAAGCAAATTGAAGTGCAAATAACAGGGACAATCAAGATAGGAATGTTACCCCAACTGAGAAACAGTCACAGCAGCAAGCCTGAGATTGTTACCACAGTACAACAGGGTAGTTTATTCCCTTGATCTTAATTCCAGTATCCCTCTGATAACATTGTGTATCTTGCTGTAGATTAAGTGTATCATATAGTCCTAAAATTAGACAAGCAGCCATTAAGTCTGGAATTTGGCCTTCTCTGCAAAACGAATTTGCACATCCCTTGTGTAGGTCCCAGTGCGAGGACAATGTTTTCTCCATTGTATATCCAGGTTTGTTCTGCCAGGCTTTTCACTATTTTCTTTGTTCACTCACAATACCTCATAGCTCAGGTCTGTGACATTTCAGTGTGAGTATTTTTTAAAATAAGTGTTTTGTTTTGTCTGTTTTGAACAGTGCAGAGCAACTTGCTGATTGTTTCCGTAACTGTGGCTGATGCTGCTATCATTCTAGAAAAAGTAAATACTGTGGTAGCTTGAAGGAAAACCGTGTTGTTTTCACACTTACATTTGTAATGAGCTGGAGAGCCAGTGAAATGACAAGGATTCTTACAGTACCACAAGGGTCAGTAAGGACAGAACACAGAAGCAAAGCTGCATCTATCAGATGCCCCCTGAGAGAGTGTCTGAGATGGCAAGCCCCTGATCTGTCAGCTTCCCACATAGCTCATAGATGAGTTCTGCTCACACTAGCAGGATCAGGAGCTAAGTGATTTTACAGAAGCATTGCTTGTTTTATTTTCATAATTCGGAAGCTGATAGAAGATTACATCAATCAAAAATACAATTCATTGTGGTCTTGTCTATGTAATGAAAGCTTTAATCTTTGGTGCATTCTTTATGCTGGTATATGAATATGTATGCATTTTTTCTACCAAAGCCTTTGTATCTGTGGAGAGGGTTCACTTATCTCTTTGCACAGTGAGACAAGCAGCAAACCTGGTCCAAGAGAAGCAGTAAGAATTTGTGGCCAGGAGTAAGAGAAGGGGAAGGAGATGCAGCCAACTGCTTTGGTTGCATTCAGTGAGGCATTATGGCAGCACAGGTATCTCATGTAACTGCAAGTGTTAACCACACAGTGTGTTCACTTTGTACAAAGATAGACCCTCCATGACTAGGTGAGTTTGTAAAAAAAACTTCTCTGTGTTACTTGGGACATAAAAGCTCTTTAATATCATAGAAAGAGGGGAAAATAAGTAGCAGGTGCTATAAGCCAGCCAATTCAAATGAGAAGTTACACGTGCTTTTATCAGGGCATATCAATGCCAGGAGAAGTGGTTGATTTGCTACCTCTTGATGTTCTTACTTTGAAACAGTGTGCTTTTCTGGAATTTCAAAATAGTTGCAGTTCTAAGTATGGTGATGAGTGGATAAAACTTAATAGCCGTGACAAACAATAAATAGATCAGGTGCAACCAATAGATCTGTTGGTTCATTCTGGTCTTAAAGTCTCCAGAGCTACGAAATTTGGTAGACAACTTTGTCTTTCTCGTCCTAGGTTTGTGCTGCTGCTGTTGGCATATGTTTTAAATGCATGTCTGAAAGCCAGAGGCTTTTTTTTTTTTTTTCCTCTCTCTCTTGGTTTAAACACTAACAGGAGACTGAAAACATCTCTGTTTGTCCAAGCCTGGAAAAATGCGGAAAGATTATATTACCAAAGGGAGAGAGAGGGGAAAAAAAAAGAGAAGAGGGAATACTGTGTACCCAACAAAACAGGGGCAAGAATGCAGGAATGTAAATGTGTTACAGGCTGTTATTAGGATTTTGGACAGAAAAATAAGAAAGAGAAGACTGAAAGGTTGGAAAGGCATGAGATACAGTCTGTTTAAGCTGGAAATTATCTTCCCTAGATTGCTAAGGTGACAAAAAGAAATTATGAAATGTAAATAGTCATATTTGTTTTAAATCTGGAAGTTTCCACTAAAATGCCTGTCTCTCTATGATAGTCGTTTTTTATTATTATTATTATTATTATTATTTTATTTTTTTAAAAGTGCTCTGGGGAATTACAGAAAAATGAGCTTTATTAAGTGTTCATGGCCATCTGAACTACCCACCCATCCAGTATAAATGTGTTCTGGCAAAATAAGTGTTTGTGTTGCCATGGCCTTTCCCGTGATGTTATTTTCTTAAGCAAAAGCATTTTTCTAGTGGAGATCTTAACAAGGACGCCGGCAAAGTGCCATGATTCAGTCCTTGAAGAGAAAAATAATGATTTGGAGGAATGGAGAAGGAAAGAGACAGCCTTAGAGGGGGAAGAGAGCAGAAGACTTACATGTCTGATGGTGACCCTTTCCCAACAGCAGCAGTGATGCCTTCCTCTGATCGCTCCATTTCCATGGGAGAGTCATACCATCTCCACCAGCCTTACAGAAACACTGATGGGCAACCTGAGTGTAGGGAAAATGTCCTTTTAAAAAATAATAAACCATATGCCTTGGTCACAGCCTTAATCAGATCAAGTCAGAGGGCTCTGCCCTGTGCGCAGATACAGGGACAACACAAAAATATTTCCCCAAGGTCTACGTGAATCCATGTGGATTGCTTGCAAGATAGGAATCAATTAATATATTAGACTTTTTCCTTCCTTTGCCTCAGGGAAGATCCTGCCTAAGGGTTTCACATGGTTTTCTATCCTCTGGCAAGTGAAAACAATTGTAAAGTTTACACTATTTAAGGATTTCTGTTCTGGTTTTAGATGAGCAACAAAGTGTTTTATCATAAAAACTGGCGGGCTGGTTAATGAACATTGAACATTATTATATACTTAGTGCAAGTCACAGCGACTGAAGCAAAACTCAACAGGTGATTACACAGAAGGCATAAGAAGTCAGGTATTGAGGGACCCTTTTGCTACATTTCCTCCCACATTTCAGCAATCATCAGTTTGTGAGCTAGAAGTTATATCTGAATACTTTTGTATTGATCAAAGAGCTATTAATTCCATTCTGAAGGAATAAAAGAGAAAATAAAACAGCAGGACTGAAGGCTGGGGCTTTGCTCTCATAGGATTTCAGTGGGACTCAGGCATTTTCCTTCCCTCTCTCAAACTGCCTTCAAACCCAGGTGTCTCCAGGATTCACAGGAGAACGCTGATGTCAGCAGAGGGAGTAAAAGAAGTAAGATCCATGTAGGAGAGAACCCATTACCAAAAAAATAACAAGAAGTAAAAGCAGAATAGTCCTCTTGGGTCGTCTTATCCCAAAAGACCTTAATTTTCCTCCTAATTCAAGCCACATTTTGAGCTGGTGACCAGTACTACTTATGTTCAAAGCAACTCAGTCCACGTCTTGGTGATCCCTGAATGTAACACCATTTTGGTACAGATCAAGTACAGAACTATGGCAAAACAAACCAATCAACATGGAAAACTTTTTTTATATATTTAAATAAAATTGGCTGCCTGGTGTATGGGAACTGCAGAGTCACAGCCTGAACCACTGATTGATCACCTGAGGCAAGGACTGAGTCAGCCCTGGGAGCATAGGTGAAGGCAATTTCTAGACCCCATTTAAGGGCTGTCTGCCACGGGGGAAGGATCTCTTCCTGGGGATTTCTCCTCTGTGGAGTCTTTCTTGCAGGCCTACCTCTTTGGATGCAGGTGAGTGTTCACAGGATCATGGAATGACCTGGGTTGGAAGGGACCTTGAGGATCATGAATCTCCAACCCCCCTGCCACATGCAGGGCCACCAACCTCCCTGTTTAATACTAGATCAGGTTGCCCAGCGCTCCATCTAACCTGGCATACAGGGGCATCC
The DNA here is from genome assembly GCF_019232065.1 of Centrocercus urophasianus. Classification (NCBI taxonomy): domain Eukaryota; kingdom Metazoa; phylum Chordata; class Aves; order Galliformes; family Phasianidae; genus Centrocercus; species Centrocercus urophasianus. The sequence goes on from NW_024884586.1 coordinate 2,340,502, forward strand.
ACAGCCTCTCTGGGCAGCCTGCTCCAGCACCTTATCACTCCCATAGTAAAGAACTTCCCCTTGACATCCAACCTAAATCTTCCCTCCCTCAACTTGTACAACACTTCCCCTTGTCCTGCTGTTATCTCAAAGAGTTGACTTCCCTCCTGCTTGTAGGCTCCCTCTAGGTACTGACAGCCTGCAATTAGGTTACCCTGCAACCCTCTTTTCTCCAGTCTGAATGAGCCTAGTTCCCTCAGCCTGTCTTTGTGGGAGTGGTGCTCCGGTTCTGATCATCTTTGTGGCTTTCCTCTGGACCCTCTCCAACACTTCTGTCTTTCTTGTACTGGGAGCTCCAAACCTGGATGTAGTACTCCAGCTGGGGCCTCACAAGAGCAGAGTAGAGAAGAACAATCATCCTTCTTCTGATGGAGCCCAAGAAACCATTTGCTTTCCAAGATGCAAGAGCACACTGCTGGCTCATGTTGAGTTTTTCATCCATCAGGACACCCAGGTTCTTCTTTAAGTAGAACTTGAACTTTTAGTTAGTTGTCACTATGATGGAAGTTTACAATCTACACACAGCAAGAAATTGGTTAACATGGAAAAAGATTCCAGAACAGAGGGAGAGGGAACAGACTACAGGGAATGACAAGTCTTGCAGGAGAACAGTGAGTAAAATTCAGAGTGTAATACTCTCTCCCTCCTGCATTTGTAAGTTATATAGTCCTGGGGATGGGACTATAATTTGAGTAACAATAATTCCTCAGGTTGCTTGTAAAAGCTCTTGAGGGGGATTGCTCATTCACATGCATTTGCTCCCTTGCAGTTTAAAGTGCATACAGCAAAAAGGTCTCAATGAACTACCCCACCCTACAGACGACTGTGTTAGTGAAAGCTCCTACTTGTCTTATCTTTTAAAGGATTAGTCTTCAATCTGATGCTGCTGAAGTGGATATACATTTAATTCAGCCATTCCTACTGCTGAAGCCATAAGTCCTGGGCTGGGCCAAACGATCTCCATCTGCAAATGTGAGTAAGCCTCCTTAGAATCTGATTGTGTAAGACTAATTCTAATGATTTAAACATCTGAATAGATAACAATAAAAATACACTTTTGTGTGATGGCAAAGTTAAGCTGAATTAACCTTATGAAAAAGGAAATCTTATGAAATAATCCACCTTTAACAAATTGCTTAAAAACATAATGCAGTTACAATTAAATTGCAATTACATACATTTTTTTTTTAAATGTAAAATTTATAAAATTTATAGCATATTTAATTAAGAATTTTTGGGAATTATGTGCTCTACTGAACATCAGGGGTAAGTTTTGTGGTTCCTGTTATAAAAATTCAAAGCTACATATGAAGAATTTAGAATTGTCCCAGTTTCTTTAATAAAAGGGGAGCTTTTTGAGCCTTTTCTAAGTTGAAATGCTAATCAATCAGACCAATTGCTCTGTCTTAAGTCCAAAGAAAATGAGCAAGTATTTTACAGTGTATTATGTACCATAATCATTTTGGAGTGTACTATGTACTTCTCATATGCACATGAGATTGATCAGTCCTCCAGTTCTCTTCAGAACTTCAGTTAATATTTCAATGAGCAGTAAGATAATTCTTGTTCAGGTCTTGAAAGCAGTGGAAGTTCCATAGCAGTGGAAGATGACAGAATCATAGAATATCCTGAGTAGAAAGGGGCCTAAAAGGATCTTGGAGTCCAACTCTTGACTCAACACAGGACACCTTTTCAAATCCTGTCTCTGAGATAATTATCTAAACACTTCCTGAACTCCAGGGAGCCTGGTACTGGGCCCCTTCACTAGCTTCTGTTCCCAACCTGCCTTCTTAACCATGGGAAAGCTGTTAAAAACTAACCATTTATTTGATGTCTCCACCGTATGTCTGTCAATTCATGAGCTTTCCTTGAAGATCTACTATCAGGAGCTCTACATAGAGATGCAAATGAGAACAAGAAGTGCCCCTTATTTCACTGTTGAGTTTAATTCTACGCATCGGAGAGGTAAAGCAGGCTCTGCAGAGCACAGAGGAGGCTTTGAACCACTTTCCCCTATAAGGTAATTGTATGAAGGATATTTCATCTGAATTCATCAGGTTTCATCTGATGCATGACTGGAACAGTCTTCTAGTTTAGGGATGTAGACTATTGTACACTAATACTTTGAAAGATGAGAAAGATTAACAAGTCCTCATTGTGTTTTTCCTCTCATAAATTAGCTAAGGCTTAACAAAAGACAAAAACTGTGTCTAGTCTAGCCTGTACCTTTATGTTATGCAGTTAAAATGCTGCAAACTTTTCTTTTAAAAAGCACTTAGAACACTTGCAACCTAGCTGGTATTTGCATTCAGATAATGATGGCCTGTAAGGAGGATCCGGAGAACTAGAGGCTTGTCAGCCTCTAGCAGGGAAACTTATGGAGCAAATTATCTCGGGTGCAATCACAAGGTATGTGCATGGCATCCAGGGGATCAGGCCCAGCCAGCACAGGTTCATGAAAGGCAGGTCGTGCTTGACCAACCTCATCTCCTTCTACAACTGGGTGACCAGACTGGTAGATGAGGGAAAAGCTGTTGATGCAGTCTACTTAGACTTTAGCAAAGCTTTTGACACGGTCTCTCACAGTATACTTCTGGGAAAACTGGCTGCTCTTGGCCTGGACAGGTATAGTCTTATTTGGGTAAGGAACTGACTAGAGGGCTGTGCCCAGTGTGTGGTGGTTAATGGAGTTAAGTCCAGCTGGCGACCCGTTATGAGTGGTGTCCCCCAGAGGTCTGGGTGTCCATCTTGTTTAATGTCTTTATTGATGACCTAGATGAAGGGATTGAGTGTACTGTCAGTAAGTTTGCAGATGACACCAAGCTGGGAGGTGGTGTTGATCTGCTGAGGGTAGGGAGGCCCTTCAGAGGGATCTAAATACGTGGGATTGCTGGGCTGAGGGGAATGGGATGAGGTTCAACAAGGCCAAGTGTCGGGTCCTGCACTTTGGCCACAACAACCCCATGCAGTGCAAAGGCCTGGGGATGAGTGGCTGGATGACTGTGAAGAGGAAAGGGACCTGGGGGTGTTGGTTGATGCTTGGCTGAACATGAGCCGACAGTGTGCCCAGGTGGCCAAGAGGGCCAACGGCATCCTGGCCTGCATTAGAAATAGTGTGGCCAGCAGGAGCAGGGAGGTGATCATCCACCTGTACTCAGCTCTGGTGAGGCCGCACCTCGAGTACTGTGTTCAGTTTTGGGCCCCTCACTACAAAAAAATACTCTGGAACATCCAGAGGAGGGCAACGAAACTGGTGAGGGGTCTGGAGCACAAGTCTTATGAGGAGTGGCTAAAGGAGCTGGGATTGTTCAGGCTGGAGAAGAGGAGGCTCAGAGGAGATCTTACTGCACTCTACAACTTCCTGAAGGGAGGTTGTGATGAGGAGGGGTTTGGCCTCTTCTCCCAGGCAACAAACAGAACCCGAGGAAATGGCTGCATGTTGTATCAGAGGACATTTAGGTTAGAAATGGGAAGAACTTTTGCTCTCAGAGTGGTTACATGCTGGAATGGCTGCCCAGGGAGGCGATGGAGTCGCCGTCCCTGGCAATGTGTTCAAGAGGCATCTGGATGAGGAGCTACGAGATATGGCTTAGAGGCTTGTGGTAGTAATGGTAATGGGAGGACGGTTGGACTAGGTGATCTTGCAGGTCATTTCCAACCTTGCCATTCTGTGATTCTGTGATATAAGCTGAACTACAGTATTGCAGTTTCATGTCTCTTATGTTTTAGAAGGAAATAATTTGGTAGTATATTTCGCTTTGAATCAACAATCCAATAACAAAACTTCAGTATTTGTCTGTTGCTTTTTTTTAAAAAAAAACAAAGGACTTCTGCCTATTCTATATTATATATATATATATATATATATATATATAGTAAATATTCTAAGAACAAAGATGAAGTTATCTTTGAGATTCATAAGCAACATGCTGTTAATGTCTCGTATAAAAATGATGGTAGATAACACCCAAGAGTAAGTCAATAGAATAGAATCACCAAGGTTGGAAAAGACCTAAAAGATCACCCAGTCCAACCGTTCACCTGTTCCCAATAGCTCCCACTAAACCATGTCCCTCAACACAACATCCAGCCTTTCCTTGAACACCCCCAGGCTCGGTGACTCCACCACCTCCCTGGGCAGTCCGTTCCAGTGCCTGACCACCCTTTCTGAAAAGTAATACTTCCTCACGTCCAGCCTGAATCTCCCCTGCCGTAGCTTGAAGCCATTCCCCCTGGTCCTATCACTGATGACACGAGAGAAGAGGCCGACCCCCAGCTCACTACAACCTCCCTTCAGGAAGTTATAGAGAGCAATGAGGTCTCCCCTGAGCCTCCTCTTCTCCAGGCTGAACGTTCCCAGCTCCTTCAGCCTCTCCTCATAAGCCCTGTGTTCCAGACCCCTCACCAGCTTTGTTGCCCTCCTTTGAACACGTTCCAGGGCCTCAATATCTTTCTTGCAGTGAGGGGTGCAAAACTGGACACAGTACTTGAGGTGTGGCCTCACTAGTGCTGAATATAGGGGAATAGGCTGCAGCACAGTGAACTCAGCTTGGAAATGAAGGTCTTCCCAATGCTTGGGAATTGTCTCTGCCAGCAATTATCACCTTTACTGTGGGAGCAGTTGAAATGTATGCCAAAATGCTTGCAAATTACCCCAGTCTGTAACATAACTAGAGTTGGCCCTGATTTTATAAGGGACTACTTTAAAAATGGCTGGATGGGTTATTCTGGCTTTCCTGATGCAGGTATTAAAGAGTAGGCTGTTGAAGGCACCATCAGTTAAATTTGTCTGTTTGTGAGTCAGTGTCTTCACATGTTAGGGGGGCAAGTGCTGAACTTCAAAGGAAAGTACAAATATCTGTCATAGCAGCTGTCAGTAACTAGTCTGCAGCAAATCACAAATCAGTAAGTCCCCAAAAGTTTGATTTCAAAGTGAACATTGCCTCCAAAATTTTAAAAGGCCAGAGAGCTGGCAAACCTATCAGGCAGATGTGAGTTTGGAAACATTTTTATGGAGTCAGTTTAATATTGGTTGCATTTTTAACCTTGTAAAGATCATGACATGGCCAATATTCACATCCAAATTCTGTGTTTGTCCTTTTTGTCTGAAGGACTTTTGCCAGACCATTAAGTTTTTGATTGAAAGTTGGAAGAGCTACCAGAATCTGCTACCCTAATACTTACAAATTATACAATTTCACTTCTCATTTTAAATAGTGCCACAGTACCTCTGGGATGATCCAGAAATTAACTACGCTGTGAATCAAATCAGTTACTGCAAAGGGCATCAACTGCCTTAGTATACTGTGATTCCTTGCTCATGTTACTCAGTTGATGCCTATGGCAAATTGTGCCACTGTGCCTCTGTTTTCAGATTCTAAGAGTTGGATTCTGTGGATCAGAAATCTCCAGTGTAGTAGAGAGTAGTCAAGTGCGCTGATAATGTTTTGGGAATGACAGCTCCACAGAGGTCAAAACAAGCTTGCAATTTTTGCTTAATGCTGACTGCTGAATGGTGAGGGTTTTTTTTTGTTTGGTTTGTTTTTGTTGATGTTTTTGGTGTGTGCTTTGTTTGTGTTTTTGTTTTTTGTTTTTTTTGTTTTTTTTTTTAAGTTTGTCCTAAGTCAAATTAGCCATCAAGGTGTTATCTGTTCTGGGAAGCAGTGAAATCTCTTGTTCTTTTCTCTATGGGATTTCCTGTTATTGCATGAATGAAACATGCAGAAAACATGCTCTTTTTCTTGGAACCTTCAGAAAGGGAACTGAGGCCAGGGAAAGCACATGCTTTCAGGAGATTCTGATATAGTTACAAGGCTGGAAGATTGGTTTGAGTACATATTATCTGAGAGAGCAGTTATAAAATTAAGCTCCCTGGGGTCACAACAGCCACACTTCTTGGTGCTGGGCAATTGTGCAGAGCCTGCCTTGGGAGATACACCAGGGATACCTACAGAGTATGAAGGGAGCACTCAGCCAAGAAAAGCGGGAGAAGTGTTCTGCGGTGGAGGAAGGGATGCTGTTTGTTTTCTGGTTTTGATCAGTAGAAATCCAGAAAGGCGTCTGAAAAATGAAAAAGGAGGGCAGAACCTAGGGGAAGGGGAGTGAAGGTATCTTTTTACATCAAGAACAGCCATAGCAGACCATTGCTTAAACCCTGGAACTTCATTATTCTTACTTCAGCTGGCAGCCTGTTAGGAGTCCTCCTGAGCATTGGGTAGCCTGGCAAGTTAGGAGAAGTGCAGGTTTTCCCATTTCCACTATTGCAAAAGTAATGGTTTCCTTGCCAGAAATACTGTCTAGTAGAAAGCTACACGTCTGCAGCTAGAGAAAGGACAGAGATGAGTTGCTGCTTCAGAAACCCAGATGGGAGTAACTGGATTTCTGTTAGACTGAGAAGTCTGTAAATGTAGGCACTGAAGTCAGTTTGCTCTGCTCCCAAAGATTCCTACAAAGAGCTGCATCAAAGCATCTGCTGTAATATAAAAGTTAGTTTTCCAAAGGTTAACTGCTCTCTGCCAGAAGACATTGGTTTCTGTCTCATCATTTCCTGCATAGCTTTCCAAACCAGGACATGAGCATGTCAATGGAGCCCCAGAAAGGGGGTGATTTGTCTTGCCTGGCAGCCCTAGAAAACCCAAGTTCTCCCTCTTACTTTTTTGCCGTGCTCTGTTTGAAAATGTGTCACTGCTTGCAGACATGGCTTTTTTTGCTGCTTTGTTTAAAAAAAAAGTCCATCCTGGCAAAATGCAGTGAGATTCTGCCTTAAAACACAGTCAGCCATGGATTTTTTCCGGAGACAAGTTATGAAGGGGAGCAGAAATTACAACTCTAGAGGTGAAAGTTTTACTTCTTTCCTGCCGTAGATGATGCTCCTCTGTGAGCTAAAGTGTGCCTTGATATTCCAGTGGGACTAAGAAGTTCTTCTTGGTATTATCTGTATTCTCTTTAGTGCTTTCTGTTAACCAAAAAATCAGGGAAGGGATGTATCATATTGCATAAGAAGAACAAAAGAGATGTGACAGAAAAAGCACTATTCTGCAGAAAAACTGAAGTCTGGGAGAGATATACTGAGCTCCATTTATTAATAGTGTTGAATTCAACATAGTAAGCCAGAAGACTATAACTTCCAAAATTAATTTTGTGTTGTAAAACATGTCAGTTTGTATGAACTGTTATCTCTTACCACTTCACCTTTCAAGATGTTTTGAATTTTTACGTCTTTTGTCTAGATATCTGCATACCTCAACTAACCTCTCTAATCCCACATGCATATATAATCTTCTTAGAATTGCATGGAGAGGAGAGAGAACCAAAATAGTAAAAACCTGGAACCTTAATCCAATAGATTCACTGAAGGAAAACCTGACCTCATGAAGGCTACAGATTCTTTCAAGAGATCATAGTAAAAAGTTTCCTACTTAATGTATTTCCTACTTCCTTCAACCTCCAACAAGCTTTTACCAAAGCTGAACAGTAGCACCTAAATACTGCCATACACATGGAGATTTCTCTTAGGGTTTTCAAAGGTCAATTTTGAGCAACTAAGTATTTTGGAAATCCATTTATTGAGAGCATAGACATTGATCTTTTACAGAACGCAAATAAAAATGGACATTTATGCCGCTATCTGAGTCCATTCTACTTGACTGCTGGCTCCTAGTTTCCACTCTTCAGATTTTGACCTCACCTAGTTCTTTTTGTTTTGGATGTCTATATTTTCTCGCTTAGAGACTGAGCCCTGAATGTTTTCTTTCTATCCAGACAGTCCCAGTTCTTCCACCACACCCTGGCTGCCAGCAAAGACATAGGCAACCACTCCCCAAGGCAGCATAGCACAGCGGGCATGAACCATGCAGAACTGCTTGGCTTAGGGATCAGCGTTGTTCCTTGGAGAGCACGACATCATCCATTGAGGGGTAGCTTGTTTGCATCCATTTGTCTCCTGGACTCCCCCTAGTATCTTTATTTGCTATTCTTGCATCAAAATGATTACTGATAACTATTTCCTTGCCCAGTAAGTTCCACCACCTTACAGAATAAGCGCCATGTATGCAAAAGTACTGGAAGAAGCACAATCTGCCACCAATCCTATGAGTAAAAGTGTTCTTGGACAACTTAGAAATGCACAAGGTTAAGGCATTTCTAAGAGAGATATCCCCACAAGCTTGTATTGTACTACTGTACAGGTTCAACTTTCTAATTCTGTAATTGCTTACAGATATTTTGTCAAGAACAGCTCTACTGCAGATTGAGATTGCCCATTTCAGTACTGTCTGTACAGCCAGATTCTTCAAAGGTGGCAATGAGGCAAGAAAGGAATTGTAACTAAGCTTTTGGGAAGCTGGCTTACACTTCTTTGTCAGCTCCCATTTTTAGCTAACTGCTGTTTCAAAAATCTTGCATGTTCAACATGGATGAAAATAACTGAGATTGGAGGAGCTTGTCAGAATAGGGTCACTACAAACAAAAATTCTCCTCTGTCTCTCCACAGTATAAATAACATTTAAATATTCAGACATTTTCACAGCATTTTCATTTGGAGGAAATACGGACTGAACATAGACCGTAATCTTTCTAATGGCATTTTAAATTTGTTGAACACATTAGCCAGTTGTCTGACAGTGTTGCAGGAAAGAGATTAGGTCAGAATGACCTAGACACATGTTGAAAAACCATTACCTTCTCAAGGCATTCTGCTTAGGATAATGATTTTGAGACCAACATCACAGAAATGAACTTAAGAGGGAACACCTGGTCTAGTGAGCTCTACAAATGAGCAGAAGTGTTGGTGCTCCCCACTTGGTTGCTACAGAGAAAGAGCTCTGAAGAGCTGAACACTGTTTTAGTGGAAAAACTTAACAGTATGTGTCTGGGAAAGTAATTGGCCCTCTGGCTCAGGATAATGCTGTCAGGCAGTACCATCTCAGAGCATCAGTAGGTGGGCTTTTGGGCTGAGTAGGAAATGTTATGGTTCCAAAGTGCAGTATCACTTTCAGACTGGGAAGTAGCAGCTACAAGGGAGATAACTGAGCAGTTATCTGTGGTGAACAGATTAAAACAGCAGGCTCTAACACTGTGCCATGGCCTGAAAACTACTATTTGGTTCCATCCCAGCTATTTGGAGGACAAGGGTGTTCTGATTAGCCATGGAATCTGCTTCTCCTTCCTTTCTTTGACACTAAATTTTTGAGAGCAGTCCCAAGAAATCCAGAGCAAAGCACTGAATGTGTTACAGTAAGTAAAAATACTTTTCTCGTCCTCTTGATTCCTAGGCTGTGAGCTAAATCATGTTGTCTTTCCTTTTCCAACCACTTCTAACACATAAAGAACTACCTTTCTGTTGCCATGTATGTAAGCTACTTGAAATCGCAATGCTGACAGTAATTTGTGTTTGCTTTGATCAGCCTTAAAGTCATGGTAATTAAAACTGATTTTTCTACTCACATATTGAAAGAAACAAAGTATCTTCAGGCAAGGGCATGTTGTCAAGAGTCCCAGGAAAATGTTAATAAATCCTCATACACCAGCATGTGTCTCCCTCAGAGCTGTATCCTCTGGGCTCACGCCCTCTCAGCATGCATCAACAATTCTATCAATAGGAAAAGAGAGTTTTATCAGGCTAGAGAGCAAAGGAGCACATATTGCTGATTGGCTTTCACATGATAGACAAAGGCACTTACTGGTTTGTTTTTTTTCTGAAAAGTTCGTCTTCCTGCACAGCTTCAGTTGAGCACTTTCCATTAATGCACAAAAATATGAAATAGAAAGAAATATGTAAAGATGGGAAATGAAAAATTCTGAAATGAGAGGAAGAACTAAGGAAGATAGACTGCAATTCCTCAGGTGTGGGCTTTAGTCGGGACGCTGGAATCTGTACAATCTGCCCAACAAACTCTTCAATTATGACCTGATTTAACGTTATCTTCAAGTATCCCCAGCAGGCTATTCCCATGTGTTTCAAGTTAGTCCCTTATGAAATCAGCAGAAATTGCTTGCCCTTCTTAACACACTGCCCATTGTGATAGTTCTACTGAGTGTTGTCCATTCAGTCACTCACTGGCTATTGACATTTGATAAAATGAAATTGGAGTCAGAGAGTTCTGAATACTGGAATGTCTTTGTCTTGTGACTTCTGTGTGCTCAACAAAAACCTCCATAAAGCCTTAAACATAATAGAAGTCTAGCAAAATAGTTCTAAAAGGCTTGCAGTTTCATAGGATATTGCATGTTTTCACTTAAAAGATGTTGAAATCTGTGCCAGGAAAGCTGAAATAAAGAACCTCGAAATCAGATTAAATAGATGACAGTGAATTTTCCAGAATTATGTCATCTTTCATTTTCTACCTTGTTAATACAAGTGCTTTTGCAGAACGGATGTCAGTACGAGGAGGAATGTTGTAGTGTTTGTGGCTTGCTAAGCTCTAATTAATGCTATGTTATTTATTTGTTGTTTATAAACACCAATAAAACTGAAAATATACTTGCCTCAGCATCCTCTTTATGGTAGTGTCAGTGACTTTAGATATGAACCAGAATTTTATAATTAAAAATACTTACGATTCAATGATTAGTATGTATGTTATCTATTGACAGGATTGACTGTTGGTTTTTTTTCTTAGTACCACTGCTGCCTGTTTTACTTATTTTAGATTTTGTTATTCTGACAAACATAGAACTCTTTTAAAAATGCTCAGGCTTTGATGTGAGAATCACAGAATTAATAGCTTCTACTTGACTACAAGACCTACAAGATTGCTTGATTAACCCACATCTATCAGCATGGATGTTAGCTTTTCCACGTTCTCAGATGCAGGGCAGTACAAAGAAAATACACTGATTATATTGATGTAAGGCAGTTTGACAATTTGGTAGACATTGCATTTCTTTTTTTTTAGTCCTGTATTGCTGTCTAGCATACCATTTAGTAGTTACATAATTGTTCCCTCTCAAGCATACAAACAATTAAGTCAGCCTGAGTCATACCAAGTAACTACAGCAAAGATCACATATGAAACCATTTAAGATAACAAGTCATGTGATCAAATAGATTACCCCTTGCCTGGATTTTCTGGATCAAACTAAAAGTGTATTAGAATACACAAAAGCAACAGAGCTTACCAGCTGACTGTTTTGTCTGTGATAAGCCACTGATGAGCAGTTTACTGCAAAACATTTAACACTGACAAGCTAGGATTGAAAGTTACCTTCCTCTAAATCATTATATTGCTTCTTTAAACTGACCTTTTCAAGGCAAAAAACAGTGTTTTCTTGCAGAAAAAAAAATATGACAGGGATGAAGGTTTATTTTTGTTTCAGTTGTTTTAATAACATTCAGCTATGTTACATTTTAAAGCTGACTAATTATCAGATGTAACATCTGGGATGCAGTTCCTATCAGACTGTGTTTTATCCAAACCGGGCACCGATACAAGAAAATGTTATTTGTATTTATTAACTGGAACATAAAGAGAAAGGTCAACACTTTCCCTATTCATCCCTCATCATAGAGAGGCTGGTGTTAAAAAAGGAGGGTAAAAGCAAAACTCCTTATTCAACAAAAAACTTGTGACTACAGAAATATGCAAGATACATGAAAACAAAGAATAAGCTTCTTATAGAAACATTCTTTTTAACTGAATAACACTCAGTTTGATTACACTCACAAGACACACCACAGACCTCTACTGTTCTTAACTGAAGTCAACAGGAGTGGTGTCTCTCTTGCTGCAGTGATTACAAAAAGACAAGCATTAAAACACTTTACCCAAGCAAGCAGCAATTAAGAGAAAGCTGAACATGACTAAAAGAGTTCCTCTGAATATGCTTTATTTCACTGGACAACATTGTTGGAGAAAAAGGGGCTGTTTGCTCCTCTGACCTTCCAAACTATTTTTCATAGTAGTTACAACTACTGGCCCACCAATAGTTGTTCTACCTCACGGCCAGAGATTTTGTGAGGCTTTCTCTTGCTGTCTAAACCACAAGGCCTCACACAATGGAAGCCTTCCAAACAGGAAGAGTTCTGATCTTTTTAGTCTCTTCTCCAAAAGCGTTCCATGCCCTTGATTGCTATTGCTTTTCTCCCTGCTTTCTGTAGATCCACAATGTCCTTCTTGAGATACTGAGATCAGAACTGCGTGTCAGACTCAAGATGGAGGTGTCCTAAGGTTTTGCATGTAGGTTTTGAGTGTCAGACCGACTCACACATTCTTAGCAATCTTCCTGATGATGTTCAACTGACTTTGGGCTGCTGCTAGACACTGAGACAGAAGTCCCAGCTGGCATTTCTGATTTGGCCTGCAGCACCTATCCTCTTCCTAAAAGGATCAGGCTTTTCTAGTCCCTTTCTCCATCATAGATCTTGGGCTTTTTTTTTTTTTTTTTTCTTTTTTCCCTCCTGTTATATGCACTTAGAATATATAAGAGCTGCGAGAGTTAAAATCCAGGCTAATTCAGTGGCTGGTGGCTTCAAACTGCTGTTTTTTAAACCAGAAAGCAGAAGTGAATCCAAACTGGAAACCAAAACTGTATCTGGAACAGAATTTGAAATATTACTTTGAAGACTTTACAAACATACATATGTACAAAGGTTACTATTTCAAAATAGTAATTTGACTAAGATCTGACATTCCCTAAGAGAGGTCTGTCCAACACAGGGACTGTTTAGACTAGTTCTTGTACAAGTCTTTGTTTCCAAACTGCAGCAAGGTTGTCCCAGCTGCTCTGTGTTGCTGGGCTTCTATACACAGATGCCTGCCTCCAGTGTTCTTATAAACAGCCTTCAATGGAAGAGGGCAGGCAATAGCTTTGATTCCTCTTCTCCTGTATCTGTCAACTGTGTGATTTTTACTAACAACGTGCCCTGTATGTGACAGTGGGTCCAAGTTTGTCAAGTCTTTTCCCATCAGTCTGCCTTACTGGTTAGGTGTGTTTACATGTATGTGGTTCTGTTACAGTAAAAACATTTTGCAGAGAGTTACATATTAAAATAAGAATGCTTGTATTATAAGTGAATATAGCATGATTATGTCAGAGTAAATATGATCGTGATTTTAAACCAGTGTAAAACTTCATTTAAAAACAAAACGAAACAAAACCTTTTCTGTTGTTTGCATCAGTTATAGGAACAACTTCAGTTCTGTGATTGTAGAAGCTGAGAGCTCACACCTGACTACTACTGAGAGGCTGGATTACTTATATCTTATCTAGAGAAATGGGAGGTCAGTGTGATTCATCACGCTGTTCTAATTCCTGCCTTTAAAAAACCTCTTTGTCTAGGAACAAAAGGCATGTGCATATGTCTCATTTCATGAGTTCTGGTAAGTAGGCAGTGAGGGTCTAACTTCAGCTTTCTTTGTTCATCACTGGATAGATAATTCCCATAACAAATGAGAAGCCAGTGTTCTTTGATCCCTTTGTTTCACATCTTGAAAACATTCTTTTCTCCAAAAATGCTGCTGTGTTCACTGTTCTCTTAGCAGCCCACAGCAGAAGTGGTGTTGGGATAGAGAAAGTATTCATGCACCCACTATGCAAAGTGTAAAGCCTGAGCTCGTTCAGAATAACAAAAAGGACAGAATAGCTTTCTTTCTCATCTCCTCAGAATATGTAAAGGTATTGTGCTGTTTTTGCTTTTTCTGAATAAAGCCCAGGAGGAATGAAAAATTTAAGCCTAGGCCTTACTCAGCATGCCAAGTAACTAGCCCAGGCCAGACAGAAAATCCTTCCAAATGCAGGCCTCCTTCCTGGCAGCAGCACTGTGCCACTTTGACATCCAGCATTAATTTTAAATGAGAGTGATTTATTTTGCTTTAGAAGACAGCAGATGGCAGCAAAGTTATACAGATGCGCCAAACTAGTAGAAGAAGAAAAATATCTTGATACACAAACTCTAACAACATTCCATGGAAAAAAACATATCATTTGTTTCTGTCTGTCTTGCAGTGTGGTTAGCCCAATTAATCAGATTTAATGGCCCTCATGTACTTGTAATACGAGGGATTTTTTCCCCTGTTATCAAGAGTTAATGGAATCAGAATGGGACAGTAGTCGTTCAGCAGATTGTCTCTGCAGGGCTTACTTCTTTGTGCTAGTTTTTTTTATATCCTTCATTAATGAGATACCAATTATCTTGTGCAAGTACGATCGCAAAGTACTAGACTGAATGTGAGTGCACCCCGACTGATGCAGGAGCTCTGACTGCCAACCTCTGCTGTAAACTATGCACAAAACTCACTCTCTCATTTGAGGTGATTATCTGCATGCATCCTTTTCTGAGGCTTTAGAATAGGTGACGAGTTTAAAAAAAAAAAAGAGAAAGAGAAGAGGAAGGAGAGAAAGGAAATGCTATTACATAAAGTTACAGTTTTAAAACACTCCAAAATCCTACTTCATTACATAAACAAAGGAGTCTGAATTTTGGACAAGAATGCTGGAAGTTTCTTGGATTTGATGCCTACTCATGGACACATTTAAAACTGCATTTCATACATTTATGTTTGTTGAAGGCATCGTTTCCAGCAGTACCATATCCACTTGAGAGGAGCAGCAATGATCATGCACTGCTGAGCTCATTTCAGCCGTAAGCAAGGGAGTCTCATTTAGAGTTACTTCTTTTTGATAGTCCCTTACTGTGGATTTTTAGCAGTTTCATAAGTTTTCATAAACTTATGAATAAGTTAGAGGTAGTGTACAATACCATCTTTCAGTATGCAAATAGTCATGTTTTTGAAAGAAAACCTAGGGCTGAATCTTCTTTCCTGCTGAAGTCAGTAGAGGTTTTGTTTCAATTAGATGGAATCTGTCTCAGGCCTGGGATTTGGTGTTGATTCCTATCTGGCTCACCAGTTCATCACCAGCACAATGTCTGATTTCTATAGGCAGTAAGAAGACTAATGATATATGCCAGTTGCATATTTTTTGTGTTGTTTATCAATAAAGGGCCAGAGTATGAATTTGTTCCTTATGTAGAATGGGATGCAGAGCTGCACAGCCTCAGGGGGAAAAAAAAACAGCTTAGAAAAAGGCACGTAGAAATCCATCATTTTTTCCTTGGCTCTGAAGAGAACAAATATACTTTACAAGGTGCAGCTGTCTTCTTCCAGTGTGCAGACTCGGATCTGTTCCTGAGTCCTTATATACAGACAGGGAAGCATAGTGGCCTCTGAGGGCTTGCTGCTTTCTAGCAGAGAGCCACAGGAGCCAGGTCATGTGAGGAAATGCGGAACCCAGGCACTCTCTCATCCTTTCCTTTGACAACAGTTGGATGGATTACACAGTGGCCTTTTAGTCTTTGGGTGTTTGTGTTCCACAGTGAGTCCTGTGACAGTAACCACCTATTAAAGGACAATAATCGTGTTTGTTTGATGAACTGCTTAGTTTGCTCCTGAACTAACAGGTAAGATTCATTGTTTGTTATCCTGTTTCTGCCAGTGCTCCTGGACATCAGAGATTAAGACCCAGACCCATTTGTTTGTTTGTTATTACACCACATTAGGAAAGCATGAAAAAATATTAACAGTTTTATAATTGCCAGAAAGCTATATGTAATTTGCAAGCTGTCATCTAAAAGCAACAGTGAACTGAAAATGTTGGAGACATATTTATTTTGCAAACATATTTTGAGAGTCAGTATTTATTACAAAACATTTCACTTCACCTGAGCTGGCCTGGTCTTTCCAGGCTTTTGTCAGTGGATGAAAATCTTGGGGAGTTCTGGTTAAACGTTTGATAGAACTTATCACGTAATCAAACTGAGTCACAAGTTTTCACGTGGCCTCCTTTGTGCTGTTGTAGTTGCAAAGAACTCCAGTCTTATCAAATCATTGACATTGATTCTAGTTTTAATGGAACCATTTGTTTTTCATTTGGAGACATTATACTTGTCAAGCATTTTTGACTCTTGTGTAGAAAAGAGTGTTTTACACAGCAATGTTCTTTACCTCATGAACAAATTATGCTCCCTCTCCTCATGAAGGATAGATGGCCCTATTCCAAAGATGGCCCTATTCCAAAGAATTAAGTATTTAAAAATTAAAACAATTTCAAGTTGACACAAATTATTTGGTGAAAATAAGTGTTCTATAAGAAATATTTGGATAGAAAAAGCAAGCCTTTGTGACCACAATAAACAAATTCTAGTTAGACATAATTGGATTTGGTTATTGGTTGTACTCAGTCATGTTGGATTTTTTCCTTCTGATGCCTGTGTGCTCTACACTATTAAAGTATGATGTGAGATAATGTAAAATGGTGCATTGACGGCACAAGGAAAATATTTGGATGGCTGTCTGGAGTTGCCATTATTGGCTTTAATTATGACTTGCTGTCCTTTGGGTACTGAATGAGCCAGAAAAGGCTTCTTATGTGCCAAAGTATTCATTAGTATTCCCCTTTCTGTCATTGTAGTTGAAGTAAAAGTTCATATCTGGCACCTGACTGCAGTTCCTACTAGCACGGACCAAGAAGGTTTGCAGATTTTGATAATCATCTGAAAGCACGCCGGTGTCTCTACTTTTTGGCTATGGAAGAAGTCATTCCTAGGTAACATTGGCAGAACTCTCTGACATCTCTTTGGGGTACTTGAAGAATGAATGTCTTTTACTGTCTGTGTGGCATGGTTGCTTGCAATAAATTTTTTGGTGCCCATTGGAGTGAGAAGTACAGACACTGAGCTCTGTCTTCTGGTTAGTGGACCTGCACTAGGATTTTGTAGGAAAGTGCCGCACAGAAGCATTTTAGGCTCCTTGCCACCATTCCATATGGCACAAATAATAGTGCCACAGAAGCCTTCCAGAGATAAAATAGCCTTTGGAATCTATTTTCGTAATAAAAATTGTCTGTAGCAAAATCCTTTTTATTTGCTATGGGGTGGGCACAAAACAAAATAACAGTTTAAAGAGAATATTTCATGAACTCTCCTGATACTTCACCATGGAGACTGCTGAGAATGGTGACCACTCCTTTGGCATTTGCTCTTGGATAGACTGATGAACAAGGATGAATTCCTGCTGCAATACATATTTGCTATTGCAATTTTATTTTATTTTTTTAATTTAGAACCTTTTGTTTGAACTGAACTTATAGCTGTGTTTTAAGCAGCCATTGAAACACTGGTTTATAAGGCACCAGGCTGTTCTTAGAGCCTGATACTTTAACTAATCTGCTTTGTTAACATGTACTACTGCTTTCGGAGGTATTTGATTTTGCTTGGTTTCACGGGATCGTTCTTGCTGAGATCCTATGAGGTTCAAAACACTAACATTCCTCAGAGATTTTAATCAAGTTCATCTATGGATTTCAACTACCATGTAAATGTTCATACCAAGCATTTTGCTTTCCAGGATGTTCACAGCAACGTGTGTTAGCAAAGTCCTTCAGCAACGTCCCCTTCATGGACAGGAGGAAGAGTTGTCACCCGGTCAGATCTCACCTGGGGCAGGTGCTGAAATGGATAAGGAAGAGACTGTCTGTGTTTATTCTTTATGGACCACTTCTCCAAGACCTGGAGCTCTGTTTGGCATATGGGCACAGCTATGCAGTGTGCAAAGGTGTCTCTGCTTGCTCTGCCATTCTAAGTTAGTTAAAATGCACAGTTGCTGCTTTCCAGAGAGTAAACTTCTCAGCAAACTTTACTTTTTCCATTTCTCCTTATATTCAGAAACCTTCTGACTACCAGGGACAGGGCTACCCACTACTTTCTGGCATTTCTGGTTCAGCAGTGCTGGTCTTGATATTCTAAAGATGTTTTTATTTTCAAGATTAGCAGGAGCGGGGATGGGGAGTCCTTCCTTTAGTTCTTGTTTATTGCAGCTATGGAGCTTTTTGCTTCTCCCTACAACCACGGCAGGTGGTGCTCTTGATCCTTCCGATGGCACTTAGGAAACTCCTCTCGGGTCTCAATTATGCCGTGGGGCACCAGCTCGCTGCTTTTAACACTGTTTACGGCGAGGATCTTTCAGCGTTGAGTGAAGACGGGTTTTTTTATTAGTAAAATGGAAAGGAGAGGATAAAAAGTTTTTTTAAGTGGAGACCAGTTTGGGGCAGTAAACGGAGAAAAGATCCTTACAAAGGCATCTAGTTGGTATGTGCATACTTAGTCACTCTGTAATCCAGTCTGTCCAGTATGCCCCGAGTTCAGATGACTTCGATGCTGGCTGTTCAACCAATAAGTAAAGGATTGGAGCTATTCCACTCCTTTAGGACTTGGGAGGGCCCTGTGGGAGTCATTCCAGTTACGCTGTGTCCTTCAGTAGGACCATGCATTCACTTACATGTTTGTAAGTTCCCACTGCGAGCACTCTGAAGCTAAGCAGCAGCATCTAGCTTATGCTCAGCACCTTCAGAATAGCCACTGGTCTGTTTCTCAACTGGCAGCTACAGTCATGAAGATCATACGCTTGTTGTCATTTCTTGCCAGCCGAACAGGTGATATTTGGAAGTATGATACATGTCACTGTATTTCTGCTCTGTCTTTCAGTTCCTTCTCATCCTGTTTCTACATCTTACAACATCTGCATCTGAAAGGCCATCAGCAACAGAGATGCAAACTATTTTCCAGCTGTTAACAAACAGATGGTGATTAAAACTGGCAACTGTCAACACGCGCCTTTAAAAACAAAACACGGGAAAATGATTTGTAAAAAAGAAAGAAGTGAATGAATATTTCAGATAGGAATCACACCTCTCAAGAGTCCAAGGTTCTTAGTTGAAAACGTTTAGGAAAGTAGTTTTAAAATCAGCAATTCTGAGCAGAATTTCTAAACTTTGGAAGGAAAAATCCTGGGTGTGTATGTCAGTGATCTAGCTGACTGAATTCCTACCCCGGTTTTTTTTTTTTTGTTTGTTTGTTTTTTTATCAGTTTTCCTGGAAATGTGTGACTGCTCATTCTTTTGATTTTTTTTTTTTTTCTTGGTAATAATGTGTTCCTTAGGCATTTAGCACGAGGTGAAAAAAATACAGCCCCTTAACTTCTTCTAGCTGTTAAGTACTGCTGTCCCCTGCCTCTCCTGTGTGTGCACTACCTTCAGAGATAGTGTAAAATGAGGGAAATGCTACGTTTGATCCAAGCTGTTACTCAAATGCACTTGTTTCATTCCGTAGACATTGTTTTGTTGGAGCACGGAGTGGATACCAATAGATGGTGCTGTTGGTGCAGTTTTAGTTTCACATTTGTTTTCTGGTCTGTGGTTGGAATTCGGAGGGAACAAAAAAAAAAGAACAAAACAACAAAATCCCTAACGCTAAGCTTTCATCCAAGATGTTCTGCCCACACTGAACCGGTCACCATTTAACTTTAACCTGAACTGTGGCCCAGGAAATCCTTCAACATAAATAACCTTGGAGGCTGCTATGACCATTTTTGGAACGCTCTCCCTCAATAAATCTGTTACTTTGTTGTGCAATGTTGAAGCGTGTAGTTGTTCCCCTGATTAATTAGGGCAGAAAATAAACTTGCGCGATCAATCCAAGCCGTGACACGTCTCAGCCCTGCCTGGAACGTGTGGGTAAGAGAAGGCCTTGGTGCCTTCTGAGCCCTGCCCCAGGATTTAAGATGCACGCCTGCTTGTGAATCTGCTTGCTCTAAAGAGATAAGGCTAACGAAGCCTCTAACCAAGGGGTTTAGGCTGTCGCGGAATGGCCGTGCTAGGTTAGTAAGGATAGGGCTGAAGAAAGTAAGAAGCCTTCCATCTGACCCTCTGCCCCCACTAAAAACAACAGAAGTGGTTTATGTAATGGTGTTTACTTTATTTCACATATTACCCATGGAGAACAGTTGATACATTCTCTACATCTTTCACCAGTCTGGAATGCAAGATAAAAAAGGTATGGAAAAAGAGTTTAACAACGTTTGACATTCACGATATGAAAAATAGAGGGGATACAATGTTTTAAAATGCCCATATGCAATATATATATATATATATATATAAAACGTATAAAAATAAAATATATTTCCCCAAAAAAAGATACAAACAGGACACGACACAGAACAACCTTAAATACCGATACGTATCTCATGATCCACGCACACCGCACTTATAATTAACAAAATCCACGTACGATTGCACTTTTCCTCTCTGTTCAAGTATATCGCAGTCCCCGCAGGAACTGCTCAGTGTCCGATTCCCTGCCGGCTGCGCGGAGCGCAGAGGGTAGAGCAGGTGAGGGCCACTTCTCCGCGCCGAGGGCGGACCGCGCACCGTAGCCGGCCGCGGGGCTCCCCTGAGCGGCTCTCCCAGGACGGAGAGGCCGGGCGGCTCCGCCGGCGACGGAGGCCCGGCCCCGGGTGCAGCGGCGGGCCCGGCGCGGGGATCGGCGCCTCCGGCGGCTCCTCGCCCGGGGCGGGGGGCGGCTCCGCGGCCGCGGCCTTCACAGCTTCCTGTGCCGTCCTCTGTCCGAGGGGTCCCGGCCGAGCGGGCCGCGGGGGCTCCCGGGTCGGTCTCAGTCTGTCCGTCCGAGGCAACCTCGGCGGGCGCTCACACGCCGAGGACGGGGGCGCGGGGCTCCGCCCGCACGGTCCGGAGGAAACTGTCGGGCAGGGAGCGCCGGCGGCGGCCGTAGCCCTGCGGGCTGATCTTGTTGACGGGGGCGGCGCCGTCTTTCACTTTGTCGGTCAGCTGGTAGAGCTGATGGGCCAGCTTCTGCACCGTGCACGTCCCGAAGCGGCACCCCATGCGGAAGGTCGGGAGGTGGGGGTAGCTGTTAACGCTCTGGCGGTAGCGCCTGACGCGGATGTGAGCATCCTCCCGGCCGCTGCGAGGGAGGAAAAGAGAGACGGGGAGTGAGACGGCGAGGCCGGAGAGGAGAGCAGTCCGCGGGCGCGGGGCGGGAAGCGCGGGGAGCCCCCGACCGGAGGAGAGGCGGCCCCGACGGCGCGGCCCCGACTCTGCCCTCCGCTGGGCGGCGGGAGAGGGGCCCGGAGCGGAGCTGAGCCCGCTGCCGAGGAGGAGAGGCCCCGCCGCTGGAGGGCTGTTATTTTATCTGCGGAGCCAGGGCTCGAGTTACTATTTATATTTGAGTTTCGCAGTACAGGCGCTGCTATCTCCCGCCAGCTCGGGGCGCGGGGAAAGGGAGGTGGGAGGCGGCTCCCAGAGCTGCGCAGCCCCTGCAGGACCCGTCCGCGGAGCTCGGGGACGCGCGGCGTGAGGGAGCCCCGGCACAGAGGATCCGGACGCTTCGCACCGTCCCGAGCGCAGCGGGGCTGGAAGTTACCTGGGTTGCGAGACGCGGGGATCCTTCACGTCCTGGGTCCGTACGAGCGCCTGCACGTCGGCGGCCGCTCCCAGCCCTCGGGGCGCGCCCGGAGGCCTCACGTCCCGCTTGGCCCGGCTCAATACCCAGCTCGTCCATCTGCGAGGAGCGCAAATGAAAGGGACAGCCTGTTAGCGCAAGCCTGCTGGCAGCAGCCAAACCAAATACATCCGAGGGGCGATAATCTGCCAACGCAGAGATTTTGACATCGGGGGAGGGGGAGGGGGGGGGGGGGCTAGGGGAGGGGTTTCCCGAAAGAGTATGGGGCCTTTAGGATCCGTGCCATTCCCGCGGGGCACAATTCCCTTCTTCTAGAGGCAGCCGGACCCGGCGCGGGGCTCATAACCTCGGGGCGGGCGGGGGGTTCCGATCCCATACTCACTTTCGTTTGAACTCTGTGGCTACGTCCACCCTCGCAGCATCCACCCCGAAGAAGGTCGCAGAGCCGAGATAGAGTAGGGCTACGTGAACCAGTTTCATTCTGATGGAACGAGAAGAGAATGATAAGCATGCTTGCTGCCAGAAGTCACATCTGTCCTTCCCCCCCCCCCTCTATATTCCTCTTCCTATAGAGGAAGCTCTATAGCGCTTCCTCCCTTAGGAGAGCCCCCAGGCTGCAGGGAGCTTCGCGTGCGCTATGAACCCAAAGCGAGTATTTGCTCAGCAACTTAGCACAGAGTAAATAACTTAGCCTCCAAAACACACGTTTGCCGAAAGCTGCGCTTGCAGTGGCGGCCGAATACCAGCAGGACGGCCAGAGTACCCCCAGCGGCTCGCATCGGGATTAAGCGAGTACACGAGACCAGGGGCTGCGTCGGGCGCACCGTTCCGCAGCTCCGACAAGTGCCGCGCTGCCGGGAAGGCACCCCTGGGCTCTCATCTCCCCCTGCAGAGCGGCGAGCTGTGGATCTCACGCTGCGGGTTGCTGCTGTCTCCAAGAGCCAGTGCAGGGCTCTGCAGCCCAACTTCCAACTTCCACACAGCCCAGTTCTGGAGATTTTCACTTCTCTCCACCTCCCTCCTTTTTTTTTTTTTTTTTTTTTCTTTTTTTTTTTTTTTTTTTTCCTCTTAAGAAAAAGGTGCTTACCTGGCAGTGAGGATAATCCACTGAGCCAAATGCTCTGGTAATAGCGATCCGAAGTTGCACAGTTTCCTGGGGAGCGAGAACTCCTTCTTTGTGTGTGTGAAGTAACCACTGACGGGCTGCGCTGCTCCGCGCCCTTTTATAGAGCGCCGGGGGGGAAGTGGGAGGACCTCGGCGTGCCCGCCTGGGCGACTCCGCTTTGACACTTACCCCTCCCCACCCCCCCCGGCATTTCACCATGGGCCGGGGGCGACTCATCCGAGGTAAAAATAAGAGGATTGTTGGAAATCGTCTTCATCGCCCCCGTGGGTATTTTGGCGATAACGCCAGCTTTCAGATGTGGATTCGGAGCCGTGGCATACCTTGCGCGACTGATAAGCCCACCGCTCTGACTGACTGGGGACGGTGCCTTCAACTGCCGCTGCAGAAGGGCGCCTGCACGTCCGTGCAGGTCCTCACTGCGGGCACGTTAACTCTAACAGGGGGGATGGGGCGCGGGACCGGACCCGATCCGTGTCAAGGTCCTTCCACATCCATCAGATAGCTAGGCTTCGGCAATCCATATTTGGACAACGCGAGTTATACCGACCGACTGCAATGAATGTCAGCCTTCTTTACACAAGTACGGAGGTGACAAATCCGGCGTCGATAATATTTATGAGTCAACGCGCGTGCATTTTTCATCTAATAAAATGTACTTATGTACTTGGCCAATTCAGATAAATAGCAGGCTGAAGGGCTTTGGATCACGGGGGCGAGAGAGCCCTTTCTGCGCCCCGTTCCGAAGGGAGAGGCTCGCTTTGGCGCAAGCCCGCGGGGGCGGCACGCGTGCGGGTCCTCAGTCCACGGATCTCTGTGGACGTGACCTCCCCGATTTCACCGCTCCACAGCTAATCCGGGATGCAAATATTTGCACGGTCGGGGTCTCTAGCAGCGCTGAGCAGCGCTCAGACCTTTTCCCCCCGGCCTTTATCACCTTTGCACCTCGCTCCGTCCGCGCGGAGCCGTGCCCTCGCAGAGGTGCTGCCGCCCGCACCAGCCGTCCCGCTTCCTCCCCCGCGTTGCCGCGGCGCGGCTCAGCGCTCCGAGGGAAATGCCCCCGGCGGTTGCGGCCCGACGCCGGCCGAGCCCCGCAGATCGCCTCGGGCGGGGGGCCGGCTGGCGCGCGCCGGACGTTTCACTCGCATCTCGCCGCGAGCGAAGCGTTTCAGAGGTCGGGTGAGGCTGCGCTCTCGACTCTGCCTTTCTACACAGCCCCGGACGGGTACGCGAGGGGACGAGGGAACCTTTCTCGAGCACGGTCGAGGTGCTGCCTCCCCTGCTCCCCTGCCCGTGCGGGGAAGCTGCTCGCCCCTCGCTGCGCCGTTCTCCTCGCGGCCCCACCGGGCCGTCTCGACCCCCGTGGCCGCGAGCCGCCCGCTGGGCGAGCCCGGAGCCGCCGCCTCGGCGCACCTGCCCGGCGGGCAACGCTAGCGGCGAGAGCCGGATGGTCTCGGGCTCTGCCCTGTCCCCCCAGAGCCGCCGTCCCGCTGCCTGCCCCGGGACAGTGCTGCGAAAAGGAAGTGCGCCGAGCGAGATGCTGGGCTCCTTCCTCCGAGGGAGGAACGGGGGAGTGTAGGTGCTCGAGAAAGGGACGGTGACACCGGCAGAGCCGCGCGTCGCGACACATCGCGGTGGCTGCTGTTAGAGAGCTCGTGAGGTGGCTCAGGCTCCAGAGTACAAACGTGTCCCCGACCGGCAGGATTCGAAACTGAATCTAACTCTTGTGAAGATAAGGCAGGATTTCGTGTCACGGGCATTGCTCAGATTCAATTTAAATCTCCTGTTCCAGTAAAAAGCCACACGCTTCCCCAGACGCTGGAAAATCCCTCATTAAAGTCTTTGGCCAAAAGGGAATTGCATTTTGTATACTCTTAAGCAAACAGTGCTGAAAGAATGCTACTTGGTTTAGGAATAACAGTAATCCAAGTCACGTGTGAGTGCCACGCTGATTACAATACCATTGTAGTGACACAAAGACAGCTCATTCAACCTCTCGTGGTGGCAGACGTGGGCACAGAACGATCAGGCAAGAAACGATTATCTTGTGCGAGAGCTCCGGCAGGTACAGGTTTCAGAGCTAACACAAACCACGTCCTCCATTTGGATGCTCGTTTTGTCCTTCCCAAGTCCTTGCGGTCCTACACGGTTTGAAAATGAGCAGTAGGCGCTGAACTTGTGCTGCGAGGTAGCAGCGGGGTCTGCTTTGTAAAAATAACTTTGAAAAGAGTTATTTACATTTAAAAAAAAAAAAACAAAAACAAAAACAAAAACAAAAACACAACTCACTCAGAACGGTCCGTGCAAATATTTTTTATTCTGAGGCACACAGGTTAGCAAGTCTGGGCTCTTCTCAGAAGGGTCGGCTCTGCTCCAGATGCTGCCTTATGGGGAAGCCGAGCTCGAGGGACACCTGGCTTTACTGATTAGCTTGGGCACAGCATTCATCCTCTCCGTGTTGCCATATCTACAGACTTCACAGCATGTACCTGCTTCTGTAAACAGGTTTTGAAGATCGGTTGCTCTTTTGTACAGCGTTTTATTCGTGCTATGTTTTATTCTAAAAGGAAAGGTCTAAAATCTGTGGGCATCTGCTGGGAATCAGTTTGAGACAAATACTCTGCTGATTATAGAAGAAAAAAAAATGTTACTTGAAGCCAATGGGAGTGCTTTTGTATGTTTCAGCTCAGGTTGATTCAAACTTTACTGAATTCATGTGCAGTGAGTATGACTGTACGGGATTGTACCTCAGGCTGTATGAGATGAGCACAAAGACGGTACTAACAGAAGAATGGCATCCTATGAAGGGTGTAAAAACCAGTCAAGTTCCACACACAAAAAGGCCTTACTGATGGTGCACCTTAGGGCACCTTAGTCAGCTTTATCTGTGCCAAGGGACAATTCCATCTCCAGTAGTCAGACTGGAGACGTGATGATCTTGGTGAGCCTTATGTCTGATAGGTTTGAGCCAACAGCAAACGAAGCCTGCTAAATGAGAGTGGGATGCATATCGATAGGGGAAAGCTGCTTGAGGTCATGGCTGCTCTCCTGTTCTGGCAAGAGGTGCCAGAAAACTGTTGGGTGACACTGGATGATGGGACTGCAGGCTGAAGGTGACCTTTGTATTTCCTGGAGGAGCTCACTGTAGAAGGTACTCTGAACCTTCACATCTTTTTGGTGCAACATTGTCACTTGTGTGCTTTCTGTTTCCTGGGGGGGTACTGCCTCACAGTTCCTCCCCCAGGATCAATAAGGCAGCTGCTTACTGGGTCCTTCTGGGAACCTAGGCCTTGGTGGCTACCCACAGAAGCTGCTTCATAGCCTGGTTGGAGCAAGGCTACTCTGCTGGAACACAGGGAATTTTGTTTTTAGTGATCTGGATAAAAGTTCAGTTTGCTTTGCATTAGACTTTAGGCGAGCAAACAATGCCTGTTTCACTTCCTCATTTGTCCTATAAGAGTATTAGATCGCTCTCTACCAAAGGGAAGTTAAGGAAGTAAGCTACGGATGATTGAATCCTATTGGAGTCCAGGCAGGTACACAGCCAGATAGCTGTGCTCAGACCCAGAAGAACTGTGCCCTTCTTGTCACCAGTACCTAAGACGTGATTCTTCTTGGGACATGCTTTACAGACTGACCAAACTTTGGTTGTTTTGGTCAAGGTGGAATAAAGAACAAGACCATCCAGGGGTGCTAGTAGTACCGGGGACTTGGCAAGCAACACTTCTTGATTCAGTATTTGGGAAAAGTGTTAGGCGATACTCTCCTGTCATAGGCTGGATTAAAACAGAAGTGAGGCTTAAGTACTGAGATTTGTTATTACACATTGAACTTTTCTAAGGGTGCAAATACAATAACCCTAGGGTCCTGTTTGAGCTCCATCAGACAATTTCTTAGCATCTCTGAACTGTTCCTTCGGATTTAGCTGTGTACAACATTATCCTAAACTGCTGCATGCCCTGGCTTCATGCTGTTGAGCAGTTGCAACATCCACTGCCACTGTACTGAGCCTTATCCTTGTCCTTCATGCAGGACAAGCCACTCACATGTGGCTTCATTAAGATTTGCAGTCCTTTTTTGCCACTTCAGAAATGCTTTAATCAAAAAAATCTGAATGCTTTGAAAGCAGCTCTGGGACTTTCAGTCATTACTTCAGGATCCTGATCCATAAAGTCAATGTGTCACTCAAGAAAGGGAATCCCTCTAGCTCCTATCTAATTCAAGAACTGATTAACTCCATCGCATGCATCTCAAAAGATATTTTAATTGTTTTCATTACATGTTATGTTTTTTGTTTTGTATTTACTCCCAGTGTCAACAGGTGCTTTTATTAGGTGTCTTTCTGGGATCTGATTTAAGAACATTAAGCTGTGAAGCTGAGTTCTCCAGGACTGCAGCCCTTCCCTGAAGAGGTACAAGTAAAAACACTCAGTTTTCAAGGCTTCCTGACCGATTTGTGCCTGGGTTATCAGCAAAGCATTGCACTGTAATGGTGTCTTGGCTACATAAGAGGTGTGAGTACTTATTGCATGCTCGAAACAAACAGAAACTTCTCTGTGACACTGCTAATGACTGTTTGCTGGATCCTGCGGGACAGTGGATGGCCAGGAGCAAATTCCATGAACTTGCTGCATTTCCACGTGCACCACGACTGCAGCAGCTCCTCGCTGTAGTGGAACCGACGTCCTTCGCGTTGTTTGTTCACTCTGTGCTGTCAAACAGGACATACGTGGGACCTTATCGTACCGTTTTGGCAGGCTGTCCGCCAGTTAGTGCCGACAGACACCCGTTTATCAGCCGCGTCTCTGAGACAAACCGGCAAACCAAACGGTGCCGGCGTGGTCCGTGCGTTACGAATAGAAGTCGGGCATCCGCTCAGCGCTCGACGCACCGCCAGGCCGGCAGGCAGCGCCGGCTGGAGGCCGGGCGGCGACGGGGCACGGCGTGAGAACCTGCTATGGCTCGCTTTGCCCCCGCACGGTGGTGGGTGCGGGCAGCGGAGGGGTCACGGCGAGGGACAGCCGAAATCCCACCCCGGCCCTCAGTCGCCTGAAGGGCGCCCGCCGGGCACCGCCCGCGAGCCGCGCCGCGCCGCCGGGGCCGTGTCACGGCAGCGCCATGTTCCGCGCATCCCTGGCGGGACGGAAACAGGAAACCTCCTGGAAGCGCGAGCCCGCAGCCCCGGAGCAGCGCTCGCCGCCGGCTTTATACAGCACGGGAGATGCGGTGTCACGAGCCCGTCCGCGGCTCCTCTCGGGAAAGGCCCTCTAGGGAGCGGCAGTGCGGGACGGGCTCCGGGAGGCGAGCCGCTCCGCTCCGCCGCTGGCTTTCAGGCAGCCACCCGCTTTCAGACCCCCGCTCCGCCAGGGTCCGAGTAGAACGCGGCGCAGCCCCGAGCCCGGGGGCGGGCGCCTCGCCGGGCGGAGCGCTCGAGCCGCGCCGAGCGGACAAAGCCCGCCGCGGGCAGCAGGGCGGGCGCGAGGCGAAGCTTCGGAGCGCAGGCGGCGGGAGACCCGACCTCTGAGGCGGCCGCCGCTAGCCCCCCGCCCGGCCCAGGGCAGCGCGGGGCCGTAGCCGCGTGCCGCCCGCAGCCCACGCCCAGCCCGGCGGGGTCACGGCGCAGCGGCTCGGCGGCGCGCAGGCGCACGGCGCGCCGCGCCTCCAACATGGCTGAGGTGGTGCCGCTTCTTCTGCGGCGGGCGAGTGGCGGAGGATGCTGAGCCTCCCAGGAGCCGCCGCCGCAACAGGGGTGGTGAGGCCAGAGGCGCGCTCCTCGCAGCCATGGCCAGGCTGGCCGACTACTTCATCGTGGTGGGCTATGACCACGAGAAGACAGGTAGGTGTGGCCGCGCGCAGGGCTCCGCGGTGCCTGGCCTCTTCCCCCCTCCCCTCGCTCCTGCCCGGCCCCGGCCCCCCTCCCGCCTCCGGTCGGGAGCCGCGGGAGGAGGAGGAGACTCCTCACGCGCCGCGCCGCTGGAGGGGGCGGCCTCGCCCCGCGGGGGCTCTGCGGTCCGACGGGGCGCGGGAGGGGTCGGCGCCCCTTCGCGGGGCGGAGCGGCCCGGGAGAGCGGAGGGGCCGTACCCCGGGCCGGGCTTCTGCCGGCGGGAAGGCGGCCGCGGCGCTGCCCACCTGGCCGAGCCCCGCGTTAAGGCGCGCCTCGCGGCCTCGGCCCGCCGGCGGCTGCGGAGGCTCCTTCGGGAAAGCGCGGAACGTGCGGGGCGGCCCCGCGGAGCCGCGGGCCCCGTCCCGCCGAGCCGGAGGAGTGGGCCTGCCAGGCTCCCTGCGGGGCTCCGGCTCTAACTGCTGCTAACCCCGGCCTGCTTTGTGCTGAGCGCTACCACGCGTGCACACGCAGCCTCCGAGGGACGTTGCGGGCCGGCCGGGCTTTTCGCCACGTGTTACTGGGGTGTGCGGCATATCAGTAATTGAGAAGGGCCGTCGCTGAGCTCGGGAAGTGCTGTGGCGCTCTTTAGGAACGGGTGCCTGTCTTAGAAAATCGTTGTGGTTTTTACCTGCTTTGATGAAAGGGAAGCGGTGCTTTCTGTTATCGTTCTGTGGGTAGTTTCTGTTGTGTTTGTTTTACCATAATGTCACGTTTCTACACCTCAAGCTGGGTATATAAACCGATTTGCAAATGATCTGATTGTCAGCTGGTGCATCTGTGTGCTTCAAGTGATCCTTTGAATGTACAGCATCAATAAAGCAGTGTTTTAAAGGGTCCTGCATTTTATTTGGCTGTGCATCAAACACAAGTTGGTTACTCTAAGTGATTCTCTGAAGTAGCGACTGCTCTGAGTCTGCATTCATTCACTGTGAAGTAGTGGGAAATCAATTATTGGAGTAAGATCTCCTCATCTTTTAGGAACAATAACATCTAGAGAAAGTGTGATAGTTGTCCTTAAAGATGCAGTAGCTCACAAAATTCCACCAAGGTTCTCCTCGACTGTACTGTACCAGCATGATTCTTCCTTCAATTATGACTTGGTTTCCCCTCTGCTCACTTTGGAAATAAACCTGTCTGAACTGTAGAGGCAAAATCATGGGAAGTTTGGTATGGAGAATTTTGTTAAAGAAGATGGTCTGCTCTCACCCTCTGGGAGCATTTTGCAACATTCTCCCCTGCAGTAATAGAGAGTCCGAGTCTAAACTAATAACCAAAAAATCCAAGGGTGCTTAGAAGTTGGAGACAAAGCAAGCAAGCTGCCTTCCTAAAGGTTATGACTGATCTGATGTAGCCACTATGTGATATAAAGTTGCAAATTACGTTGGGAAGCCTCATGTTTGTAAAACGTTTTCATCTGTAGACTTTAAGCATGTGTTTAGCTTCCTGTGCATAAATTGTTTCATTATTACAATTTCTCCTTTGTATGAAGTTGTACGTATCCAAACATAACTCCAGAATCTTAATTTTAAAAGTTCATGCTTAGAAAGTAACTATTTAGACTTCATTATGTAGATTACTTCTTGTTACTTTAATGCTTTGTACTAAAAATACTTGAAGAAACAACGTTCTATTGGAGACTAGGCATGCACTGTTTTCCAAATTCCTTTACCCCCACGTGCAGGCCCATAATACATGGAGTACTGACCTTTATTTTTTCTTGTGAATGCATAGTTTACTTGATGCGCTTATGCTTCCTTGTTCATGAAAAAGCAGAGGGAAGCATTTCATGGATTCTAGACTTATTACCTGTGAAGCTCTGAAGTTTTGTTTTTGTTTTTCTTTCCTCCCCTCGTATCTTTTGCAGTGTTCTGTCCCTGTTTGAATACACTTGATTTGAATGTTGAGTCTGATTACATCTTACGCTGTTTTTCAGGGATAATCTCGGGAATGTCTTTGTATAAGCAAGCAAACAAAAATCCTTCTGTCTTCCTCGACCTGTATGGCAGCAGCAGTTTGGATAATATGCACTTGAATTTAATAAGGAAGGATGTTTATATTAACAACTGCTATGCCAAAAAAGCTCTCCTTCCTCTGCTGTCTGTCTTTCTATAGCAGCCGTCATCTATCCCAACTTCGTGTGGACTGAACAGACTCATTTACATCTGCCAGTATCTGCAGTACACTGAAAATGCAGTGAAGGGATGCTGCTTTCTTGGATAGATTATCTAGCTTTATCCAAAAACATTCACTATACTTACTGAAATATCTCGTGCAGTTTAGGAGCTTGTTTCTATGTTTTTCTATTGCAGGAGAACTTCGATTTTGATGTTAACAGTCCCTATTCTAAACAATAGAAGAATTTCTTTTTTCTTCAGATAAACTGAAAGGAGTATCCTGTGAGGATCCATGTCTCAAACATTCTGAAGTTCATTTCTATTATCCTCTACGTCCACGTAAATTGTTATTACTGCAATCCTAGTGTTGCCATCCCTGTTGTGTTAAATCTTACCTTCATTTGTGTTAACACTGTTGGACCTTCTGATGACGTGCTTTAGAATGCCGACCTGTCAAAAAGAGCTGTTTTGCTAGATATTTTGCCTGTTTTTTCCCTTTTGTGTCTGGGTTATTCTTCTATTTTATTTTATTTTTTAAATGAGTTGGCTCACCAGGGTAACAAGGAGTGCAGGATCAGCATAAAGGAGGAGTATAAGTCAGCCTGAATTTTGATCAACTTGAATTGTCGTAGGACGCTGAGCACAAAGCTGACAGCCAGGTACCTCAGCTTCCTTACTTTGGAAGAAGCACTGGTTGCCTTAGAGCAGCTCTGGTCACAGGCAGATTATTCAGGTCTGTCAGGATGCACAGAGATTCATCTCGAGTGCAGAATGAGCTTTGCCATCTACCACCCAATAGTCAGTAGGCTTCCAGGCACACAGAAAGTTAAGGACAAATCTTTTCCACAAAAGGTGATCTAATTCACCTAGGTTTCTATCTGTTTCAGACACAGTTGACAATGTTTCCATTTAAAAACTACTTTGTATCTTTCACCATGAAAATCAGCCAGTTGCTGCTGTGTATTTCAAGAATGCATTTGGAAACACTGTGTAGAATTGGATGGCAGAAGCTGCTGTCACAGCTTTTTGTTCAGCGTCTTGACAGAGCTGGAGAAACTGTGTTTAGTAAATCTTTCCTACTGATTTTAACAGTGGTGATGTGAGGGATTTCAGTGATACACCAAGGTCGATCGCTTTACTGTGTTTACTTTGCATTCACCTGGACCTTTGCTAAGGTAGATAACGACATTTGTCTCCAACGTATGCTCAATATAAAGCTGTTGTGTAACTTGACAGTGAAGGCATTTACAGAAGGCTCTTTGAAGGGAAGAGAGGTGCTAGAAAATGTTGGCCCTGGATTAAAAGCAAGACAAGATCTGGAAGATGTGACCGTATATCCGTTTTCTTTCTCCATGGAGTTTGAAGTGTTTCACCAAAAATTCCCAATTAATATGTTTGCATAACAGAGTTGGATGGAATTTAGGAAGAATACAGATGTTTGCAGAAATCACAGAAGGGCATGAGAAAATGCCCTTCTGTTTAGTTTGGTCTTGTTTTTGCTGGTAAAAACCATAGTCATAAATTTATCGCTTGAGTTTACATGTGGTGCTACATGAAAAAGGTAAAAGAGCCAATGTTTTATCTTCTTTGCTCAGGAACTGGAAGGTAAGGTTAAAAGAGAGAACTAAATACTGAATTTGTTTATTCTGCCTGCCCGGCCATAGCGGTTTTGATATAGGAAGCTGTTGTGTACTCAGCAGTTAGCTGCGAAATCCTGTGAGAGAGTGGGAGAAAATGTTTTCTGTGAGACTTGGTTGCAGTAGGAAGAGAGCCTGTGCTTTTTGTCCTTGCTGTATGTAATTACAGTGTGTATGACAGAAGGTGTGAGGCTTGTAAAAGTATAGCAGTTTTATTTGCCTGTTGTCATAACTGATAAATGCTGATTTAATGTGTAGGCTCTGTTGTGGGTGTTCCTGTTATAATTTTTATCAACTTTTCAGGGAAGCATTTCTTGTCTACTTTCAAAATCCACTAAGATAGGAGACGACACAAGACAAGTGGTTACTGATAGAGTGGGATAAATTCCTAAACAGAGCCATCAGTTTGGTGACTTTTTTTTTTTTTTTTCCTGTAGGCAGACTTACTTCCTCTGAGGGAATATTCCGTTCATGCTAATATGCTAAGATTTTGGGGGGTATTATATATTCATAGTTGGGCATTCTTGTGGGCTAGCACATATTTAAGGAGGGGATGATTTCTTGGGATCTTGTTATGCAGACTTTGTAAAACAGAAGAAGTAGAAAAATAAGGGCATCAGTGGCTTTCTTACCTGTGTTGGGACTTAATTTGGTTCAAGTGCAGTCTTGATCTGAACGTGCCAATCTCCGAGTGGGAAAAGGACCATGAAAACTAGGTTCTTCCATTCTGGGGCAAACAAATTCTTTTTGTAATTGTACTTCAGTGAAGCATCAAGTGTGCTACTGGATCTGAGTTGGAATGCAGATGTGTGTATGTCTTTGTGTTGGTAGGAGGTTACTGCAGTGGGATATGACTGAAGAAGGAAGGATGTGAGTGCCCTGAACATTTCTTAAGCGAATTAGTTGCTCTAGTGTAAGAAATTGTATCTTGTGACTTTGTTTTTGCTTGGGTTATTCTTTCAGTCCTACTTTCAGTCTCCACTACATTATAATGAAATGCAATGAGAAAAGCACTTTTCCATTACATGTGGCTGCCTTTTTTTTTTTTCTTTCTTTCTTTTTTTAATTGTGAGATAAAGCTAACATGAAAAACTACTTGCAGGGAAAAAGCTCATTTTTTTTTCTGGTAGCATTTCTTCACTGAATCTATTCAGCCTATTCTGATATATAACTAAAAAGTTGGACTCTTGTTTTGAATTATAGATCCACTAGCATTTCAGAAAAAAATGGCATGACTCAGCATAACTTTTCTTTCCTTTGAACCTCTGCTAATTAATCTTGTATTTGAACTTCTTTACTCACTTGGTCTTGCCTCCATCACAGCCATAGCAATAATATTATTTTCAACCTTTCCATTTAAATCCAGACCTTTTCTGGAATGTTTATGGTATAAATTATCTTTGTTTCCCTCTCAAACATAAGGATGTAGATTCAGTCGATGGAATTAACTTTCTTTGTAGATATTTCAAGACTAAATGGCAATAACGAAACTCTCTCTCCTTTTCTGTCCTGGATTAACATTGTGGATTATCTAACAAAAAGACGCTTTTCATGCAGCGTGTTTGTGAAAAACAGTTTGTTATGCAAGTCCAAATACTGTTTAAGCACTGCCTTTCTATAACTGCAAGCATATTTTTCAGTGGGGGACAATGAGAGTGATGTTTAGCTCCTCCAGCGTCACAAGCGTAGTAGTCTTGTCTCACAACACTGGGGTAGATAATTATTCTGCTGTTGTAGTTCACTGACATGACTTTAAAATACCAACCACCTCTCTGCCTACTGATTCTTATGAAGTAAAAAAATGAAGGGAAACCAGAGTCACCGCGGAAATCATTTCCAGATAAGAAGCAGTAGATTCACTTCTCAACTTCGATAACACCAGTGAAAGTTGTGTCTTACAAATATACACTGCTAATTAGGAAGCCCTCCTTTGAGTCATCTCTTAATTTACTCTTGAGCAGTAGCGTAAGATCTTGCAGCTCATTGCTTATACAGTGAAAGTAATTATTTCTATTGATGAACTCTATTGGTGAGATTATTTTTCTTCTGTTTGGTGTTCTGGAGCTTATATTCCAGTTATACGAGTCTGTTGAAATAAACTATTCCTTTGGTGCCAGTGGTGTATTCTGAAGTCAAGGACAATCCAATTAGTGTTGATTGGGATTTGGCAGCTAAATCCCAGCTCACTGAGTCGAGAACATGCTTGTTATTGCTTATCTGTTAGTGACTGAATACGTGATGATTTCATTTCAATACAGTTCTCCATTTTCTGCAGATTGTATGATATGAAAGGATGGCATCGATGAACACAGTTCCACTTTGTTTGCTTTGTAATACTCTGCGTATGGAGGTAAATATGACAAAATAATCACAAATTTTCTGTTGAACTGGATGTAGGTAGCATGCTTTGTGCCACAGCCAGAACCATTATTGGAGATAGTGCCATTCCAGATACTCACTCTGAGGTTTTGTGTAGGTGTGGTAGGGTAATGTTAATATACAGAATATATAAAATCCTCGTAATCCTGGTTAGAAATTTGGGACAGCAGCATACAAAACTACACTGGACTCTAAAAGGCCTCAATGGGTAAAGAGACAAAAGAGTGTTACTGAGGTTACAAAATCTTGGAAATGCGTAGGATTAACATCCTTTTAACATGTTCTGAATGTATGTTCATAGGATTGAAGAACATACTTCAAATTAAAAAAAAAAACCACTATCTTAGACTTGGGTAGGTCTTGGGTAGGCTGGGCTGGAGAATTCTATTTAGAGTGTGATTTACATGTTGGACCTGATAAAATTGTAACTCAAAGGAAGATGAGACATCCTGGTGTAGTATTTCAGAGATACTTGCAAATGCAGAATGATGATTCTAGAGTCTTGAGTTTGGTTGTGGAAAAATGTGCTTTGGGAAATGAGTTATTAACATCAGCAGTATTGCGTGTTGTCAGTTGGCGGCGTCCTCTTTGAGCTCAGTAGTGGGCTGTGGTTCGTGTTCATGTAGCTTGAGAATCCTTGCTCTGTATGGCAGGGGTGACTCTTCCTGCTTGCTCACCTTGGCCTATCCTGGTATTTTGGGATTTTCTGTCATCTGGTTTGATTTTCCAGTCTAACCTTGGAAGAATATCAGACCTTAATGTATCTCTTTATTTCTTCCCTCTTTCCCTTCTCTTTTAGTCTCTGCTTAGCCAATTCTATCTTTTATGTACTTTTTTTCTGATATCAAGTCCTTTTGTCCAGTCAGTCCAGTTTCTCCCATTTTTTTTCAGCTTTTCTTCTTGGCTGTTTACGAGTAGGTGTTGATTCTGCTGGGAACTGAGACAAGGTACTGTGTCTGTGCCTCTTATTAGGCACACCTTCCACAGAATCACAGAATGGCCATGGTTGGAAGGGACCTCAAGGATCATGAATCTCCAACCCCCTTGCCACATGCAGAGCATCCAACCTCCCCATTTAATACCAGACCAGGCTGCCCAGGGCCCCATCCAGCCTGGCCTTGAACACCTCCAGGGATGGGGCATCCACAGCCTCTCTGGGCAGCTGTTCCAGCACCTCACCACTCTGTAAAGAATTTCCCCCTGACATCCAACCTAAAACTTCCCTCCCTCAACTTAAAACCATTTCCCCTTGTCCTGCAGTTATCAACCCTTTCAAAGAGTTGATTCCCCTCCTGTTTGTGGGCTCCCTTTAGGTACTGAAAGGCTGCAATGAAGTCACCCCGCAGCCTTCTTTTCTCCAGGCTGAACAAGTCCAGCTCCCTCATCCTGTCTTTGTAGGGGAGGTGCTCCATTCCCCTGATCATCTTTGTGGCTCTCCTCTGGACCCTCTCCAACAGCTCCCAGTCTTTCCTGCACTGGGGGCTCCAGACCTGGACGCAGTACTGCAGATGGGGCCTCACAAGAGCAGAATAGAGGGGGACAATCACCTCCCTGTCCCTGCTGGCCACCCCTCTTCTGATGGAGCCTAGGATCCCATTTGCTTTCTGAGATGCAAGAGCACACTGCTGGCTTGTGCTAAGGTTTTCATCCATCAAGACCCCCAGGTCTTCTCTGCAGGGCTGCTCTCAAGGACGGCTCCTTCCAGTCTGTATGGATGCCTGGGATTCCTCCTACCCAAGTGCAAAACCTTGCACTTTGCTGTGTTGAACCTCATTAGGTTCACTCAGGCTCACCTTTCCAGCCTGTTGAGGTCCCTTCCTTCCACTGTGTCAACCGCACCACTCAGCTTGGTGTCATCAGCAAATTGCTGAGGGTGAACTTGATTCCACAGTGGTTGTTAGCGCAGAAGGGTTGATCTTATTCTCACCTTTGGGCATGAACAAATGCTGAGTGGCTGATAAGACAAGCATTGAATATCTTACTTTAGATTAAATCTTCAGATGTTTAATGGTTAAAATAAATATCTGCTCATCAGATAAGCACAAAGGACAGGTAATGCTTATGGCTGTGAGCTGTTTGCTTATCTAAAAAGTATTGCACTTGTAGCACAATAAACCTTGTAGTTTCAGCACTGCTTTAATGAACACCTCATTTATACATTTTCATTGTGTATGGGTAACTTATGCATTTGTGCTCCTACTAAAGAAATGTAGGTCCATGACTTTTGTTCTATGAAATACAAATAAATGACAGTATATACTACTAACAAATACTGTTGACTTTTGAAAAAGTACGGAGTTGTGGTCTTTGCTATTAGCAAAGCATAAAGATAACTGCAATAGGCATTAATATTTTAAATGCTGGTGGATGGACAGTGTAAATTAGGAAACTGTTTTCTAATGTTTCTAATTTCTAATGTTTTCAAACTGTGTTTCGTAAGAATTTAAACGGCATAAAAAGAGAAAGCCACGTGCTTTGTTCTTATAGTGCTATTTCTCCATAAGCAGTCTCTTTTTCTCCTCCCAAGATCTACAGTAGTTACAAAGCTTGAGCAATGACTGAACTTCTACTGTTCTATATTGTTGGTATATGCTGCTTTTAAACTGTTGAATACAGGTCATTTTAGTAGTAGTCACCAGAACTCTTCATTGTCCTTTTGTCTTGATCAGTAACTTGTGAAGGGGAGAGAAGTGAGGTTTTTGTAAAGCAGTTTAGCCTGCTGCTTCTGTCTGAGCAATGGATCAGGCCCTGAGTGCAGTTAAAGCACTCAGTTTGACTTCCTCGTTAAGGGACAGTTGCCAAAGCACTGCCTTTGATTTTGGGGGATTCACCTCATGTTTCTTGGAAAGTAATGAATGACTTATTTTATTTATTTATTTTTTCATGAGGAGCTGCTTAATTTGGCAAAACAAACAGCTGAAAGTGCATGTTCCTCATGATCAGTAAGTTTCATCAGTGGTAGACAGTCCAAGGTTTGGCATGGATACTTTTAACAGTGTTTCTAAAACATAAGTTAACTAAGTGCATGCACAGAATGAAGTGATGCATTCCATGGAAATAAGTGGTCAGAGCTGAGAGTTGGTGTTCAGAAAAGCATGCCAGTTCATAGGGCTGTAGGAAAACAAGTTTTCTCTCTAGATTTTTATTTTATTTTTTCTTATGGGTACTTAAAATAACCACTAAAGTTTTAATAACAACTGGTCAACTTTGCTGAAGCGATTGAAGATAATGCCTGTGGAAGACTTAGATTTGCCCTTTGGCCGGGGGGCAACTGTTCATACAGCAATTTTAGACACCCTGCCTGCTCCTTGCTGGTTCGGCTGATGAGCTGACGTTTCGACTCAAGCTGCTTGTAAGTGTGCTTTAAGCTGAGACACCTGAGTTTGTATTGACATGACTGAAGCACGAGACTCTTGTTCCCAGCTTGGGGAGCGCAGATAGTTTTCAGCAGAAAACTGCTGAAGAAGAGTGAGAGGTGTTCACATCCCTAACCATCACAGTGGGTTTTAGTAGGACTGGAGTGCCAAGGCTGTGCTGTGTCAGCTGTGATGACACTGTAACCTGGCAGGACAGCCAAAGTCATGTTTTCTCAGTTACAGGCAAGCGGGAAGAAAACAAAACCATGCGGACCCACGTTTGCGATTTGGAACTCAAACTCTTATTTCAAAAGATTCTCTTTCCTGTTTGATTAATCTGCATAAATAATGATACTCATTTTGCCACTGAATAAACAGTGTTGATTCAAGCCGTGATACTTTTATAGGGTTGTTGTTTCAGTGCTGTGTTTTCCAAATATTTTGTTTATAGTGTTTATTGTGAAGAGAGATGAGATCATACGTATTTCACAAAATATCCTTGCAGAGGCCATTTTTATTATTATTTTTTTCCCTTGCTGCTTGGCCATGCTTTTGGAAGAGACAAGGCTGTCACTTGAAGCTTTTTATTTTTTGTGTGCATGTGGTCTTGAAATGTATTCAGAAAACATGCCTTCCAGCCTTGTCAGATGTTTGTACTTTTTTGTTGTTGTTGTTTATAAATTATTTTTGCTTGTGTGTTTTTCTGCTTGTATATTGATTTCTTTATCTTTTATGAAATTGTGGTTCATTTCTTAGTAACTTGTCCATTTTTAGAATATTGCTTTCAAGAATTTGTGGCTTCACTGGTGCTTCACTCTCTAGATGTGGTCTAGGCTCTCAATAGTCTCTGTTTTTGATAGTCTAGTAGAAGGCAGGAGATACTGTTGAAACAGGTCCTGTTTAGCCTTGGTTTCTTTATCTGTGAATGTTACGATAGTGGATAGCACCTCCGGGAATCATCTGATCCATTCTTTGCCTCAGGCCACAATTAGCTTTGGCTTTCATTGGTCTTGCTGGGTGTCTGTCTAACTCATTCTTAGAACCCCCCAGTGGCAGCAGGTTCACGGCTTCCAGTGGCAGACTGCTCTGCTGCTTCTCTTTCTGACCTCTAGAAGAGCTTTCAGAGTATTTACCTTAAGTACTTTTTTGATACTGTTTTAATCTTATTCTTCTTGAAGTGTGGCGACCAAACTGCATATGGTGATTTACATGAAGTCTTGCCAGTACTGCAAACGACACTTGTTATTTCCTGGCTGTGCAGGCAGTTCAGTTCCAGTGTGTAGACGTCACTGTGATTTTTTTTTTTTCTTCTTTCCCACACAGCACCTACACTTCCTTAGTGTTATACTTTAACTTCTGCATCCCTTTTAATCAAGCTGCTACCCAGCTAATTGGCCTTCCCGTGTGTGTGCAGTTGACTGTTCTGTCCTACCTCTGAAACACTGCATTTCTCCTCTACTGTTTTTCATAACGTTACCCACTGAAGGTAATTTTGAATTGTGATTTTGCCCTCTGATGTGCTTATCTACTTTTTCTGAAAGTAATTTCTGCATGTGTTTATACACACATAGGTGAAAGGGCATAGAACAGCTTCTGGTATGTTTTATGTGTCAGTCTGTAGTGTTTTTAATAAAACATCCTAAAACTGAAACTGAGCATTGAGCCCCATAGTGACTTGCATATTGAGATGCAATGAATACTTTTTCAAATATGATTTAATATGTTTGCAGAACAAGTATTCTGTTGATGTTCCCAGACGTTAAATTCCAGGTGCTTTATGGTATATTTAAATACCATTTAATAATTATTATAAATTTAATTATGTTTTATTTATAAATAAATCAATTTAACAGTTTATTTTGCAAGCAACAGAACTAAGTGACATCTTTCTGCACGTTTCTCTTGTGCATGCCAAGTAATGCTTCTCCTGGAGAGGCAGCAAGGTCCTCCAATACTTAATTGTTTTTAAGCTCTGGTTCACTGGCCATTGTGACTGGGGTTAAAGGCACTTAATCACTTAGACCTTGCTTGGATGGGGAACCTATCCAAAAGTGGTATTCTTAGTTGCAAAGACTTAATTGACTCTTATTTGGAAGGCTACATGCTTTCCTTTGCAATAAAGGTGTTACGCTACTGTGTGCTCCACCTAGTATTCTGAGCTGGCTGCAAGTTAACAGAACATAACTTATTTTGGGCTCAGATTCAAGTCGTACTTAATTGTTTGCTAGAATGTGGATGCTGCTCTGTTTTTTCCAATTATGCTCTATTTTCAAGCAAGCAGTTCCTTGGGTTTCTTAGAACTGCAAAGTGTGGGCTGAGGATTATGTTGTTTTGTTTTTTTTTTTAAATTTTTTACTGCTAATGATGCGTGCATTGGAAATGCATTTTGACTTGTAGAATCTTGGCAATCTGGCTTGTTTATGGGGAGAGAGAATACAGTAAGGGAATCTGTCACTTTGGGTTACTGGGACAATGAGCACAGAATCATGTTTTATTCTTGCAGTAGATTTTTAAGAGAATTATCTCCAACTGAAGGAACGTACTCATTGTTTAATTCACAAACGAGTGTTTATTTTAAAACTGTTTACTTCTTCATGCTTTTTCACTTTGGTTCCATAAGTATTTACCAGCATTTGCTGTACTCGTGTAGGTATGCGTGGGGATCAGGTGAAATAATGTTACTGCTCATGGGAAAAATAGAATTCACGTGATAGGAAATTGAGCTTTTGTTCTGAACTGATTGCTGGCATTAGGAGGACTAGCAATGCAGAGTAACATTTCAGATGTTTCAAAGTTCTAGTGTGTAGATTTAAATGGAATTTGATGCAGTATTATTTTTCATATCTCTTATAAATGTTTGCATTCTTTGTGTTGATCCCCACTTAGTTTAAGTCACTTTGGCAGCTGCATTCTTGTGAAAGGAGGGGGTGAAATAAACTGTTAACCTTTGAAAGTTGCAATACAAACAAATACTGTTTAACTTGTGGAAATTTGTGGATGTTTCAAACAATGGTGTTAATTTTGATTGCCTTTTTGAAGTCAGCCTATTCTTTTTGTTCTTGGTTTGGAAACTAAACATATTGTTTGAGACTTTTCTGCAGCTGTGAAGAACAAAGTTGGTCATGCAGTAGCTTAGTAAGGTGACATCATGAGTTGGTTTTGACTACTGTGTGATAATCTTTCTTTTGCGGTTGTAAACGTGATTGCTGGTGTGTACTTATTTCCACTTGGTTTAAATCATGGAGGTATTGATGCAGTTGCATTTTGTGGCTAGTTACTTGACCCTATTGTTCAGGGCTATTGGTGTTTTGGCCTAAAAATCATTCTTCTCCAGCTGTGCCACAGTTTCTTGTAAAAGGAGCTTCAGGTAAATTGTTGTATCTTTCTTTTAGATGCTCTTGGGCTGCTGGAGGGTAGCTCTGTGATGTCTGAATGGTGACACTAGCACTGTTGCAGTGTCTGAGCACTTGGGGCCCAAGTCTTGAGACCATCTTAGGTTGCTTTACAAAGGTGCCTTATATTGGGTTCAGCTAGTAGAAATGATGAGTGGCCTCATCTTTGGCATTAATGCCGTTTTGGCGAGAGGATGAGGAGGTAGTTTTTGTTAAATACATATGGGCTATAAGATATGCTCACTCTTACTGGAAAACTTTGTTTTTGATGTGGTTTTAGTCTATAGTCAGTCCAGACAAAATATTTGTCCTACCAGGATATGTGAATCATTCTTTGTAAAGTTTCATTTGTCATCTGTGTTCTGAAAAATGTTTTGTGTGAGGGAAACGTTGACTACTGTCAGTAATTTTATTGTTAATGGGCGTTTTTACAGCTGCTAGGCAAAAATTGTGCTTGGGTGAGATCAAAATATTATTTAATTTTTTCATTGTACTGGAAGCACAGGAAACGCAGAGGGTGGGAAACTTCCAAATGACTCTTCACTCCTCGTCACCTGTAGGTGAGCAATGTTGTGCACGCTTACAAAAATAAAACAGAACACAAAAAAACCCAACCAAACAAAAAGCAACCCAAGGAAAAAAAAAACCTAGCAGCTGTTTGTTTCTGGGAAGAGAGAGAACTGCTCCTTCATCCTGTGTGCACAGCTGATACTTGCAGTTTGAGTAGAAAAAAATACTTCGAATTTCCTTCACTGGTGCATGATAAAAAGATAAAAAAATAAAATGTTTATGGTATTAAATTAGCACTTAGGATTGAGTAATCATTGACTTACTTTCCTTTTCTTTGTTGTATGGTTTTAAAAGACACTAAGAGCGTGTGAATGCAGGTGGGGAGGGAGGGCGATGGGTGAAATTTTATATGAACTTTCTGTGTCTCCTTACCTGAAGGAATGCAGCAGTCGCTCTGCTGAAGCTGAGGGGGAAATAATGTTCTAGTAGACAACTGAGATGACCTTTCAGTTGTAAAATGCAAATTTTGAACAAATTCTAAGTAGATCTGCTATCAGGAAGTTTGATCGTGTTGTATGTAGAAATGGCATCTGTAGCAATGGGAACACGTACAGCTCCCTGTTCCCCTTCCTCTCACTAAAGAAGTGTGGATCTGTGAATACTTGGAGGAAGTGTTATATTTTAACAAGAAGCAAAAAAGAGTAAAGGAACTAGGAGGGGGTTTTAGAGGTTATGGTTGCTGTCTTTTAGGCAGTAAGTGTGCAGCATGCAGAAGAATGGTTCTGATAGTGCAGTAGAGAGAGCTGCAAAGGACTTGGAATTCAAAGCTTCTTATTGCAGAGCCTTTAGAAGTAGCTCAGCATTACATCTATTTTTCAGAGCAAACATTTTGTGTGATGATATATGCTAAGTATTTTACTGATTGGAGTTCAAATGTGAGTGGCTTGAGCAAGCTCTGAGACAGGAATTTGCAGTGCTGTATGGAGCTTTGAGTATATGCTTGATTTAAGGTGCATACCTGAGAAATGGGTTGAATTGGATCTTTGCAGCACCATCATTGGATGGGCTGTCAAAAGGCCCTTACGGTATTTTCCTGTCTTTACAGCTTTCAGACTCGGGGAGGGTTGTTTCGATGTGAGTGGTGAAAAAGATGTATGGAGATACTGCTTTCGAGAAAAAGGAAATGAGGACAGAGGGGATTTGTCTGACTGTGCTGTAGTTCATAAACATGGTGCTCAACGTTTCAAATGAGCTGTTATGAGTCTGAGCCATGAGATATTTGAGAATACTTTGAACTTAGATGTTAATTTTTAACATAGTTGGCAAATACTACTCAAAAGTAATTTCACATCTTCAAAAGTCACAGTTATTCCCCAGCTCTGGAGTGACAGTTTGGCCTGTATAAAGCAACATTAAGCTACTCAGATGTTGCAATTTAGCAGGAAATGTGGATCTTTCAAATAGATTTTTGGGTCAAGTATATATTTCCTTGGGTTCCAGGCGAGTACTTCTTCCTGAAGAAGTTGCTGCGGGGGTGGGTTATCTTTTCTTCCAAAGTAGTGGTAGTATTTCTCTGTTTTAATATTTACCTGTAATAGTTTTGTTTGTTTGGTTGTTTTTTTGTTTGCTTGTTTGTTTCCAGAACAGTGGCTAACTATTCTGATTTCTCTGTTAATGCAAAGCTTTTTTTTTTGCCTATAATTGTGTAGTGTATTTTTAACTTTGAAAGCTCGGAAGTGTGAGTACTCTGGTAAATTTTTCTGTTTTTCCATTGACAATAAGCTGTGCAAAGAAGTCTGAGACAAATTGATGACAGGTAGGGATTTGCAGTGAGATTATTAGATGCTGTATGCAAGCCCTGTAACTTTTTTTTTTGTACATTTCTATGGAAACTTTTAGTACTTTAGGTAATAGAGGTCCTCAGAGTTTGGAGCCCTCAGATACAGGAGTGGGTTCTGTCGTGTCCATCACTCAAGCACCTGATAACAGTAGGTTTTCAGAGTGTAGTGGCCAGCCATTTGAGGGAGGTCATACATAGGAAGCATTCACATGATGAAGAAAGATCTGCTTCTGCTGTGCCAAAATGTGTTCAGTTTTGTTTTAGTTTTGTCTTTACCTTGCATTTTCAGGAAAGCCCCTTCACTAAATCTTGTCAGCCTCTGTGTGGTTCAGTAACAGGGTGGTGAGGTGCAGAGCGTTGTTCAGCTTGTGTTCTCTGAGCTCCTGGTGCTCTAACTTCAACATACTGAAAGCACATGCCATCATTAGTTCTTCATGCTCTGCACGCAAATAAAATACTTTGTAGGGGAAGGAAGCACCAGGAACATTATCTTGACCTGAGGAGGCTTGGAGTTGTGTTTAACGGTTGTTCTGGCTGTGT
Organism: Centrocercus urophasianus; assembly: GCF_019232065.1. Classification (NCBI taxonomy): domain Eukaryota; kingdom Metazoa; phylum Chordata; class Aves; order Galliformes; family Phasianidae; genus Centrocercus; species Centrocercus urophasianus. Next base: position 2,384,570 of record NW_024884586.1, read on the forward strand.
TCCTGCTTTGGTTTCATTATTTCTTGGCATTTACATCTGTTCTGCTTCTGTTCATATATGGTTAATATATTCTATGATTATTTTCTATGTAAGTAGAGCATAACTTGAAACATAATTGGAGTGTATGGAAAACCACTTTAGTTTAAGGAAAGATGACTTCATTCTAGTTGCACTTCTGAATATTTTTGTTGCAATATCAAATGTCTTTTTGTCATAGTGATTGGTTCTGCATGATGTATCAAGTCTATAGAGGGCCAACTTATTAGCCAGCATTGTTCCTGATGTAAATAAAATCCTCCAAAAGTCACTGTGGATTTTTTCTTCTTATATTCTTTCACTGCACACGATAAAACAGCAGCAACAAAAGAGAATAACCAAGCGAGATGTTTTCCCCAGTGGACTTCATGTTCTTTAGGTTTGTATATACATTGAAGAGATAAAACTGAAAACAGGAGTGGAATTAGAACTCATCCTTTTCTGTTATATTGCAATGATAACAACTTTTGTGCAGGAAAGTGGTGGATGAGTAATGAGATGGGCTGAGAAAAATCCTTTGCTAAAGGTTGAGACTGGGGTAATGAAGAAGCAAAAGGAAGAACAGAAGGATAGAGGCAGACAGTGTGCCCAGCAGAAGCAGAGGGCTGGAAGTTTGCTGTTACCTTAGTTACAGTTAAATTGGAGTAGGTGCCATTCCTCCAAGAAGTTGGCTTGGTTCATAGGAAGAAGCTCTTGTATCTGACTGGTAGATTTTTGTTTGTTTGTTTTATTAGTATTGATGATGCTCATTGGATGTATTCCATTCTTACAAAGGTTCTTTTTTTTTCTCTTGCATCTACATGGAGACTTTCTGGAGCTGGAGTTAGCAGAGACTTTGTACACACAACATGGTCTTGTCATCCATAACTTCTCAGTTCTTTGAAATAAACCCAAGCAAGTTTGTGACATCTAGATTATAGTACTGTACATAAAAACAGAAGTTAAAAAGGATAAGGCTGTTTGGCTTGGACACTGCCTTTCTGCCATGCTCTTCTTCCATTGTCAATGTTCTGAGTGATACCAGATGCAGGTTGGATTAGGAAAGAAGCTTGTGGCCCCTCGCTCCAGAGAGCAGCTCTCACTTCTGCTGTGAAGTATTTCAATTATGTTGCATATTAATACAGAACCAGGTAAGTAGATTTCAGTGTATTTTTGCAGTAAGTGATGAAACTTCTTATTTTGGCAAGTAGATTATTTGCAAAATAGACATTTGGGGTTTTGCTTGTGGCATATGTCAAATTAGAGCACTTGCTGATCATTTGCTCCTTTGGACTAGACTTAAAATGTTGAAATGTCATTTATAGAAGAGTGAGTGGAAATTGTTTTCCATATAGAATATTTCCTGCCTTGTATCTATTAAGCTTAGGATAGTTTTTTCTTATTTCTAAGATACATGCAAGATGTGTTTTACAAATATATGCTGTATGTTTTAGTTGTTCTGTGTTTTTTTTGGTCTCTGCACCAGATGTTCCAGTGGAAGAGATGCAGTTTGATGTAATTCATCTTTGTTGTGGAGAGATTTTTTTACACCTCAGTAGGCACATAGTGGAGGTGAAAACTGAACTTTGAAAGTGTAGGGCTTTTTCCTTGCGTGTTAAAGTAGTTTCCTCAATAGATAAACAGTTAAATGGGATTCTGCGTGTCTAATGCGGAGAGCTTCAGTGTTGCTTTTATGTTAGATCAGAAAGAAATGTGATACAGATTTGGTATTTGTTGTCTTGTGGAGGAAAGGTTTTGGGCAGGGTATTCATGTTGTTGTCTTTGGTTATAGCGTAATGGTAGCAGAGTTCAGCACTTGGTTTATCAGGTCTGCAGACGGCTAGAAGTGTGTTTATGCACAGTGTTGTTTTTATAGCTGATTAATCCCCACTGAAAGAAACTTCTGTGCTCTGCAGAGCTGCCGTGGTGTCTTGGCAATCTTCAGCCTGTGTAACAGCCGCTTGAAGGGCATGTCTAGGAGCAGCCCTCGGGCTTTTTGTGCATATTACTGAGGATTGGTCTCATTCCTACCAGGCAAAGGGTAAGAGAAGTGGAGGGGTGGCTTGTAACCAACTTCCACTTGCCCTCTGGTTCTGTGCTGCTGTTCTGGGGCACCTGCCAAGCATACTTAATGTCAAAGACTTCCCAGTAAACCACATTATTTGAAGGTGGAGAATAAGTGCAATTTGCATCAATTTGCCCATAATAGGATTAAAGTTACGTTTCGCAGGTAGCAAAGAAAGAAGTAAAACTATGTTGCCGGTTGCTCAACAGGGGGTATTCTGTATTAACTTGCAGTTTGCACCTCAGGAATCGTAAAAAATGACGGTGCTATCAGACACGTTTGTTTCATGGCAGATTCTTCATTTATTAGACACAGAATTCTTACTCATCTTTTCCCCTGCTAGAAAGCAGTCATATAGCCTCAGTCCATTGTCTAAGCACTAAAGAATGTGAAAGGTAATTTTTAAAGTAAATGCTTTTATATGCCGAGTAAGTATTTACTTCCAGTCTTAAAATATTTAAACTTCTCTCAAGAACAAAGTAGCAACTGTAGTTAACTTAAGCCGTATAGTTCGGGTTGTTTCAGACCACAGAATGTTTTGCTAGCAGCTTCAGGTTTTAGCTGGTATGTTTCTACTGTTTCTGGATTAAAATGTACGCTTCCAACCCGCCCCCCCAAACCAATAAATTAAAAAAACAGCCCACCACTACCAGCACCCCAAATGCCTCTTTCCCCACCTCCAAATACAGCTTTTTATGTTATCTTCTCATGAGATACCCTTGTTTGTAGTACATTTGAGGCTGAAGTCATTCTGCTATGAATGTTCACTAATGCAAATGACTTTTCTTTTCCACTTCAGGACTGAGGTGAAATGCTGTTTTGTACTCTCCTTTCAGTCTTGTGTAGGAAGGGAAGCAAAGATGGTCACCAATTGAGTATTACTTTCAGCATGTTAGCATGTAGCTTTGCCTTTGCTCATGATTATTAATCTGTCCATTTGAAGCCAAACTTTTAAGTGTGTTTTGTCTTTGGCACGCTGAGCTATGGCATTAGTTGTCCTCCAGAATATAATGAAATGACTGGAAGCTGTTACTACTAAGGGAGAGAACATGTCTACTATTCATCTGGAAATAAAACAATGTTATAATTCAAGCCATATAGGATAAATAGCCTCAAAATATTCTTTATTATGTGTCTGGGTCACTTAAAAGCTTAAGCTTTTGTTATGAAGCATGGTGCTATGTATGAAGATATTTATTGCTATTTCTGTGTTCCTCTCTTCCAACCTCAGTCACATTTGAAGCCTTTTTTTTTCCTCTCAGTAAAACCAATGAAACTCAGTTCTGGTATGCAATAATTTAAAATATGTAGCATATTTATTTGAATGCCCAACTGTGATGATTTTGTTTTCTTTCCTGTTTTATAAAAGACTGTACGGCATTAAGTACTGTGGTGCTTTTTCCCAATGAGATGAGCTGCTAAAGTTGATGTGTTGCAGTTGCAGTGCAATACTTTATCTCTCTCAGTAACTGGAAATGATCCAGTAGAGAAGTCTTTGAATTAGTGGATCAAAATCCACAAAGTATGGAAGATAAATATGCCATATTTAAACTAATATTGGATAATCTCATCAGCTCTGAAACTAACAGTGGTGTGGTATAGGTGAGGATCTATTCCAATTTTACTTATAATTTACAATTACTCAGACTAAAATCCGTTCCCTTGGTTTTGTTTTGTTTTTTTTTTCCAAACCAAAATGAAAGAATGTTTCACTTCTTAAGGTAAAATGCTGTTTAACCTGTGGCAGCCTTCCCCTAGGTTGTGCTCGGTCTAACTTAAAGCCATATTAGATCATTCATTCTTTTGTTAATGAATCATTTCAATTATTTGTTTAACAATGAATCACAAAGCAGATTTGAAAGAAACTAGTTGAGGAGTGCATTATATCAAATTTGCATCATAAATGCCACATTCCTTCATATGTTCGATTTGGTTTCATTGAGCTACTGATCCTGTTCTTCTACTCTACTCCTTCTTTCTCCTTTCCCTGCCCCATTTTATCTCACTCTCTAAATGGGCAGCTTGAATTCAGTCTTGCTGCCGTAGATAGTTGTTGCATTTACTTTGTCGTTCCTTTGGAGTGACGATCTGCCAATCCATTTTTGTGGATAAGAATCTGCTCTAGGCATAAAGTGCACCACCTAATAGCTCATGCTATTTCATAAAAGTAAGATAGCATGTAAAAGCGTTTTGCTTACAGTGCTTAACATCTACGTGGGTAATTTCGTGGCATTAAAAGCAAAATTTCTTAGTGTAAAATTAGCTGAGAATGTAGATATTAGATCTTAGGTCATGTTTAAGAAAAGATGAACTGTTAGTGCCTGCGAGTCATCTATGCTGTGGAGGTGTATTCTGTAAGTTTAGAAGTTAAATTGTGGTTACCTTCAAATCGTATATTTCTTTGTGTCATACAAGCAGCTTTCACTTGAATTGGGCTTTAATTATGGGCACCTTTTGTTTTCCAGTATATTCTAGGTTATCTTCCATAGCTAGCTTCAGTTCTTCACACTGTGATATTCTCTTGAAGCAGTATGCCTCTTCCATAACAGCAATGATGACACTTCACCGCTCTGAGATTTTGTATTTGGAATATGTTGATCCAACACCAACCCTGCCTGTAGCAGGAAAGTTTGAACTTGATGATCCTTGAGATTTCTTCCAACCCAAGTCATTCTATGATTCTGTGATTCAGTTGATAATCCCACCCCCAAGTAAATTTGCTGTTAGATGAATGTCCGAATAGCATAGCATCTGAATATATTTGATTCTAGGTAGAGGAAAATACAGTCAAAGTTACTTCACAACAGTTTGCAACCAGGAAATTTGCGGTGGGTTGAGATTTTAATTTATCTTGTTCGTTCTGTATTGTTCACAGGGCTTTGGGTAGTTGGTTGGGGAAAGCTCTTTGTGGAGTAGTGGGGAATTAGTGCTAATAAAATGTTCAGTGTTAACTGCAATAGGTATTGGCTTTCTTATTTGTTTGGAGTTGTTCTAGATGTTTGATTGCTTTTTTTTTTTTTTTTTTTTTTCTTTATTAGAAGAGGGAAGATATGAGAAAGCCTAACTTTCTCTGTTACTCTGTTTTGCATGCTGGAGAATTTATTGGTGAACAGAAAAGAAAAGCCAGGTATATGTGCATTATAGGGAGTGGAAATTTTTGTTTGATGTGTGGTTTTTACACTATCTTGAGTTTCCTTCTGTGTAGGAATTTCTTTTTCCCTGAAGCTCTGTGAGCTACATGAAATCATTCTTTTCATGTTCTTACCCTTCCTTTTGTTTCCTAACCTAGACATTGAGGTATACAGCTGTTTCTTAATAGGTGCAATATTTGGGTTTACTCTTGCTAGGTGGTGTCATGGCTTTCAGCAGCCTCTTCTGCCCTTTCCTGTGTGTCTTCTGGAAAAGTGAGTGACTTTCAGAAAGGAGTGAGGACAAAACTGTCTCCCTAGGCTGCAGAAGGCTATAGGGTGAAGGACTGTGTGTACCTTGAAGCTCTTCTGTGAAACATATTTGTCACCTAGCATGGGTTTCCCTACCTCCTGAAGGGAATCAGGGCCAGTTATGGGCTGGCGAGAAAGACTTCAAACATACTGCATACATTAGCCTGAAGGTGAATATAAAACATATGATATTTGCTAGTTGTGATGGTAGCATGACTTCTTGCATTGGAAGTGGTAGGCCAGTGTTCAGGAACTTCTGGAGTACTTGTTCATATTCTTTAGTCACTGGCTGTAGAAAATACACCTTCACTTGTATTGGTACAAGAAAAATAAATGGAAGTTAATATTTCATGTGTAATCCAGGTAATCTAATCTAACATTTCATCAGATGCAGAATAGAATCACATTTTGCTCTCTCTGTTTCTCTCCCTCTCTGTTTCTCTCCCTCTCTGTTTCTCTCCCTCTTTAAAGGTGTATTCTGCCATTTAACAAAATGTTTGCATGTATAGTTAAGGCAAGGGAGAAGTAGTTGAAAGGTTTGAAAAGTGAAGACTGTAAAGATGTATGTGAAGATCTGGAAACAACTTGGGCATTTTTTTCCCTAGGAGTTGGTGTGAGGACGGATAGCCTGTGAGGGCACCAAGGGAGGGATTTAGAGGCGTGTCCTGGAAAAACAGTTGGAAAAAAAGTTGTGGGGTTTTGCTTGTATCCCATTAAATGTTGTAGAAGTATTTATTTAGGTTAACAAGTGCCAACAGAGTTTAGAGAGGGTGCTTGAAAATGCATTTTATTGAGACTATAAATATGCAATGAAAACAGCTAGGATTTGGATGACAGTGTACAGTATGAAGAGTTCTTGAAGTGCTGACCTTTGTGGGAAATGTAATGTTTATTTCAGAAAGTATAATTTGTCATTTTGACAAATTAAGCTTAACTGGCATAAATTTCTTTAATAAAAATATACTTAGTTGACAGTATTACCAGAATTGAGCTGCATAGTGAGACCTTACTGAATCTGAAATGGCACGTGTGTATTCTGTCATGTTCAGGCATTTGCTGTAGCTAGCTGTTACAGAATGCATCCAGTGTTATTTTGGTCCTCAGGTGCTGCAGCTAATTCAGTAAGCATGTGTGTCTGGTGGAAATCAGTGTGACAACAACTTAAATATGTTTATTTTCAGGATTATCTCTCATCTGGGGAACACTGTAGGTGCATTTATGATATTATCAGCTATTCCAGAGAAGTGTTTGAACAGACTTAAATTGGATCACAAGACTCTGTTCTTCCACAGAGCTGAGGCAAGTTCTTTTTCCTCTATGCTGCAGGTGATGAGGAACTCAGTGCCAGGATTTGGAAAGGCTGTGTGTTCTGTGATAGGCATTAAGCAATTAATTGCTCTCCTGGCGCACTCTGATTGACAAACATTTTATGCATGGCCTAATCATCCCAAAACATGGTTACAATCTCTTAAAAGTAAAGCTAGTTAACATCCTGTTTAATGTCAGCTGTGAGGCTGTACTATTTGTTAGGGAACACTTGGTAGGTTTCAGATAGCCCCTGGAGTTCAAAAAAATCTGTACTGAATAACGGTGACACATGCGTAAGGAAGGATATCTTGGAATAGTTTGGGGTATCTTTTTGATGTGTCACTTCCAGCATGCAGCAAAATTCTTTCCTCTTTGTAGCTGTTACTATCTGGTAGAACAGGTGGAAGTAATTTGGCAATTTGACACTCAGGCTGTATTACACACAAGTCCCATAGGATTTCACAGTGTGTGGGGCTTTTGCACTTCAGCAGCTTTCAGTATGCAGTAACAGTGCTGGATAAGAGCATAGTACTTACATTTGGAGCCTTTAGACACCAGGCTTCTTCAGTGACAGCTTCTAGGTTTGGAATCTGGGAAACAGTGCAGTTACCATTCACTCCCATTTTGAATTTTGCGCTTTAATTCTGAAGTCCCATCTCTAATTAAGGCTCACAGTGGAGAGTTGGTTGATGATATTCATCTGAATAAAAGCAGATGAATAAATCCTAACGTGATGCTGCGTAATGGCTATGAATACTTTCTTAACATTTCTGTTGAGCTTTATGATTATGTTGTGTTCAGAATCCAGTTAATTCCAGCGACTGTTGCCTTGCACATTTAGGCACTCATCAAAGACTGATAGGTCAGATAGAGTCCTGGCCAGTGTTTGGTATGGGAAAGTGGTAGCTTTATAAAAGTGAGCTTTTTTGTAAAAGTGTTAGCTCTGTATGTAAATCTTTTTGTTTGTTTATATATAGGTAGTACAGTTTTAATAGATCTTCTGTTGCACAACTGTTCTGAAATATGTACAAATGGATTATATGCACAAGTGAAGCAAACCCTTGGTTTTCCTAATCGTTAATCATTTGACTCTCCTGCTGGTTTGTTTTTATTTTTTCCCAGCATGTTTGAACTGACAGTGTAGAGCTTAACGTGAAGATGGTTCTAGCTTAAACTGATGTCCTTCATATAGAGGTGGTATTTCTGGAAGAATCTTAAATTAGTCTTTCCAAAGATGGACTCCTGTCCAGTGAATTTTTTTTTTTTCCTTTGGAACTGCAGATGCAATATTCATTTCATTCCTTTTGGGAGATAGGAGTGGAGTGTTGGCTTTGGCATCTTTCCTAGGCTGTTTCTTGAAGTGTTTTCTGAGTGACTGCAGTGTGTCACTGGTAGGTAGGCAGCTCTCCCAAATTAAATATTTAAGGTTTAGTCATGTCGTCATTTAAAGCAGATTTTGCCTGAATGTGCCAAGATTAAAAAACTTCCTCTGATACATCTGGTTCTGTTCCATGATTGAAGTTCTTACATGGTTCAGAAATAAGAACATACGGGAACAGAGGACATCACTACAGAACAATTGTCTCTGCCTGTACTTTTTTTTTGTTTTTGTCGGTTGTTCCAGAGAGTTAAAATACCCCTTTGGGAATACAGTTGATATGATTTTCCTCAGAGTTGCATTGTAAACAGAAGGAAGGCTTCCTGGTCCTATTAACAAATCTCTGTAATGCATTTTTCATTCAAAGTATTACAGAATCTGTAGCTTTGTATCTGAATATAGCCCACATAACTATGAACACACCGTTATGGCTAAACAGTTAAGAGTTGGGATTATTTTTCCTCTCACTGTCTCTGTAGAAGGAACATTCATGTTCCATGCATGGAGAATGAGAAAACACATGGACACATTAACTGGAATGCATCTGACACATCCTTGGTGAGACGGAGTGTTCCATAGCTGTGAACTGTTTTCTTTTCGAAGTGGCAGAAAAAGTCATTCTGTATTTGTTCTTTATCCAAGATATTCTGGCTTCCTGACTTCTTTTGCAACTTGAGAACTGTTTCCATCTTGTACTCCACACATGTTGTATTCCTGTTACCGCAGAGATGAAAATGTTAAGATGCTCTAGCAAACATTTTTCATCAAAAAAAAAAAACCAAAAAAACAAAAAAAAACCAACCCAAAAAAACAAACTCAAAATCAAATAAAATAATTGTGAAATAGTCTTATTGAGAAGATGCTGTAGCCTGTGGTTGTCACAAACTGATGTCTCCTGAAGTCAGACCATTTAGCACAGTCTTTAGTTCCAGGCATGATTTGTCAGCAAGCTCATCAAAGGGACCTAAAAGGCTCTTTTGAAGAATGTTACCTTTCTGTGTACATTGGAAATTTAACAACCTGTTCAGTACCAGGTAATTCAGTGAAATCCAGGAAGAAAAAGTTAAGGTATGCTTGAAGTGCTGTCTTTGAGAATTCAGGCCTTGTTCCATACGGCCTCTTGCGCTAGGGAAATGAAGTTAAGGTGTCAGAACGAAGACATTAGCAGTCATCCTGCATATCTGTGGGTTCTAGTTTTGCTTCTACGAGAGCTGTGTTCCTTATCTCTGGCTACAATTTAGGTGTTCAGCCAACGTGGGTTGGTTTCAGTATTCTATCACAGAAAAATAATGTAGATTTATTTCATTTTATGCAGATTCATTGTTGCTTTTCCAATGAAAATTCCTCACTTTCATGGAAATAGTACCTTGGAACCTTTCCAGAATGTGAGGAAGATGTACTGCATGGGTGAGACTTGCTGAAGTAAGTTGAGGGTGCCCTGTGGTGTGGGAATGGAACCACACTTTGTGGTCATGTACTATCATCTGTCTGCAGTTTGGATACCAGTACTTTGTAAGAAAATCTGACTAACTTTCTTGTATTCTCTGTGTGGTGAGTTCACCGTAGCTAGCAGCTGAACCCCTATCTCATTCCTTGCTCACTCCTTCACAGTGGGTGGAGGAGGGAAATTGAAAGCCAAAACTGAGAAAAACTGAGGGGATAATGGCCACCCTCAGCAAGTTTGCTGATGATACGAAGTTGGGAGGATTGGCTGACACGCCTGAAGGCTGTGTTGCCATTCAGCAAGACCTGGATAGGCTGGAGAGCTGGGCAGAAAAAAACCGGATGAGGTTTAACAAAAGCAAGTGCAGAGTCTTGCATCTGGGGAGGAATAATTGCATGCACCAGTACAGGTTGGGGGATGAGCTGCTGGAGGGGAGCTCTGCGGAGAGGGACCTGGGTGTCCTGGTGGATGACAGGTTGGCCATGAGCCAGCAGTGTGCCCTTGTGGCCAAAAAGGCCAATGGCTTACTGGGGTGCATTAAAAAGAGCGTGTCCAGCAGGTCGAAGGACGTGATCCTCCCCCTCTACTCTGCCCTGGTAAGGCCTCATCTGGAGTACTGTGTCCAGTTCTGGGCTCCCCAGTACAAAAAAGACAAGGATCTCTTGGAAAGAGTCCAGCGGAGGGCCACGAAGATGGTGAAGGGCCTGGAGCACCTCTCCTACGAGGAAAGGCTGAGTGAACTGGGTCTGTTCAGCCTTGAGAAAAGGAGACTGAGAGGGGACCTGATCCAGGTCTATAAATATCTAAGGTGTGGGGGGCAGAATGGTGAGGCCGGACTGTTTTCAGTGGTGAGTGGAGACAGGACAAGGGGAAACGGCTGGAAACTGCAGCATAGGAAGTTCCGCACAAATGTGCGCAAGAACTTCTTTACAGTGAGGTGACGGAGCACTGGAACAGGCTGCCCAGGGAGGTGGTGGAGTCTCCTTCTCTGGAGATGTTCAAGACCTGCCTGGATGCCGACCTGTGCGACCTACTGTAGGGAACCTGCTTTGGCAGGGGGGTTGGACTCGATGATCTCTGGAGGTCCCTTCCAACCCCTACAATTCTGTGATTCTGTGAAAACCTGTGGCTCAAGATAAAGACACTTAATGAAGAAAAAAATAAGTGATGCAAAAGTAATCAATCACCACCTTTCACCAGCAAACCAAAACCCAGCATGGCTCTGACCAATGTCTGCTTTGTAAAAACATCCCTAGTTTTATTGCTGAGCATGATTGTTTAGTAGTGGAACATTCCTTTGGTCACTTGGGTCAGCTGTCCAAGCTGTGTCGCTTCCTAACTCCTTGTCCATCCATAGCCCTGCTCACTTTGGGGGTTGGAGGGAAAACAGAGAAGACCTTGACACTGCAACTGAAACACTGGTGTGTATCAACACTGGTTTAGTCACAAGTCTCATATATAGCATCATGTGAGCTGCTGTGAAGGAAATTAACTTTATCCCAGTCAGACCCAGTACTCTCTGTCCCAGATAGCCTCCAAACTTTGTTGTTTCTCTGCTCTCAGAGTAAATGGTGAATTTGGGGTAATTGGTGCCTGAGGGGTTTTTAGGAAGTGAACTCTTGCTTTAATTCTTCTTAAGGATTGACACTTCTTATGGAAGTTGCAGGTTCAAAAGCAGGTATCTTAAGCACAAGGCTGATTTCAGTGAAGGCATTTGTTCCTTTGCCTCAGTGCAGTTGAGCTGTCAGATTATTTCACACTGCTTTCCTGAAGTGAACAGGCTGTTCTTCTTTGACTTCCTGCCCACTGAAACCAGACAGCACTACTTCTTACTCCAACTTGTCTCCAGGACATTTCTTCAGGAGTTATTATAGAGACCTAGATGATATCAGTCTGTGGAGTTATCTGTTAAAATGAGTGTGTGCAAAAGCTGAGCACTGTACCACTGCTAGTGGCATGGAAATCGGGATTACTCTTGAATACTTAATGAGAAGAGATCTTCTTATTAAACAGATTCTAGTCTTTAAGTTTCGTTCTGTGATTGCATACTCAGCTAACCACTATAGTAAATCAATAAGTCATCCCTCTAAGACAGATGACCCGTTTACTTTACGTGACTCATTGCACCAAATGTTACCTTGGATGACTTCAAGTATCTGGATTCTTGAGTTCTCCTGGCAAGCATTCCCTAGCAAGTGGGTCAACATTGCTTATGTTTGCTGTGATAATACTGTTTGGTACTTGTACTTCTCTGAATCCTCCAAAGCAGTGACATCATATGTGTTTCATGAGAGTTGGAAAGCTCATTTTCACTGTTCTGTTTTGCAAGGGCTGTGGCCTTGGTTAGAAGTTTTATTTCAATGCAGTGTGGCTATGGGCTTTTTTAAATGAGGAAAAGCTTAGATATTATTAACATCACCTTCTTACTGGGTTAACAGGTAACATGATGTGGATCCTTTCCCTTTCAGTAAGCCAAATTTTTGGAGGAAGAGGTGGGATAGGTGTATGGAAGATGGTTTGTCATCAGTTCACCCATGTAGGACTTCAAACCGATACACAAATTTGGCATGTCATGCTTATAACCCATGAGCAGCAGACGTGATAATCTGCTGATGATTTTTGGAATTGGGATATTGTCCTGGTTTCCTTCCTACAGCAACTGCAAGCTCTTCTGCTACTAAGTGAGTTTGTAATTGAGCTTCTTTGGATACACTCCTCATTACATCAGGGTGTCTAGCCATGCTTACGTTTATCTGGTTCCATTGTTAAAGATCTTTCTAGCTCATGGTAAGATAAGGTATGTCACTGATAATCCACTTGTTTGTATGTAGGTGAGACAGTTTTGAGATTTGGACCTGCAATTCTTCGTCAGTCTCTGAAGGAGACTTCAGTTGTCACTCCCTCACTAGCTGTTACAGGTCATGTTATTAAACTTAAAATGCTGTACCTCTCAGGCTGTCTTTTTGTCAAAACAAGAAAATCATCCTTGTAAATGGCAGAAGGACATCAGCAGTGCATTTACAGGTGGATGCTAAGTGGATTACTTTGAAGCATGATGTGCCAGCCAGTTACAGCCAGTTTGTGAAGGGACACCATATTATGGTGAAATAGCAGTTTTAATAAAAAGCTCATCTGACTGTCCTAGATCTTATTTCATGCTGATTTCTTCCCATCTACGTTTCTTGATGGGGTTAGCTTATTTCTTTTCTTCAGCAAGAGCTTTATGTTATCTTTAGGACCTTCCCCTAATGTTACCTGTGGTCCCCTTTTAACCTGTCTCTCTCTCTCTTAGGTGGCTCCTTTTAGTTTTTGTGATTTTGTGTGAAAGGGGTAGAAGAGATTAAAGGCCTTGTTTAACCTTGTAGTCTAACCCACACACGTGTGCACCTTTTTTTGCAAGACGAGGTAATCTGGTTAAATGCATTGCTCATTAGTGTTCTCCAGCTTCAAGTCATAGGGTGTTTTGTGCTGTGTGAGCACCTTGTAGCTTAAACTTTGGTTCCTGGTAAGTAAACATCCCATAGCAATACTCCTTCTCTGTCGTTTCCTGTCATTTCAGGTGGAGCATACTTTCCTGTTGCAGTTCTTGTCATTTGCCTTCTTCCATCTCAAGTAATGAATTGCTACTCTTTCTGAACCGGAATTCATATTAGGTCATTTAATTTATATTGTGGTATTTAGAAGTATATATGACTATTCTTAGCTGCTTTTTTCTTCAGACCATAAATAAAAAGTGTTCTTGGAGAATCACTGGCTAGTCACTGAATTGTCACTGAATTCTTCTTGCTTTTTATGTTGAGAAAGCATTCTATATGTGGACAATGTAAGAATCCCTCAAAACTGAATAGCGTTATTTATTGAAGTTTAAATAATGTCTATTATTAGACTACAGCTGAGAACAGATTATGGTAAGAACTGGGTTTTTTTTTTTTTTTTTTTTTTTTGTGTGTGTGTGTGTGGCAATAGCACTGCTTAATAAAAATCAAATGGCAAATTGGTATGAGTTCATATTGATGGCGACTCAAGAACTTAAATCCGTTAATGGAGATGTTGCACTGAGACATAAAATAGTTGTACTGATGTTTTGTATTAAACTTTGTCTCTTACTTGTGGTTTTGAGTAATTAATCTTTCTCCACATATAAAATACGATAGCCTTGTTTTGACAATCGTCAAAACCACAGTAACCAAATGCAGTGTCAACCTTTATTAAACATTCTGAGGTATTATGATGGAAAGTATTTTATAAGTTAAAGTCTAACATCCGGAAGAAAGAAAATATCTTTTAAGTACAGCTCTTAGGTTGAAGAGAAAATATTAGGTGAAGTCTTTGGGAATTAAACAGCTTCTCTTTAAATCTAATAGTTTAAACAAGAGTGTTGTTTAGTACATGCAGCAGTGAGGTTCAGGGCTGCAGCAGTGCTTGGCACAGGATAGCTGTCTTATATTGCATTAATGATGCAGATCCATCAATTAAAGAAGGTGCCATTGCAAGATTCTAAAGTAAATTGTAGTAGTAGACAATGCAGATGCTAGTCTTTTATTTTGCTTTCTTTACTTTCTACACTTAAAATAACTCTCTATGTCTTCCCCAGACACCTGTTAAAGCACTCTTGAGTACCCTGTAAGATTGTGCATATGGAGAGGATGGTAATACAGCTTTGGACTGCTATCAGTACATGACAGTTGAAGTAGTGTATAGGATGCTGTGCAGTGTGTTAGCCATAGAGAGAGCTGTGGTGATGAGTGACTCAAATAACACCTTTCTACCTGGTAGAAGAGTTAGAAGAGCATCTTAAGCTATTTCTGTTCTGATTGTGAATTTACCTTATTGCTCAGGTAGATTTGATGTTAGCATCAAACCAGTCAAGATGTCAGAAACCAGACTATGCTGAACTGCTTCGTTAACAACTGATCTTCAAGGACATGCATATAACTTAATTCTGAAGGAAGAACTTTTTTGAACGTATATTTTCAGGTAGTCTGAGTAAATTTTCAGGCATTAAATTTTTAAATAATGACAAATGGCTTGGCATTAAAGCATTGGTTGGTACGTTTTGCTGGCTTTAAGAGAGTAAAAAAAAAAAACTCCTCTCTTACAATTAACTTTTAATACTTTACAGATAACTGTGAAACATTTGGCTACCAAACTGTTTTAATGTCATTAATGGAATGTATTGCTGCAGCCATTTATCTCTTACTTTTTGCATAGGGTCAGTTATAATAAGCCATTTAACCTTGTAACTATGTGTCTCTTTTCTTACAATGCTCATGGTCTTTTCACAGGTCAATTTACTTCAAAGGATATATGAAGATCTAAGGAAAGGTAGAATGCACTCAGTTTATAGGAAAAAAAGTAATTCTGATTTGTAATGAAAATAAATATTTCACTGAAAGAGTCCAAAACTTGAAGTTCAAGTATGTGAACTCAGTGGGAATAGGGCTATGTCCAACTGCTGTATTTGTTCTTTATGGCATGGGAATTCCCTGCAGAGTCTGTCTCTGTCTCAAAAAATGTACTCTGTGCTTGCTTATCGTTGGTCTGTATGTTGGTGAGCCCTACATTGAACTGAAGTTATCAGCCAGCTCTGGAAGCGTTTTGCTTACTCTTTTGCAACACTGCATTCCCTGCTAATTAGATATATCCGACTCCTTGGTGCCTTTAAAACAAGTCAGAGCTTGAGAAGGCACATTTGGTCTTGTACTGTGACATTTTTGCTCATCAGCAACATATTCAGGTGATAATTCATGCTGGCAATTCATGCTTTCCAAGATAGATTGCGGTAGGGATAAAATTCTTCGTGTAGCCTTAATATTTGCGTGAAATCCCTCTGACAGGAGATCTGAAATGCTGTTAAACAAACCACTGTATTTTTTGGAGCTAAGTAGTATTTGTTGGTTGGTTTTTTTTGTTTTTTTTTCCCTCCTTCCTCTTAGTGGTTATTTATGAGCCTTTCCAATAGGGAAAATATTTTATATATGTGCTGAGAAACCCATTTGCTTTGCATTATTTCCACTTCATAGATGTAATAGGCATGAAATTTTCCTCTTTCATTTTGGAATGTTCTTTTGAATCTCCATTTTAATGAGAATTTGTTTCAAAGCGCTTTTCTTTTTGACAGAATTCGAGCTCTGTCTCTTTCCCTGAAACAAAACCACTTGTCCAGACCATTGAATACAAATCTGTGCTTTAATGGAAGTCTTACTATTGGCCTGAAATGTCTTTGTCCTAGTCTTCATAGAATTTTTTTTTTTACAGATGATGAGCCATGTGTGCATATACTCCTATGTGTCCAGCTATACTGGTCTTATTCTACTATATAGTTGGATTTAGTATTACTTAGGAAAGCATTTCCTGAGCTCAGGACAATTTCTGTAAAAGAAAATCTTCCTTGTTTGGATCTTAGAATAAGCAATATGAAAATACTTTGAGTGATGCACTGAGTTTTGTAATAGCTGTATGTTATTTATGTAATTCAGGTCTTGCATTTCAACTTGTAAGTTGTGCTCCTAGCTAGCAGCTGAGGAGAGAATGCGCAAGACTCACTTTCTGCAGCTGGTTTGCTAAGGAAGGGTAAAGACAGCCAATGAAAGCTGAAGAGAGAGCAGTTCTGTAAGGAGGGAAGGTACTGAGTTTTGTGGAAACTTTATTTCTGTGTTGAGTTAGTGCCACAGCACAACTGTGTGTTTATTTTGTGTTAGAAAAAACACACAGAGCAATAAAAATGCTATTGCATAGCAAACTGCCTGTTGAGGGGGTTTCACACATACAGAAAAGATTATCTGCACTTTGATCATATTAAACTGAGATTGTAACAGCTGGGATCAAGCCCTTTGGGAATGGCTTGTTCATCACAGTGCGACTTGTTCTTCCTTTTTCCACTTCATTTTGCTTTGTCATGTTGGGTTTTTTTGTTTGTTTCTTTTCTGTTTTTCTGTTGGTTTATTTTATGGTTTTTTTTGTTTTTTTTTTTGTTAACTTGGTTTTCCCCTTGCTTTCTTATTTGTTAATTTGCAGTTGTTTATGAAAATGGAATTGCAGTGTTAAGAAAGAAGTTCTTAACTTCACGAGCTTTTAGTCTGCAATTGCCTAAATTCTGTAAATTCTACAGAATGTGAGAAGACCAACTAAAATTTTGATTTCAGAATCATACACGTGTTTTTCAAAGTGAGTAATTATGATACTGTATACAGTACTTCAATTGAAATTACTTGGAACAGTGCTGTCTTTTTTCTTTCAGTCACATGACTCTCATGCTTCTATAGAATAGCACAGACTTTTTTTTTTCCTTGGCTTTCATCTTTATTTTTCAAAGTTCACACAAGTACAGATGATGCTGACTGGAAGAAAACAACAGCAACAACAACAAAAAGAAAACAGAAATCACCAAAACGAAGAAATGACCCCAAACTTGTAACCCTATTCCTGGTATTTTTAGCATAGCTTAATGTTATGTTTCCATATTCAGATTTCTGGGTCCTAATTTTATTTAGGATTGTTATCTGTGGTGAGCTAGAAGATGTTATTTTGTCTGTCTAAACAAATCATAAACTCCGTCAAATAATAGATGTTATTTTTTCCGACTGGTTAAGCTTTGTTTATACTCTTCTAAAAGGGAGGGGAAAAAAAAAAACAACAACCCAAAACAGCCCCCCTCCACAAATAAAGAACAAAAAACACATTAAAATATGTCTGTACTTAACACATTTAAAAACAAAACAAAATCATTAAACTGTTGCATTTAAACACGAGTCTTCATACTTGGGAGTCAGATAAATGCATACTGATACAGAACTGTTGTGAAGATATTCTTCCTTACCTGTTATGATCCTGTAAGGTGGTTCAGAGCACTGAGAGTCAGCAAATGAACAGAATTCCTTTACATTAAGGTTAAATGTAGAAAGGCTTTTTGAGAAGAAGCTTGTTTGCTGGATGTTAAAGTGTGGATAGTTTTCTTTATAGCCAACAGAATCAGATTGCAGTTAGAGCTACTCATTGTCCTTGACTGTAAATAGGAGTACACTTATTTTAAGATTGCAGTCCATGTTTGGTTAAAAAAACCCAACCAAACAAAAATCGCCACGCAAGCAAAAACATAAAAAAGAAGTAGGAGAGAAGTGTTTACTCAAGCAAGTTTTTGCATGAAGTGTTCTTCGTTCAAATTTTGTATTCTGAAATGGATGCTGGTTAATGTGTTGAAATAATGCAGAAAATGTGAAGTTGGTTTCCAGTAAAATGATGGGTAGGAAATTGTAAAGTAGAACTTAATTTTTAATTGTTTGGTTAGCACTTGAAATTAAACGTAAAGTAAAGTTGGGTTGTTAGAGGAAGAGAACTTAGTGGAAACGGGAATCAGATTTGATAGGGCAGTATTGCTTTTAAATCTATATATTTTCTTTGTTGCAACTGGGAAAATGGCTAAATTTTCTTTTTTTTTTTTTTTTTTTTTTCAAGAGCACTCTGAGAAGCTCCAAAACATGGATTTTGAGTACAAAGCAGAGGGCTGCTTAGTCATCTTAATTTTTATACCTTCCCAGAAAATAAATAGAAAAGATTTCCAAGATAGCTGGGGAAGTCTCTTTCAGCTTGGTGTATTCAAAAGAATGTTTGTTCAATATAGAATGTTTATTTTTAAGCCTGCTCTCTCTTTCCTATCCAGAAGTTGGCAGAAGTCAGTTGTTTGCAAACAAGAAGGGGAATTGTCTGTGAGCAGGAAACTTTCTCCCTTCCAGCCCCCAAGGTTTTTTCCAGCTTCTTGAATATTAGGCCAACCAGTGGGTAGGGAGTAACTTGGAAGTTTCTCAATGTCCACCGTTGCTTTCCCGTGTCTGTTAGTTTCTTTTAAAGCTCACAAAACAGTGTTATGCTACATTTTTTGCTAGGTGGACGTTATCTGGAATTAAAGCATGTCGCAGATTTCTTTTTGGAGGAAGGTTATACAGATTCAACTGTTGGAGGGAAGCTGTAGTAAATGTATCATTAACTTTTTCACGTAAGATTTTGGGGGAATGGAAATCCTGGTGAAATGTAGAGGATGGTGATACTGAAGGGTTCTTCAGCAGTAACCTTTCATAGTCTCTACAAAGCCTAGAGGTTCTAGAGTTTTAAAGGACAGTTCAGATAATTGTGAAAGTTCCCACACAGACCCATAAAAACAGTAGTTGCCACAGCAGCAAAAGGAAGTAATTTTTTATGTACTTCACAGTTGAAAAGTTTTGTGGCACAGGACGTTAAGGTTTTTGTCTAAACACAGTATTCAAAATGAGACAGCACTTTACAAGGCTGACAGTTTTTCAGGTGTAATAAGTAACGAGTTGGTGACGTTTGATATGTAGCTATTTGGAAGGATCAGAAGCTGGCGGAGTGCTGGCTGACCAAATCATTGGGTGTGCTGCCAGCCCGTTTTGCTGGGTACAGTACTGAGCAGTGCATCATCTAGGGCAATAGACCACTTTTTTTGTTGTTGTAGTTTGTTTTTTGTTTTTTTTCTTCCTCCTGTGTAAAATGAATTAATGGCTCTGCAAAACCAAAAATGATCGAAGGGGAAAAACTATTGAGACATTTGATGTCCAGTTGTACCAGTCTTGGTACCATCCAAGAATTACTGTCTCAGGTAATTCTGACTAATAGTGTCAATACACGTGGGGTGGATTGAAATACTGCTGCTTTCTTTTCTGAGAAGCTGAAAGAAAAGTTTTGTGTTTACAAAGAAAAGGACTTAAAGATCATCTTTTTTTTTTTTTTTTTTTTTTTTTTGTCAATTTACATGGCAATCCTCCAGAATGTCTGTCTTTCAATTTTCCTGTGTTGTTGGGCGCATTTCTTTGATTTCATTAAGGTGAACTGAGTGTGAATTTTGTGAGTAGCAAAAACAGTATCTGTGGTCAGTGTAGGAAGTCTGTCTTCTGAATAGTGCTAACATATTTATTTATTTGTTTAACCTTTTGATGTTCTTAGGCCACAGTGAAATGTTTCTTCTCCAGAATAAACTGCGGTTAGATTCTCCTATGATAAATTTTAATGTCCAATCTTCTTCAGACTTTAAGATGCTTATAACCTGTGATGTGCTATAAAGGCGAAGAGCAGATTTTTCAGAACTTTGTGCCATGTTTTCACAGAATCACAGAATCACAGAATTGTAGGGGTTGGAAGGGACCTCCAGAGATCATCGAGTCAAACCCCCTTAGTTTTCTAAGTCTATCAGAGAAATATTTTTCTTCCTATAATTTTAAGCTCTCTTTAGCATCTTGTACACCTTGGTTCTGGCTCCAGTTTCCACACTGGGACTTTCCAAGCGTTTAATAATGTTTGTAGATGTTTGTACATGCACTGTAGGGTCAAAATGCTTACCAGATGCATGACTTTTTTAAAAAAAAACAAATAAATAAAATAAAAAGTTTGTGGTACTTAGAAATGGCACAGTAACTGGCGGATTTTTAATTGGCTGATGCCTGTGTCATGAGTGGAGAGGGCTGGATCAGTTAATAGCACTTTAAAATACATCAGTAGAACATGTCTGGAATTCTGTGGTAATAAGAAGACATGCTGAAGGGAAGGGATGCCTACCAGAAGGACCTGGACAGGCTTGAGAGGTAGGCAAGTGCCAGGTCCTGCACTTGAGTTGGGGCAATCCCAAGCACAGGTACAGGCTGTGCAAATAATGGATTGAGAACAACTCTGAGGTGAAGGACTTGGCAGTGTTGGTTAATGAGAAGCTCAATGTGAGCTTCCAATGTGTGCTTGCAGACCAGAAAGCCAACTTTATCTTGGGCCATATCAAAAGAGGGAAGTAATTTTCCCTACTTCCCTGCTTTTGTGAGACATCACCTGAAGATCTGCATTCAGCTCTGGTGCTCCAGTGTAAGAGGGACTTGGAGCTGTTGGAGCAAGTCCAGCACCACAAGGATGATCGGAGGGCTAAGCACTCCTCTTTTGAAGAAAGGCCGAGGGAGCTTGGGTTGTTCAGCCTGGAGAAGGGAAAGCTCTTAGGTCTTAGTACCTAAAGGGAGCCTACAGTTGGAGAGGGGACTCTATCAGGGAGTGTAGTGACAGGACAAGGGGTAATGGCTTGAAACTGAAAGAGGTTACGTTTCAATTTGATATAAGTTAGAAATTCTTTACTGTGAGACTCATGAGATGCTGGAACAGGTTGCCCAGCAAAGTTGTGAATGCCCCATCCCTGGAGGTGTTCAAGGACAGGCTGGATGGGTTTGGGGGCAACTTGGTCTAGCAGGAGATGTCCCTGCCCATGGCAGGAAGGTTAGAAATGGATGGTCTTTAGCCCAAGGCATCCTATGACTGTGCTTCTGTGAAAGTGTGTGTGTTTCCAAAAATCATGGTATAATAACTGTTTAATTTTTGCTAACCTGCACTGATTTGTCTTCCTTGCTAACATAGGGTTTAAAAAAAAATATTCAATTTTAATGAATGAAGGCGGTGAGGTGCTTTTTGGGGCAGAACTGTTGATTTGTGCTTAAAATTGTTGAAGACTGCATTAGGGTGGAACAGCATGATAGAGTCAAAGCAGTAAATGAAATACAAGCAAAATAGATGGGACTACACATAATCAACTGTTAGAGGGGATAACTGGAATTTTACAAACCAAATAATAGAAGTCTTTCAATTGTCAGGGGTGACAGGATTCTGAAGATCATCTTAAATACCCCAAAAAACACAACAGCAGTCTCTAGAGACGATAGATATTTCATCAGAGCTGAATTACTTCCTAGGGTTTGCTGTCTATACTGAAGAAATGAAGCCATTCTTTCCAGACTGTATGAATGAGGAGTTGAAATGCAGAAAAGATTCTTTCTGAGGATGGAGGCTTGTGTGTCTGTGGGTATGATGGTGTGATGCCAGCATTTGACCGTCCTCATAGTCAAAAAATGTTTTCTTGTGTTCAGATTTTCCTTTTTTTTTTTTTTTTTTTTTTTTTTTAATTGTGCCCAGTACCTTGTCCTGACAGTGGGCACTACTGGGATGCGTTTGGCTTCACCTTCGTTCTGTGTTGCATTTTTCCCTGCCCTGAGCCTTCTAGGCTGAGCAGTACCGGTTCTTTCAGAGATGCTTCAGATCGTTATCTTGGTGGCCTTGAGCTGGGCTCGTTCTAGTAAGCTCAGATCCAGGTGCTCTTAAGAAGGTTTCTTAGAGAAAATGCCACCATAAATTGTACAATGCAAGTAATCTTGGAAGTACTTGGTGATACAAATTTGGTTCTTCTGTCATCTAGTATATTTTGTTCTGTTCCCATTCCCCCACCTCAGACTGAAAGCATAGGAAAAAATGAAGAGGTTAAGATGGGAAAGCAGCTGTTTGACTCTTGGGTGGATTCTCTGTGAAGACTGAAGAATTCAGATCTGTTAAAAGGCAGTGCGTTGTAAGGAACCATAGTAACAGATGTGGGGATTGGAGGTGGGAAACCTGTTTGTGAACTGAAAGTTGACTTCAGTTGTGCTGAGGTGTTGGTGGTGTTTTAAAACAATCACTAAGTTCTGTGTTTGTTCAGAAACGAAATCCTTTATGCAAACAGTTGGCAAACTGGACAATTTTTATTTAGCGTTTGTATATCGATCCTTTTAATTGCTGAAATTGTGGGGCAGTTTTCAGCTGCTTTTACGTACAGCTGATACACGTCTGGGAGAAAATGAGCAAGGGTCAGCAATGTGGAATTGTGGTTTTGTGTTAATAACAGTCACTGTAAGAAGTTATCTGTGTTTGACTTCATTAATTCCTAGTTGGTGTTATTGGTCTTATTCTTCTATATGATTAAAAATTTTACCTTCTGCTGTTTCAACCTATTGAAGAGCATTGATACAAAAAGGATTTAATTTCCCAACAGACTGTAGTGATTTCCATAATACTCGGGATTGTTTTGGGAAGGACAAGCAGTATTACCTGTGACGGTATATCATTCACCAGCAGTATGTTTGTACCTTCAAACATATAAAGCTGTGGCTCTCGGTACTCCAAGCGATTTACAACTTCATATCGAGAATGTGTGCTCATACTTTTAAAGTATTGTGTGTGGCAAAATTGCTGAAGTTCTCTCTTTGTGATCCATAGTGTTTCTTCTGTGTAGACCTGAGAATGATGCATTTTGTAATTTTCCTTAGCAGATCACCAAAGTGCTTATACCCAGGGCTTTGCTGGTATGATTAACAGTACTTATAACTTAAATGTATTTTTATCAGGGGCTTGTAAGTAAAAAGACAGAGTTTATCAGAGTTCTCATTAATTTGGAATGTAAGTTGCATTAACAGCTTGCTTCTGGAATTTGAAGGGCAAGCATGGGATGGCATGTGACCTTTCATGGGGAAGATTTATATAAGAAGGGAGTTTAAGGGACTAGGGTTCAGGAACCAGCAAGTTGTGCCAGAATTTTAGTATGTTGCATGTTTGTGTTATTGAAAGAGAAGATGGGAAGAGGGCAGTGAGGAAGAGTGCAGTTAGAAGAGTTTGGGGAGAAAAGTTGCATTTTTCTCAGTTTCTTAAGGCTTAGAGTGCTGATTTCGGAATTTTTACAGGCTGAAATTCCATTTTGGTCTTGGACAAATTCTCTTTGTGTAGCTGTTGTGCAGGTGATAGAATGCTATGCATAAAAGCGTAGGTCAGATTTCCTGTTTGATCAGGTTTCATTCATAATAGGATGACTTATGCAATCCTCGAGATAAAGATACTGCTGGTTTTCCTTTTATTTCTTATTTTTCTACTCCTCTTCCTTCCTGAAAATGAAATCGCAGTTCATCGCTGAATCACCGCTGAAATCACAGCTTTCAAAATTCCTAAATTTTTGAATTTTTAGGCACCACTTTATGTGATGTGTAAGTGATTTACTCAAGATTTGAAGTAAAAATAATTGCAAAATACTTCAGTCAAAAAATAGGGAGGGTTTTGCTTTTGCAGAAATAACTTAATGAAGATAACAACTTGAATGTTTAATAATAGCAGCAGCAGGGGTTTTGTTCAGTATGTCTCCTGAGCTCTTGTAACTGCCAGGCATCTTTTGCATACCTAACAATAAAAGCAATTACTGCTTTACGTAGGGCACATTAATATGCAGTGATTGTTCGTGCCATGCTCATTCATGTGTATGCTGTACGAAGTGGTTTGAATGGTGTGCCTAATGATCTGAGTTTAAGTGGTTATAAATAGTAAGTTTCTCCAAAAGTAATGCTTCCTATTTAATTCAGTGGAAACTAAAACACATGCAGAGAATGCAGCAACACTTCCTGATGGAGCACATTCTCTGCCTCAAAGCACTATTTTTCAGCATAGTCACCACAATTAGCTATTTTTGCATTAGGGATGCAGAGGTCCATCTGGCTGGCTGTGACTGTCTGAATTTGTTAACGTTGAAATACCTTATTTTTTCAATTTAAAAAGAGTCCGTAGTAATGACAGCCAGTTCTTCCTCAAAGTCTCAGTAAAGGGAGTGAATAAAGGAAATAGGAAAAATTCTGGGATCTGTGAAGCAGCGGGAGGCACTAACTACAGGCTGAGCTGCAAGCTGGGATTTATGGTCAGTATGTGTATGTGTGTGAGCTTAGTGGGCAACACATTTAGTTAATTAGCTCCAGTTAATAGAACATTCACTTTGGTAGAGAAGGAATGTCCTTTTTAAGAAGGGCATTTAAGAATTATAAGTCCATGAAACAAGACTATGGAGAAGATGGATGTAGAGTGGAGGGAATGTGGTTCTGATCTAGCATTTATTCTTTTGTTGGAAAGCCTTATTAATCTTTTTAAATTATTTTACTTAAATAAAATGGGCGAAGGCTGTTGCTTATCCAGTGAAAGCAGTGGAGAGTGTGGCAGAGGTTATTTCCTTTTCTCTTCTAGCCATGAGGTGAACAGTATAGTGGAATGAGAAATGGCTCTTTGTTGCTATGTCAGTGTTTGCACTTTTGAAGCCCACCTGCTGGAGTGTGCCTCCATTCAAGGAGACCTGGAGAAACTGTATCCCTTATACAAAATCTGGGAGACGACATTTTATGTTTGACTCCATACCCAAGCATAGGGGTAACCGGAAGGGCAGAATTGCACATCTGTATCCCTTCCCCTCCATGTCTATTTTTTCTATTTTCTCTAATAGATGTTTTTAAATGTTATATTTTAATAGATTTCTACACACAAAATAGAATTTTTAATTCTTGATTAAATGTGTTTTCAAGTATTTGATCAGAAATAAAAAAAAAATCCACAAAAATAGGAAAATGTGAACAAAAACTGATTTTACAATGACTTCACACTTGGCATGAGAACTTAGTAATTTTTGGAAAGTTGTCAGTAGCGTATACTGAATTAAATTGTAGCTATTGATGAAATTCTATGGTCTTTCTATTTCTGCCATTTGTGCTGCAACAGCTATAATAATATGATTGTGCAATAGAGATGGTTTTCTACTTATCTCTGTTTAAGA
The DNA here is from genome assembly GCF_019232065.1 of Centrocercus urophasianus. Taxonomy (NCBI): domain Eukaryota; kingdom Metazoa; phylum Chordata; class Aves; order Galliformes; family Phasianidae; genus Centrocercus; species Centrocercus urophasianus. The sequence goes on from NW_024884586.1 coordinate 2,409,638, forward strand.
AGCCATATGAAACTGATAGATTTCATGCAGTGTAAAGTTTGCGAATCTCTACCATAGGACATTTATTTGGAAGGATTATCAGGGCCTTCTTTTTTTTTTTCTCTCTCTATTCACTTCTGATAGGAAACGTCTTTCTCCTGTTGCTCGTATGCTGTGATATAGAGCTATTTGCTTTCATGTTTTGCCTTTAAAGTGGGTCTATGATGCATGGTCCTTCAGGCATCCTTCCACAAAACCTTATTTCTAAATTCAATCTTTCTTTATGTTGTTGATTCTTTCAAGATTCATCTCAACTGCTGTGGTCTTTACCTATTAAAAGGCATTTTAAGAGGTTGCAGACTTCAGTTTTGCTATTTAGGAACCTTCATGTGTGTTTTGTTGAAGTCTGCTTTCCTAAGTACCTGCTTCTATTTTAAATCAGACTTTCATCCATGTTTGTTGTCATGTCACCTTCCTGTCTCATTACCTTAAAACAATTTTCTTCAGCAATCAGACTAATATTAATCTATGTTGTGTTTGTAGCATAACATAATTAGTTACAACATGATGTTGTAACATAAGTAACATGGAGAAGTTGGTGTCTTTCTGTGGAAAAGGCAAGATGGGTGTAAGAGGAAAGACCCTCTCTACAGACTGAAGATGAACGCTCTCTCCACTGCTGTGTGCTGCTTCTTTAAATGTGAAAGACATAAGCCAAAGTCTATTGACAGCCTGCTTAGCATTGGGTAGTGACTCAGCTCACATCGGTCCTGGTGTGCAGCATTCCTTCAGAACAGTCTTGTGCTGTGGTTTAACCCTGGCAGGCAGCTCAGCACTGCACAGATGCCCACTTGCTCTCTCCACATGCTGTGGAGAGAGAATTGGGACAGTAAACGTGAGAGCTCATGGGCTGAGGTAGAGGCAGCTCTCTAGGTAAGGCAAAAGCTGGGGCACACATGGAGAGCGAAACAAGGGAATTAATTCATCACTTCCCATCAGCAGGGTGATATTCAGCGCCTGCCAGCAAAGCAGTGCTCATCACACTTAACAGTTTCTTGGGAAGATGAATGCCATCACTCCGAACATCTTCCTTTCCTCTCCTTTTCTCCCTGCTTTCACTGTTGAGCATGATGCCACATGGAATGGGATAACGCTCTGGTCAGCCTGGGTCAGATGTTCTGGTTGGCACCTCCCAGCTCCTTGCTGGCAGAGCAGTGCGAGAAGCAGAGAAGCTCTGTGTAGGCACTGCTCTGCAAGAATGGAAACATCAGTGTGTTGTCATCACTGCTTTCATCAGAAATCCAAAGAACAGCATTGTTTGAGCCACTGTGAAGAAAATCAACCCATTGATTAATCTAAAAATTGCTTTCAAATGGCTGACACTGCATCTCAGAGATCAAGTTCAATAAAAGTGTTGGTTGTTTTCAGGTTCTTTTCAAAGCCTTCAACAGTTCTGAGATGATGAGTGTGCAGATCTGTTTGCATGTGTGTTTCTGTATTATTCAAAGTTACAGAATGCAGCAGTTGAGTATTTGTCTCTTTTGAAGGGCTTGATATCTACTGCACTGTATTTAATTAAAAAAAAAAAAGAGGCAAAAAAAAAACCAAAACAAAAAAAACCAAAAAACCACCTAACAAACAATTGAGAGAAGTTAGCAGAAATAAGCAGGTTTTTTTTGTTTGTTTGTTTTTTGTTTGTTTTTTTCCTCTGTGCCTTTCAGTGAGAAAATCTCAGGTGACGTGTCTTGATGGAAATCACAGCTGGTTTCCTAGGACACTAGAATGTCCCAGATAAACCCTATAAGCTCTTAGTCTGTGAGCTTCACCCTGTTGAAGACTACTTTTTTGCTATATGTTTGTTTTGTGTGTGTGTTGGTTTATTTTTTTTTTTTTAATAACAGACTGTCCATTACTTATAATTTTCTTTGTAGAAAGAGCCTAGGATTACCAAAAATCAGCCATCTCTTTTGAAACATGTGGCAGATATAAGCTGGCTGCAGCTCACAGCTTCATTTCATATTATTACTTCTGAGGTTATTACTGGAGAATATTAAGATTGTGTTTACTGTGTAACGTGCGAGATTCCAGTTCTTGCTCTTGGGGTGAAATGTTTCCAAGTATTGGATATATTCTCAAATTTATGGTAGTTGAAATTCTGCCAGGTTGCACCGGTGGTCACTGAATTTTGTCTTTCAGTAATTGTGTTCTTGTCTTCCAGCAGGCCCAGCAGAAGGTTTGGGAAAAATAATACAGAGGTTTCCTCAGAAGGATTGGGAAGATACTCCTTTCCCACAGGGAATAGAGTTGGTAAGTTTGCACTGTATTTTGCAGTTTTTAGAATTTCTTTTACATATAGTTGGGAACTGCCTTCCTACAGTAACGTATTATCAAGTCTAACAGGGAATGTGAAGAAATAAGGTAAGTAAAGGGGACAGATAATAGCTTTCAGAATAGTAATTTTGGCTAGCAGAAGATAATTTATTCTTACTATATGTTGTATTCCTAGAATACAAAAGGAATCTGCTTCAAGCTTAGAAGCAATGTGCTTAAAATAAATGTTTATTTGTGTCCATGTATGTATTGTTGGCTACATTTTTAGAGGTATCCTTAAAATTGCAGATGACTTCTCAAGTCATGTTCAACAGATGTGTATTTTTATATTGTACGCTTTAAAAATGAATTAAAAATTATAATGACATCACAATTAACTGGCTTCATTAAAACAGTCAGTCTTCAGCATTCATTGTGCTATGGACAACAGTAGTGACAGCTGTGCTGAACAAGGTGAGTGTACAACGATCTATTTTAAGTATCCTCTGCAGTAAGTAGCCCTTTCCCTCTCGTGGAGTAATGCTGTGAGATGCAATGAGGAGGTGTATGTTACTCATTCAGGTCAGGGGTTCATTACATATACAGCCCTAAAAATCCTGCAGAGAAATGGATTACTGTGCTTTTACTATGCAAATGAGGCTTCTGAGAAGTTAGCTGAAACTTACTGCTGTGAACTTAGGGACTTCTGGGACAGGATGAGCTAAGGAAGGAGATGGCCTTTAGGAAGTGTTACAAAATCTGCTGCAGAGAATAAAGACACTGATGCTTCACTGAACTTGTTACACAGATACAGCAAACACAGCAACATTTTATTGGTATGGTACCTTTTAACTGATGTCCAGCTGGCTTTCAGATTCACAGTATGCCTTTGGCCAGGTGCTGTCCTTTCCTGTTGAAGGGGGAGAAGGAGACCTTGGTGTTTTTTGCTTGCCAGTATGCTCTATCATATGGCAGAGGTTTGTATTATTCACTGTGTGCTGGTGTACGGGACCAGCTGCTCGTTTTCTTCAGCAGTGTGGTTTAAATTTCTTCATAGTCAAGCACAATCCTTATGTTTTGTGGGGATGTCATGCATTAATGGCTAGTGTAAGCATTATTTCCGATACACGTGATGGATAGTTACAGTGTTTGTGGTAGGCTTGCATAATACTGCATTTAGCAATGTAGTGCTGTGCTGAAACAATGGAAGCTCCTGCTTTCTCTGAGGTATTTCTGCTACTGTTACAACATGACAGCACTGCACATAGCTATTGCAGTTTGCTGTAACAGGTAGTGTGTGCTCAGCGATTCCTAACCAGGTTCAAATGAGTGACTTTCATAGTAAGCACAGTTACGGATCTTGAGAAGTAACCTTTTGATGGGAAGGCTTAGTTTTGTTTTTTGCTTATTTGTTTGTGTTTTGTTTTCTCTCCACTCTCTTGGAGTTGAAGGAGGTGGCTTGTTCTTGCTTTAAACATTGGCAATAATTTGAGTCATACTGAGATTTATTTTGTCATATTAATCTTCCTTACCTATTTCAAACTGCTCATTTCCACTGATGTTTTGAAATAAAAGAGAACAGTTACAGTTAAAGCAGTGAAGCTGTTTATCTCTACTCAAACGATTCATTAAGTAGAATCATTGAGACTTGAAACTTCCCAAGGACAATGAAATCTAGCTGTTTAAACATTAGGGGCATCTTTTCAGCTAGTCTGTAAAGTTATTCAAGTTTGAAATTGCTGTCCAGATATGACAATCAAATTTTATTTAATTAAGATTGAAGAGATAACACAAAGATCATGTACTGAAGTAAGTCATTTAAAAGGGTCGGATATTGGCAAGATGTTGTTCTCAAGTTTTTGTGCGAGTGTAACATGAATCAATGTAAATAGCAACACAGTGTGTTGGTTTTTTTTTTCTTTCTGTTTTATGCTTGTCATCTTAAGGGCGGTATTGATATCATTAAGTGTGTAACTGGCAAACCTGGAAAAAAGAGAAAGAAGGTGAGAATAGTCTAGTTGACAAAAATGTTTATGAGAATTAAGGTAGACATCTTTGTGAATAGTACTTAAATTAGCCATAGAAGTAGAAACCTTCAAATGTATTTCCTCTGCTTTGAATGAAGAATCCTTATGGAGCTATATGATTTCTCTGCCTGGGAAATGAAATAATAGAACAGCAATGACTTCTAGTTGAAAAACATTAATCTCCATCCACTTTTCATGAAGGAAAAAATGAAAACACGCTTTTAATGCCTACTGTTAAGGTTGAAGGGGGTTCTGTTTTTGAGTCTTAGTTTCTGTCAAAGCTGGTTCCTCTACCATGAATCACTGAGATTGTGGTTCCCTTTCCTGCCCCCCAAGTGTTTTATAAAGTGCATTGTTTGTCTCTGAATTTGGGCATGTGAATATCCAGATTGCATGTCCAAATAGTGTAGGATGAATCAGACAGTTTGTCTTGGCAGTTAATGGATGATATGATCCAATGCTTGTTTTCCATTTGTATTGTTCATGGTATTTTATGAAACAGGGTGAAGGACTATGCCCATGCTCACCCCCAAGTCTGAATACCTTAAGATGAAAAACGTCTGTTTGGTCCACAGACTGTAGAAATGCAGTTGGTACATGTCCTGCTCAAAAGTTCACTGAGACTTCTTTGGAGGAGTCTTTCCTCCTCTGAACTCTGCATACCTCCTGCTTGACTCCAGTTTGCCAAGATTACTGAGACCCAAGCTAAGTCAGTGTGGAGAAGAGAGTGGTGCAGATAGTTCTAAGCTAAATAAAAGCAGTACAGATAATGTTTTTTGTTTTGTTGAGCCCAGTTTCGAAAAATGGGCTGACATAGAAAGGACTGTACCCAGTGGACCTGCCCTTGTCCGAGTGCAAGGGATCATCCTGAGAACAACTTACTGAGGGAAAAAACCAAACACCAAAATACAAGAACTTTTAGCCTTGACTGCATTTGTACTTCTGCTAATTCAACATAGATATGTTGAGAATTAGGTCATTATAAAATGTAATTGCAGTTTGAACTTTTCTGAAGAATACTATGTATCATATGTATATATTCTGCATTATAAGGAGCTAGAGCATTACTTAAATGTGATTTTATATATATTTTTTATGTGAGTAGTATGTTAGTTACATCCTAGTTTTCTTTAACATGCATTAATTCTGAAATAAACATATTGTCCAAAATTCAACAGAAATATATTTAAGGAGGCTCTACTGAAGTCAAGTGTTTGAATTTGTTTCCTAAAATAAATTGTCTCTGGTTGCTCGTGGTAAGGGAGCAAAACTGTAACACAGTTGAGGAAATTATGCTGTCAGTAGTTCTTGATTAGTGTATTTTCTTAGCTTGTACCTATCTGCATCTCTTAAAACTTCATCTTGCATTGATTGTAGCTAGTTAGGTCACTAGTACTTTCTTCTTTTTCTTTCTTTCTTTCTTTCTTTCTTTCTTTCTTTCTTTCTTTCTTTCTTTTTTTTTTACTGTTTGTTGAATTGTGATATAAGGTATGTGTATAAGGTATGACACATTAAGGTGTGTATTATACATACTGCGTTCCTTCAGAAGCAGCAAGGTGCTCTGCTCTGATGTGCTAGAATCTTCTGTGGGCTATTCAAAAGGAGGAAAAGAAAACTTATAGATTCACCTTAGGATTTGAGCGTCTTTAGTTTACTGACGCAGAGCATTCTAATGTTTCTAGGAAATAAACTGACTTTGAAAAATATAAGGATATGAGAGTACTTAAGAATATAAGAATTAAGGAAAGAATAATATAGTAATTAAGAAAATAATATAAGAATAATTAAGAAGAAGTATTTGCCTCAGAGATGTATTTCAGTCATAGGTTTCCAAGAGCGTCTTGTTAAAACTTAACAATGTGATAGTTTTAATTTTGTAAGTACATATGTTTGGGTACCTTTGACAATAGTTGATCTGTTTCAGAGAAGTTATTGAAGTTTTACACAAATACACTTTAAGTTCAAAAATAGACCTTTAAACTCATGAGATACAGGGCAGTTTAATATTAGGATGGTTAAACTTATTGTTCTCTCTTGTAGAACGAATCTTAAGATTATGTTGGTTGCATGAGTTGGCTTTATATTTCTGCATATTTTTCTTATAAATAAGCCTATTTTACTTCTGCTATAAACTGTTCTAGACGTCGTAATTAGTTATACATCAAAGGAGGAAGCTTTGGTATGCAGTGTTATAATGTATACTTGCATACTTTGGTATGCAGTCTTATAGTGTATGCTCATTTTTGTCTGGGGGCTAAATTAGCTGAACCACATGTCATCTGCATTACTCAGTTGGGAGGATGATGTTAATTGAGCTGATGAAAATCACACTTGGAAATAGATTTCGCTGTGTGAAACTAAACTGGATGCAATGTTTTTTTTGCAATTTTTGATGAGAAGGGAGGAACATTCGCCCCTATAACGGTTAGTAGAGCCGTCAATTCATACAGATTTAAATTCAAAGGTATGCAACGTAGAATTGAGCATGTATTTCTAGACAAGCTAATGGCCTATCCAAATAATTACTCACACCATAAAATGTATCTTTAATTTGTCAAAAAATGTTTATGTTCTTTTCCTTTGGATTAAGCTTACAGGCATTATGATGTGAGAAATGCTTCTGAGGAAAGGCTGTATGCATCCTTTTGAGAGCTGTCTGAAGCTGGTCTCCTTCTTGAGGGTTAGATGTTGCTGTCATGAGCATATTTTTCCTTAGCATACCTTGATCTTAGCATTTCTGCACCTTTCAGAGGCTTCAGATGTAAACTTTTAAATGTACACAAAGTATTTCTTTTATGAAATATTGGATTTAACTTCCAGATTGGGGGGTTGGAGATTCATGATCCTTGACATCCCTTCCAACCCTGGTCATCCTGTGATTCTGTGTGATCTTGTGAAATTGATGCTCTTAACATTTTAGAATTATTTGTTTAGTACTATTTTTGTCTTACCACTTGGTATAGTCCATGTTTTCTAAAAAAAAAAAATCTAATACCTGAATATTTTATGTAGTATTTTAAATAAGGCATAAGAGATGAACTGGATTGCAGATGAGCCCTTTACAGTCTGAAGTGATTAAAGTTTCAAGGGATTTAAGCTTTAAATGCTTCAGTCTTAACTAGCTGATGTTTAAGCCAATTTTTCTACAGCAGAATGCTTCTGAAGATCTGAATAGATGGTTAACTTATAGCATCCATTTAGCCACCATTGCACTTGGTCAGCCATAGATGTTTTGGTTCTCTGAGTTCTTTTTCCCCTCAGATTTTGTGTTTAGTTTTCAAGAATCACTGCTTAAATAGTTCTCTAATGAACAAGTACGTAACCGAGCTTATGGTAGCACTTCCAAGAGCATTGTGGTGTTCTTTACATATTGCACTGCAGCTCTCATGCTTTCAGTACTTGAGTAGAAAATATTGTGGCAAATGTACAGCTAACATTCTTTATCAGTTACAGACTCAGTTTATATTCCTTTAACTTGTCTATATTATCCTCCAGTGGAAATCTTGCAGTGCCATAAATGCGTTGTGTTTTAAAGCAGCGTCTCTGCTGTGCTGTAAAATGGTTATGTTCAGGCTTTAGAATCCCACTACTTTTACTGACTGGATTTTAACTTCTGGATTTTGTAGGTTACTGGGATAAAGTAATTTCATATTGAAACCAAAGGATATTCACACAGTCCTTGCATAGCAGAGCATGCTCTTTGTTGACAAAATACTGTGAAAAGATGTAATGAAAGTTTCTTTTTCTTTCTTTTTTTTTTGAACTGGAAAAAAAGTGCAACACTTTGATACAGACAACACATTTTAACATATTGAGGTGACATCTCTTTGGAATTTGAACTGATTTTTTTATGGAGATGACAAAAGTAGACTGTATTGAAGTTTAGCCTTTTTTATAGTGGCCAAGTTTTGTTAGCATTCTCCTTCTCCCTTTCCCCCCAGAGGTATTTTAGGTGAAATTCTTTTAAATCTTTCAGAGGGGAAAGCCATTTTTTATAACCTTTCTTAGATGGTTTTTCTCTTGTTCATTCTTTGTATCTGTATCATCTCCACAAATAATATCTGACTGCATAGGGCAGTCTTTTCCACCTGAACCTTGTGTTTTTGATTCATTACCTCTCCATAAGATTTCCCATTCTGATCATTTAAAAAAAAAAAAAAAAAAAAAAAAAAAAAAAGGAAATATCACATCATGGATGTTTCTGTAAATCTTTGCTTATAGTTTTTTTTGTGTAACAGTCAAGCTGAGGAAGTTCTGAGACACACAGTTAAGTCATGTGGCGTTGTAACATACACAGAACTCTGTGAGGATCGTGGTAGAATGTCTCAGTATTTTCCTTTTATAACTGATGGGCTTGTCTGTGGAAAAGCCTCTAGGGGACCCCATTCTTCCTGAAGACCCTGAAATTGTGATTATTAAATGTTTTTCTGTGTCCTTGTAGTACTGATAGATGTAATAGAGGTGCTTACTGAATGTAGTGATGTAAATGCGTGACTATGATTCATTTAAATAGTGTTACAGTGATGGAATTGGTATCGTGATTCCTATTTCTTGAGTGTTCTCTCCTGCTCGTTTTTGAGACCAAGCTGCAGTTCTCAGCCTCAGTGCTCCTGACTGCCTGTGTCTAGGCAGTCTATTCTTGCACAAATGTGCTAATTTTATCTTCCCTGTGTTTCTCTGAAATTTGAGAATCTGTGGCATTACAGAACATTCTTTGTGCTCTTCATTTTCATAGAGTGCAAGACCAGAATGTATAATACCCTTGGAATAAATGTTTTTGTGGCTACTGTGCTTCAGAAGGAACTTTTTTACCCATCAGCTTATCCTATTATCTGTAAGTATGAGCACAGAAGTGTTAAAATAAAACACTTTAAAATAAAGAACCATGAAATGATCTGGACTATTGAGGGTGTGCAGCCTGACACTCAGACATCCAGTACAAAAATGGATTACCTTCATGGTTTACAGAACCATTCTGTTACAGTTTCAGTTACAGAGAATGAGTGCTTATATGTCTGTGTACACTGTAATTGTACAATCAGATCAATTGTTATATAAAAAGTGCTGTTTTCCACTTGCTGCTTGTATCATACCCAGTTTACCATGCCTAGGTAGTATGATGGTGCCAAGCATTTCCCCATCCTTTGGGTGGGCAAGCAAGAGTGTTGTGCTTCTTAAACTAAGCATGAATCAGGGAAGTTTGACTTCTGAAAAAAGCAAACACTGTTCTGATAGCTAGGTAAAGGGAGACTTCAGATAAATAAAAGACTACGGCACTGAGGAAGGCAGTGGGTTGTTCTCCTTATATTTTGAGAATAAGGCAGTAGTGGATGGATTCCATAGCAAAGAAAATTGAGTGTAAGCAGTAGGAAACATTTAAATAGAGCTTAGAATGAGAATTTTGAGCATTATTGAAAATACGGGAGGAATGACTTGTTTGAATGCAGCATGAAAGTGGAGTAAGTTGGATAGTCTCCTGAGGTTCCTTTTCATTTGTTAATCTGAAAAGTAAGCCTTTGGATCTCTGCATGTCTGGTTGTTTGCTCCTCCGCAGGGAGGGACAAGAGTATCTGGCAGGTGTCTCCTTTGGAATTTTGTCATCCTTGATGAATGCTGCTTTTCTGAAGAGTTCTTACCGCTGTCAGGTCAGTTTTCTATAACTACCTACTAGGAGGATAGAAAATTAAAACTGCAAAACTGTGATAATCCCTTAAGACATTGAAGGTGAAGTATGTCAGAACTGCTTGACAGTTTGCTGTTTAAAATTCCCATAATTTGTCTTGGCTCGTTAATAGAAATAATTAATTTTCAACATGCTGTAATAAATTGGAATCTTACTTAAGCTTGGCATACTGTAATTTTGAAGTTTCTGGGCTTCTGCTTGTTTTGGATTTTGTCTGTTTTTGTACAGGGAGCTGGGGTTCTATGTGGTTTTGGAGAGAGCCATAAAGCAAGACTTGTCTACTGAGTTCATAACTATATTTCCAGTTGTCACACAGCTAGCCTGACTAGATTGTGTGAGGGAGCAGGCAGGGAGATCATGTGCATCTAATCAAATACAATCTATTGAGCTGAATACAAGATTGTGAAGTTTGAACTGGGTCATTTAATAAATCCTGGGAACCCAGAAATAATTTATCCGTGTGGTTGATTGTTAAAAAGTGTAAATCAGTTTGGAATGTTTTCTAGTAGTTCAAGAAAACAGGCTAACGGGGAAAAAAAAGCTTTTTCTGAACAAATTTATTAACTGTGTTTTGGTAAAGCTGGTTTGATAAGAATTTCTCATTAATTGACCAACTGTTTAATTTTGAACTCTTTATATCTTTTCTAATAACATTTGATGCAAGTTTATTCTACCAACTTAAATCATCTTGACAATTTTAAAGTTGAATTCTTCAACTTGGAAAAAATTCTGTGATGATTTCATGCAGTGTGCTTATTTGTAGTAGGTTATGAAGGGTGTATCCTACTGGTGTTCATCTAATAATTATTAAAGCAGATAATTAAAACGGAATAGTCAAAAGACTTCACAATTCGGCATACGCTGTGCTGCAGCTCACAACGTTTTTATGCCATTAGAAGTCAAACAGAATCATTTGTATGGAGACTTTCCACCTATTTCCAGCTTCTTTAACCGCTGGTTTCACTTTCTGGCTGCCGTGCAGGGTGGAGCAAGTGGCTGCTCTAAGCACCCGGTGCAATGAAACGCACCCTTGGCACAAATGCCTATGGAGACTTGAGGAGAAAGATGACTTGAGTCATTCAGTACCTGAGAGAGTCCTAGGGAAAGGGCTGGGAGGTTTATTTCTTTATATTTTTTTTTCAAAAGAAATTTGTTGGCCTCAAGTAACTTTAAGTAACTGCGTTGAGTTGAAAAAAAGAACATGTTCAGGTCTCTCAGGTTTCAGCATACAGCTTTTTTGTACTCTTTCTTTTGTCCATTACTTCACAACTCACAGTTTATTGCTGTTGTTGATACAAAAATTTGGTATTTGTAGGTGTAAAAAAAATACCCTTATGAATTTACTTTCAGGTTTGAAAATTGGAAAAGGAGATGAGTTTCTTATATGGCCTTTCTCCTGTATTGTTCTGTAATAATTTCTGATATGGTCTAACCTCATTTTAATAAGCTCTGGGAAATCTATGAGCATTTATAATCAGAATTTTACTTCAGTAGGATTTGGTAAATATTGGCTGAGATTATAATGAAGGTACTTCCTTGTTTTCAGTAAAATCAATAAACTTAGTTTAGGGAATTCACTTCTGGTTACATAAAGTGAGAAGAAAGCCGTAAGCATGGTTAGTCAGTAATAAATTTTGAGTAAGGAAGCAATATTGTGGAACCTGGAATTTGGTCAGCAGCTTACCTACCTTTCCTAGCAATAACTTTTGTACTGTCTTCCTTGTTCTGTGAATATCAGGCATAAACCTATAAACCAGATATGTTTCAAAAATGATTGTTAATGCTGTGGTTTGATCCATAAAGTGGGATGCCTTTATTTAATGTTTCTAGAAGAGACCTCTGTGCCCAGTTGCAGTATCTTTATGTTCTTCTTGGGCATGCTGTCAAAGGATCATTTGAACAGGTGTTTTTATTTAGCTGTAATGGACACCAGGATAAACTAAGAGGTAGTTTTACTTCTGTATCAACAGTAGAGTAATAAATTAAGCACTTGAACTGGCCCATAGTATGATTCTCTGAAGCTACAACTTTCACAGATTTGGAGATAAGGCAGTTCAGGTGAAGTTAATATTACTTGCATGGTGATCCTTTAAAGGTTTGTGGTTCTTTCTTAACATGCAACTTATTAAATTTGAGCTACAAAGTGAACCTAAGCAAAGGATGGGAACCCTGAGAGCCGAATCTTCTTATAAATGGCTTTTCAAACTCATTCTCAAAGGGCTTCTCTGACAGGATATGGCAAATCTTGCAGTTTTTAATTCACACTGAGAATATAAGACAAGGCATTTCAGCTCATCTTCTCTAAGAAATGTGCAGTTGTCCTGGGTCCAGCCATCTGTTTTGAGATGACTCTGAACAGATTTCTTCATTTATGTGTCTGGTTTGTTCTTCTTGTTGTTTCTCCTTTTTTTGTTAGCTACTGTGTTTTCCCCTGGGGGCAGAGAAAAAACAGGTAGACTTGTAAATGTCACCTGTGCTCTGCACATTGCTGTAACGTGCAAATGTTGCAGTAGCCATCTCCATTTTGGATTACATCAGGTAAAAAAATGAACGAACAAAACACCAAGCCAAAACCACCTGCACATTTAAAGTAGAGACTTGATCACTTTGTGATATTCCTGAAGTGATCTTTTTCCTCATGTTTTTAGACTTGTCTCAAACTAAGGTACTACTGTTCATTTCAAAGTAACTTTTCCATCTAGATTTTGTCATAAAATTGTCCTCAAATTGCTGTTCATCTTTTTTTTTAATCACACTGTCTGATTTCTTATCTTTAATGAGAAACCATATTTTATTTATGTCAACAAAAGGAGGTATGAAAAACAAGTAGATCACACTCAGATACTGAACAGGTTTTCAGTTTTATCAAGCAAAAAATGTCTGTGCTTTTTATATTGAAAGAATGCACGTTCTGCCTTGAGTCTCTGCCAAATTACCTGAACTAATATAACCAATATACGCTTAAAAATTAGAAATAAAACAATTTTAATGGAGCAAATAACGTGTAATAAAACTTCCCCTGTCTTTTAATAAAATACTCTGTTTATATTGAGCTGATAATATTCCTGTTGTCATTTGGCAAAAAATTTTGAGGAGTTTAATAAAAAAAAAAAAGTTAGCTTGAACTTTTGGCTATTTATTGATACTTATCTTTTCTTGGTGTTTTCAGAATTCAGTATTTAAGTCCCATACCTAATTAGAGGTAATATAATAAAATGTAAGTCCATGGTAGAGTGACTTGAGAAGAAAATGTGATGGGACATACTTAGATCATGTAAATCTCGGTGAAGATTGACACAGTATCTTATATTGGATTTTAATTAAGCAAATATGATTTTAATGTTAAAATGCCCAGTGACAGGGATTTCATTGCTTTATCTTAGGTTCATTTGTGACCTGCAAGCTCAGGAAACATTTTTTTTCTTCTAAAAAATATTAATAAAGTTTTGGTCCAAGAGCAGATAAATACTTCTGTAATTTACTGAAAAATAGACATTAGTATTTTAAAATCTAGCAAGATCCACCTCCACAAACAGCATATACAAAGTCTCTCTTTTTTTTTTTTTTTTGCCTGTTGTTTCATTTTTTTGCCTGTTGTTTCATTTTCCGCATGTGTTTGAGTGTTGTAACGTGTAGAAGAGAGAGAGATAAGGTCATTAAAGTCATGACCTACAAGTTCAGAATGAACAATGAATTAGATTTAATACCAAAATAGTGGGATAAGAATTAGGTACTAAAGTTACAGTGTGCATTTGTGACCTCAATGTTTTTAACATTCTTCGAATACCAGATTTGTCTGCTTCTCGCCATCACCTCATGATTATTCGCTATAACTGCATACCAGGAAAGCTTATTTCACAATGATTTTCCTTCATTCTGGCCCAGTAATATACTTGTAGAGACTTGTTGGCATTTGGAATTTATAAGATTTGTTGTTAGACTGTTTTCATATCAGTTTTGTGTCCTCTATATTGAATTTGATCTCTTTCTTTCAAATAATAGAGAAACCTCTCGAAAAGAGAGTGGAGAGTCTGTTTTCCTTTCTCAGATTAAGGTATCTTGCTTGTCCAGCCAATATGTTTTAGCAGCAGCAACCTCTACATTAGAAACTCTTGAGCATCCACATAGAATTATATTTGTAGTGAGTAATAAAAATTGCTTAGAAATATCACTTTTTGCTGGTTGATTCAGCTATGGCTGAATCACTTATATGAACATACCCTCAAAGTTTTCTATTTTGAAATTCAAAGTTTGTTTCTTGTACAACCTTGATTAATAGTATTATTTGAAAGAATGGTTTTGTTTTTTTTTTTTCCTGTCATTTCATATTGAATTGTCTTTAGTCTAGAAGATTAAGTCTAGAAGATTATCTAGTTGGAAAACTGCTTTGGAATATTGTAATAAATGGATATCTACATCTTTTTTGTTATTGGGTGATACAATTGTGCAAAATTAACATGAATTGGGGAGCAGTTTCCAGTTTATATAACCAAAGACAGATAAAATAGATGGAAATTCATTACTTGGTCAATACTGATCAGGCTCGAAACAGTGATATTAGTTCTTTCTAATAGTACGTTTCAGCTGAAGAAAATAAGTGGTTGAGTTGTTTTCAGTATGCCTGAGAAAACACATAGTAATTGTAAATTCTATGAAATCATATGGTTAGCTGAAATACATGTGAGTAGTTATTAAACTTTAGGCAAAGGAATATAAATATTAAATCTTCTGGCTGCCACACGTATACTTCTGTTCGTACTTTGCACGGCGAAGGCTGAATAGATTTTTCAGTTAAGTGTTCAAATGTACATTTTTGACAAATTTTCTTCCAAGATGAGCTACGAAACAGTGAAGGAAAAGATAACTGATCTTGTGTTGACTTTGGCTTTAGACTGCAAGTACTATGGTGGTATTGTGGAAGAGTTCAGCTGAAACCACTTAACTCCTCGAACTCTTGAGTTCAAACTTTAAATTTATAGAGATAATTTTAGCGGGTTGGTTTTATTAAACTGTTTCTTGATTTGTTAAAATGGAAGGGCAGATGCAGTTCAACTGCAAAACCTGAGCCTGCGTAAAGGCTTATAGGTGCACTGTGCCTTTCAAAGCTCACTGCTAAGCTTGCAAGAGTACAGAAGACGAGATCATTCTGACATACCGTCTTACATCTTTAGACTTGTTTCTGTAGAAACTTCTGTAGCAGTTTCTTCATTTAGACAAGTAATTTTCTAAGAGTCTGTGTTTCTAATTTGATGTTAGTGACAATTTTTTTCAAAATGGATATTCAGGCAGAAATGTTCTCCGGAATGTTTTATGGTGGCTTTTATTTCTGATAAAGTATTTTGAGATTATCAGCTGCTATGTAGGCATTTGTTCTAAGTATTCTTGTTTCATTTGTTAAATACATAGATGTGATCTGTACTGAAGTATTTTAGGGTGTGTAGTATGGGATAATAATGGCATACTTTATATATTATTAACTATTAAGGTGTGGCATTATTACGGCATATGCACACCCTATTCAGTGGAATTGCTTAAATATGGTAGAGCTTATAAGCTTTCCTTTTAAAGTATTAATTTACTGTGATGAGTTGGGTAACAGAATATGTCCTGTACGTTATTTTTACCTATTATGGATGTTACCTTACATGTGGATTGCAACGTTGATACTGCAGTGGAAACCTTAATTAAATTAGGGACTGAGTTTAGTAGTGGCTTCTGAAGTTGTATTCAAAGAAGGAAACTTAATGGCTCTTGGCTATTCGAATAATCAATTTTAAGTGTGGCTGAAACATACCTTTTTTATTTTAGTTTTCCAATATTTTTTGGCTTATGCTGAATTATGGATTGGTTCTAACTCAATGTTATCTAGCTTTTTTTTTTTTAATACAAGCTACCCCCTACTTTAGCTTTTCTTCCACAGAGGTGTGGGAGTAAGGTCGTTCTCTATGCCAGCATCAATCCAGTGTAAGAGAAGACTACTCAACATAAGCTTCAACCTAGAAAAGCATAAGCAAGATTTGCAAAGAGAGCTTAGCTATATCAGACCCAGTATAAGAAAGAGTACAGGAAAGATGCATGCCATTTTATAACTGGGACAGAATTAGGATGATTCAGTGTTTAAATTTCAGCTTATTAGTGAAAAGTTGGCTAGTTTCTATACAGTTGTATTCTTACTAGAATGTATGCGGTACTGTCATTTCCCTAAATTATCTGCTTTACTGCTACAGGACTTCTATGAACTTTGTAAGGCTGTGTTTTAAATATTAATTTTAGCAGTGTAACAGATAAATATTTGTAGATATATTATTGCTCTAATTAGAAATGTCATGCTACAGAGAAGCTGGGCTACTTTTCACAAGTCAAACAAGGCTTGTGGTAAAATGTTAAGCTTACATTAATTGCCAGAGTTGGAGAGTGTGTGCTCATTTTTACTTTCTTCAACTGGGATGACTTTTTTCTTTTTTTTTTTTTTAAGTTTAATTGTGCTGTCTTCAAACAACAGTTTTGGTTGTGTGATATTAGGAAAATAAGCTTTCCTGACAGTGCTTTAAATATCAGATTCCTCAGAAAATGGCTCCGTGGGCATCTCATAGAACGTGCTCTGATGTCAGTAGACTTCAGGCTTCATTACCGCTTCTTTGGGGCCAGTAACATTGTGAGTTTTGTCACATTGACATGCCATGAATAAGTTGCTATGTTTTCTTGCTAATACTTGTTACAGTCTTGATCCTATGATTTTGGAGCTGCTTGCCTTACAGCATGGGATTACTGCTACTGGGAGAGTGTCTTCTGTGTAGAGGATCCGGGATGTAGTACCTGTATCAGAATAGTGCTCTCCTACTCCAGGACTTTCCTGTAGGGATGAATCAGGACTGAATTAGTACTGTTTTGTACTGCTTTGTTGGCCTAGTGTGGTCCTAAGGGTGTGCTGTGTTCTTGGCAGAGAAGCAGCTGAATTGGGTTTGGAGGGGCTGTGCCAAGGTTCAGTTTGCCAAGGGAATTGTATGTCCACGTCCTTGGGTCTTGGGATGTGGCAGGGGAAGGGAGGGAAGACAAACTGATTATTTTGAGTGCTCATCTTTTAACTTTTACTTACTTGAAAAAATTTTCTTAACTTTTTAAATAAATGTTTTAAAGTTGAAAAGAATGCTTCTAATGAATTTACCAAGCAGGAGTTTTGACTCTGAAATTTCCAACCAAACTGCCAAGAGTGTGCTTTCATGAAAGCCTGTGGACAGCCTGCTTATCTTCATTTGGAACAGATTGTCAGAGCTTCTGGTGCTTGTTGCTCTTTGAGTTTTCCTCACTATGAACTGTTTCGAAATTTCTATACCGAATCTCATTTCTGTTTATCTTTTATTTGTGAAATTAATTTGAGTATGAAACAGTACATGATTCTGTAAACTTTGAGTTCTTATCTGACATCTTGTCCATTCCTCCTCTTTGGGATGCAGCTGTGCCATTGGAAGGCTACCTGTAACTCTTTCATCACCTCTTTGAAACACAGGCCAACTGTGCTGTCATACTTAATGTAAACAGCCAGAAGATGTGAGGTGTGCATGCTGATGACAATAGTTCTATTTCTAGACAAATTTATTCCTCAGATACTCGTAGAAACTAATAATCTACTGTATACTTACTGCTTACTGTAGACCTAGCAGTAAGTACTGATCAGTAAGAAGAGCAGAGAGGCTATAATTATGAATCCATTTTAAATTTTTGAAGACATCAACCTGCAGTGACTTGGAACTCAATGTTCTTGGTTAACAGGTTCTAAAAAACATATTTTCCAAAAACATTTTCTTTCTGTCTTAGCTTTAAAAAACAAAAAACCCCTGCATTTTTGGCTTTGTACATAAGGATTGTTTGCTAGTCACAATACTGGAAGTGATCCATGAGTGTTCCACATGATGCCCTAATCAGGCGAAAGAAAAGCCCCCCCTACAATAGGTATGTCCAAAGTCATCCAACACATTCAGCTAGAAAAATGTGTGTGTTTGTCTTCCTGTAATTGACTTGAGTGGCAGGGGCTGTAAGCATTGAATTTTCCTGATCAAGACCCTTTCCTCCCTTTGTGAGAGTCAGACTTGAAGGGAACAACTCAAGCCAGACTTCTCTGCTGAGGAATCTGGAGAAGATGCTCAGATGCTTGTCTCACTGGGAGATGAATGGGTTAAAGCCACACTTCTCCCAGTCCTCTAGTTCTGGCCAAAGTAGCTAGGACTGAGTCCTATGAAACACACTAGTCCTGATTTTTCAATTGGTTTTACACTGACGAACTTCATTTTGATGGGAAAGCAGAGATGTTACTTAAAATCTGTAGCAGCATTATGGCACGAAAGTACTGACGTGGACTTTAATACTTGGGGCTCTGATTTCACTGCCACATCCTATAAATTTTGCACAAGACTGCAATTTCCATGTGATGTTTTTGATTATAATAAACATGACTAATAACCTAATCTAGAAAAGAATTACATTGCTTGAGGTCATGAACCTAATCCTTGAACATCCATGGATCATACTGACAAAGCTCATCTCTAAGTACAATTATGTGTACGAATAAATGTAGAATAGAAATTAAGTAATTTCTCTCAAATATTCTTTATTTTTCACTTCATTATTTATTTATTTGTTTTTTATTTTCATTTCTGGACAGTGAAGGAAAGGTTGACTTTGAGAGCTTTGAGTGGCATTTTTACTGTGGCTTTTAAAATTCTTGTAAATAAATACTTGCATACTTTAAGCTGAAACTGAGCATAACTACATGCAGTGATGCTTGCTGTTTTTGTCTTGCATACACTGGCTACCTCAGTGCGGATTATTCACTTTGGTGAACTTCAGTACAGTTTCCAGTTTCTTTTTTCTTTTTGCCTCATTTTGAATGAAATCAATAGTGATTTTAAACAGAATTTAGGAGCAAGATTTGTTTAATACATTGTTGGGAAGAGGGGGAAAGAAGCTTGTTAAAAAGTGGTTAAATGTCAACATATTTCCACAGCTTTTTGTGAGTACTTTCATGTGGATTCATTGGAAATGACGAGACAGAGTATTTTTTTAGATTTTTTTTCCTATTGGTTGGCAGTATTTCTTTCTATTTGCCTTTTTCCTTCACTAAGCAAACTATTTTTATATTAAAAAACAAACAAGCAAACAAAAAAAAAACAGACAAAAAAAAAAAAAACCACAAAAAACCCTCAAACCAACCAACAGCCTACGATTTCTGGAAATAATTATTTTAGATGAGACATCTTTGACACTTGATAACATGATGACCTTCTCTACATGATTTTTAACATTAGTTTTGCAAGTATAGACTATCAGGCCTTATGATGATCAGTCATGAGCTCTGTGTCTTTGTTGAAGTGAGTCGACGCTGAAGAACCCTTCTGTTAGAATAATCAGTTCACATCAGTTGCGTGGAGAAACCACAAGTATCTGCCTTCCAGCAAATGCTGGAATCTGATACTGGGAGATACAATCTAGCAGATACTAGATCCAACAGCCACAAGAAAGGTGGTGCTCCAGTCAATTTTCCTTGACTTTTTTTCCTCTTTAAAGTACAATTGTTTGTTAATTTTTAACATTGCCCAAGGATGCTCTTTAAGCAGTTGCATGATAGATGTGTTCTATGGTTTCACGTGAGGAGGAGCATTACGCAGTGTATGATTTCCAAGTCCAAGGATTTAAGTATTTATTTATTTTTACTGCTTGTCTGTGAGAGATGGTAATATTTAACTGCCTTTATTGTTGCACTTTTGGTTAAAAGTCCCCTTGTGCTTTCTTCTTACTGAGATACATAACTTCATACTACAACTAAGATTAGTTAACTTAAGGAACGCTACGTTGGCATTTTCTGCCTGATGCATTTGGTTCTGGAATGGAAAGGAAGAATGGCACTGCGGTCCAGCTGCAGCTTCTTTCATCATCTGACTTTTTTCTTCTTTTCTCTTATCCTATTCCCTTTAAACAATTTTTACAAAGGATGACAGTGGGGGGATTAAGGAGTTGGTAAGCCATACTTACTACTTGGGTATATGTTTTGACAGTTACTGTTCAATATTCTGCGTATGGTATCCTGGGGTGCATTAAAAAGAGCCTGGCCAGCTGGTAAAGAGTGGTGATCTTCCCCACTTACTCTGCCCTGGTAAGGCAAAATTTCAAATACTGTGTCCAGTTCTGGGCTCCCCAGTTCAAAAAAGAGAGGGACCTCCTAGAAGGAATCCAATGGAGGGCCACAAAGATAGTTAAGACCTGGAGCGTCTTTTGTGCCAGGAAGAGGCTGAGTAACCCGGGTCAATTCATTCTGGGGAAAAGAAGACTGGGAGATCTGATAAATGCTTATAAGTATCTAGAGGGAGGTGAGAGGTAAAGGGATGAAACCTGGTTCTTCTCAGTGGCATGTAGCAATAGGACATGGAGTAATGGCCTAAAACTTCAACATAGGAAATTCCATACCAGCATGCAGAAGAACTTCTTTACTGTACGGGTGATGGAGCACTGGAGCAGGTTGCCCAGAGAGGTGATGGAATCTCCTGTGTAGATATTTAAGGTCTGACTGGACACCTGCCTGTGTGACCTGTTTCTAGGGTACCTGTTTTAACCTGGGGAGTTGGACTCAATGATATCTTGAGGTCCCTTCCAACCCCTGTAATTCTGTGGTTCTGTGATATGCAGCCTTTTCTTCACTCCTATACACAGAGAGAGAGGCTATTCCCAAGGAAAGATGCTAAAGAATGTATGTATAATACAGTAGTCCTGAAGCAAAGAAGCCAAAATGGAGTGGATGCAAAAAGCAAATAATTGTCATAACATTAGAGTTGATCTGTTTGCATACAAGTGAATTTCTAGCAGTGGAAGGTTTGCAGTTTTGCCATCATCATACTCAGGTTTTTTCAGCTGTCATCTGTGAAGGTGAGGTGTCATCAGTTGATATGCACAGTACTCAGCAGCAAAGAGAGCTGTGAAATCCTCCTGATCATATCTAAAGTGGTTTCATATGTCTGACCTGCTTAACGTAATTGTTATTTGGATTTTTTTTTCCAGCTATTTGTTAAATCTCTGCAAGTGACTGTTCCTACAGCTCAAATTGCGGAGATGGGAGTTCTAGGTTGTAGGAATACCTGGAAACTTTCCATCTTAATCCGTAAGTTTAAATACAGTGCGTAACTGCCTGACCGAATAGCTGATCTGTTGAGCACGTTCCTACAGACCGAATAGCTGATCTGTTGAGCATGTTCCTACAGTACTAACTTCTCTGTGCCCTATTTCTGAATAATCTCCATCCTTGAAGGTTTTCAAAGACTCAGAAGAGCCTCGATCTGGTTTGACTTGAGAGAGTTTATCCTGCCTTGAGTTGGCAGTGGGACAGGAGCCCTCTTGAGGTGCCTCCTGTGGGCTTGCCCGTGTACATAGGAGGGGAGGGACTCATGCAGTGGGATTGCGTCTAGGTATATCCAGATTACTGCATCCCACCTCATCACTGGTGGCCTGACTGAGCTAAAGATGGTTGGTATAAAGTGAAGGAGGAAAAAAAAAAAAAAAAAAAGGAAAAACACTCATCTCCTATTCCAAATTCTTCCCATTCTTGTGAAATTCAGTGTAGTTTTACATTTCCGTGTTTCTTGGGAAAAAACATTTGGTGTCAGAGGAAAGTTTATTTAAGTAATTGCTAAGTAAAGGAAAAAATGTTGTAGAAATCCCTGTCTGATTTGAATTTAAAGTAGTTTGAGTTCGTAATGTGAATTTATTTGCATTCAAATATCTTGAATTGCTTTGATATTGCCTTGATTCTTAATTTATTGGCATTTGGTTTGTAATTTTTGGCTAAATGTTTCCCCATCATCTGTTCTTGATGGATATTTCCTATTTTAACCTTTAGTGCATAGTCTAAAAGAGAAGAAGTAGGAAAATATCAGTTGTAATTGTGCTGAAAACAAACACTGACGTGGACTTTTCTGAGAACTTAGGGGACTTCGAAGTTTGACGTGGATTTTCTCCATTCTGAAGTTTTATTTTGAAAATATCTCCCTGTATTTTTCAGTTGTGGATTGTTAGGGAAGCAGGAGATGGTATTCCAAGCAAGAAGAAATTATGTCTTACTGGTACATATGTAAATTTATTTAATTTATAAGACTTTTTCTTTGGACTCTCCCTAACGCTCAGTGACATGTTTCATGCTACTGCATTGAACCTTGGTATTTTAGTGGTTTGTAGAGGAAAAACTGTGTCTTGGGAAAGTATCTGGTAATTCAGCTAGTTCTAGCTGGTTTGTCAGGGTCTGTTTGTGAGCATGAATTATAGTAAAGCTGTCTGAGAAGAAAATGGGCTGTCTACATATTTATTTTAGTATCTTTTTAGGCTTGAAGTATTTTGGAATAGTTTAACTCAGTAAAAACATCTGCAAGCTTACTCTGGAACTTGTCATTTTACATAGCACAGCAAATTAGTGGTGTTTGTTTTGCACAAAAAGTGCTGCTGCAGTTTCTGTAGTCTGCGACAGTCGAACTTGTCCAAAACAAGACACGGTTATTCCACAGATGCTGAAATGTTTCCTAGTTAAAGTGTGGAGTCCCACAGGGCCAGGCCTTTGCACTTGCCTTCACTGAACATGGCAAGGTTCCTGACAGCATCCCGTGCTCTGAAGAGGAGTGTGGCAGGAGGTTCCTTCCCCCAGGTGGTACTGACTGCATTTTGAGCCAAACGTTTGAGCTCAGCTGGAGCAGGGACAGAAAGTAGAATGACAAAGATGACCTTATTGACGGATTTCTTCAGAAATACAAATATTTTGAAGCTTCTAAATATTTTATTGCGTTATTCATTGCACAAACACATACTGTCCTTCTCTTGTTCAGCTCAGTGAGAGGCAAATGATTACGGATAAGACATTCTCTTTGTGGTTGTAAAGCATTCATTTTTAATAGATTTTTTTCCTATGTGTGTTAGCATTATGGGAATGAATATATCACATTTCCCTTTGGTTTCATCCTTTAATTGCCTTAATAGAAGTGTTTGCCATTCAGATGACCATTTCTGTCTCAGGCAATGTCACTTTCTTCATCTAGTTTTGTATTTGCTTTTATTGATTCTTTTTTAGTACTCTTCTAATACCTAAGAATCAGAAAACAGTCATTTAGAAGTTCATAGTATATCTTTTATTGCAGCTTGATCTTTTAATGTTTAAAAACAACAGCAAAATGCAACCACTGCATTGCAAAATGGCCCTACTGCTGAGTGAGGTGGGCAGCAATGAATCCCAGCATGCAGCTCATTGCATGACTACATAGGTCACGCGCATGTGGTAAATTCTGGAACTGCTTTCTTGTGTGCAACTGCAGAATTGTGTTCCATTTCTCTTTCCTCGGCATCACGGGGGTCCTTACTCTGCAAAGCAGCTGTGGCTGCCATCCTGCAGCCTGTCTGTAGGGAACAACAAACATCCTTCAGCTACAACAAGCTCCCCCAATTGCCGGTCACAAAACCAAAGTGCTCTTTTCTGAGGTACCTTCTAGAGGGTTTTCATGAAAATAAGTGCATTTTTCAAGCAAAACGATGGGCCCATTTACTACTAAATCCAAGTTTTCTGGCATTCTGATGTGACAAATGGGCTACTTCATAAATTCACATTCGAAAAAGATGTCTGAATATGATGTTTTTGGAGAAGAATGCAAGTAAACTAAAAATTCATTTTCTGTTCTTAACATTTAACAGGTACTGACAGGATGTTTGCAGTTGTTGCATTCCATTGTAATTTTTTTCATTACTCCATTGAGTCACATAGATTCTGTTTATTTTCCACACAGTGAACCAGATATACAATATATTGGTTTCAGTAATTGGTTTGCCTTGGATTTTACTCCAGCATCATCTGCTTGATGCAAAATCTTCATGGAAATGTATAGAAGAAGCAACCACTGGTAGCTCACCAGATTTGCTAGTCAAAAGTGATCAGAGGCCTGGAAGCTCTTCCCAATGCACCTGCATGTCAGAGCTCATACTTGGTTAACTTGAGGTAACTTGACTTTGGTTAGTTGCTAGACAGTTTTTGCATATTTGTCAGGAATTTTATAGATTATGGGTGTCTAGTGATATAAGTGGTGAAGGTAAAAAAAATAAAAATAAAAAAAAAAAAGGCAAATGTGTTCAGTTATTCTGAATGTTTTCATGTTGCATTCCTGTTTCTTGTGAGGATGAGCGTGGATGTGATTCTTGTGTACCAATTGTTATTTCTCTTCCCTGCACTTATGTCACTTGTAAGTCCTGCTCTTACAGCCTGAGAAACAGCTGCTACTAAAGCTGGAAAAATATCCTAGCCTGCTTTATTACATAATTGGTTAGTTTTCAGGAGAAGGAACCCTGAAGCAATTCAGAAATTTGTTTCATCATCAGTATCTGAACTTATTCGTTTTCTAGTCTCTTCCATCATAAATATCAAATTGTCTGGAAGGCAAATGTTTCTTTTCTTCATATATTTTTAAGCTTTTTAAACTCCTACACAACCTCCTGGGACAACAGTTTGACTTTCATTTTGCCCTTTAACTTTTTTAAGTGTGATTCTTAATCATGGGTTGAATTTTTGTCTGATTAGATTATGAAACTGCATATTTTTATTATTTGTATATTTAACTGCGGGAAATAATACAAATCATGAAGCCATAATGTTTTGTATGATGGCTGCTCCAAAAGTAATACCTCCTATTTTATTGTTTTGGCTCACGTCCTCAGAAGCAGCGGTTGTTGGCTGTACGGCAGCAGAGGTGGAGCCTTTCCACCAGTATCCTGATACATGTTGTTGCTGTGTGACAGATAGCAGTAGAGGGGCAGTCTGGCAAAATGGTGTCTGACACGGGAGTGTTGCTGCAGCAAAGATGTGGAATTGAGACCCTCCCTACAGAAAAAATGGCACCTGTTGACATTCATCGATGCTTGGTGAGCATTTATGGAGGTGAACCAGTGGCTGTGAGCATGATGAGGCAGTGGGTGGTACATTTTAGCAGCGGTGACAGTGGGTCACCTCCACTAGTGCAGGTTTTTACGAGCACAGCATGCAGGTTCTTGTTCATCACCGATGAAAATGCACAGCTAATGATTGTGACTACACTGAAAAATCGTGTTTTGTAGTGGAGATTTTGCTATATCAAGTAGTGTTACCATGCTCTTGTATCTGTTGTCCTTTCTGTGGAAATAAATAGGAGGCATTCCTTCTGGAGTGACCTACACGTTTACACATTTGTTTTACGCAAATTATATATAGGCAACTAGATGGTGAATCTGAAGTTCATGCTGTAAAGATTTTTAAAAAAGAAAAGAAAATCTCTGGAATTTCTGTGTTTTATTTCATCTGTTGTATGGCAAACCTGACAGGGGCTTCACCAGATAGCTATGCATGGAAGTATTTATCTGTCAGTGACTGCTTGACTTTTTAAACTCTTCTCATTGTTATAGCACAGTCCCAGCTGTAAAGTGGAATGCAGCATGAGCTTCCGGGAAGTACTTGAACTCTGCTTTAAAAAATGCCAAAATAGGAGTATCATCAGTAGGTGACTAAGGGTAACTGAGCTCAGCTTAGCAATGCTTTAATTCTTTTGTTTTCCTGTCCTGCAGTGAGACGTGGTCTTGGCAGTGGGTGTTATGATAAAGGAAAAGGAGAGGTGAATGCTCCTAATAAAGCAGGAACTGCAGGAGGCTGTGTTTGTTTCTCTTACTCGTTTTGTAATGAAATCTGTTGTTACAGTGAATAAGCAAGAGGCAATGACATGCAGAATTGCACGTTCTAGTGAGATACTGACCTGCCAAGATTCCTTTCATTTGCAACATGCTCCAGGAAAAGCTTTTAACCAGAAGCGTCATGTTACCACTTAGTAAGTTGTTGTTAGAACAAGAAAAGTAGTTCTGAAACTTCAGTGTGACATCTTGGTGTAAGAGGTTTGTGTGATTGGAATCAGAAGAGTTGTGTTGTTTATATAGTGTCGTAAAATTTGGCTTTTTTTTTTTTTTTTTTGTTACTGCACTATATACTACGTGCAATCTTTCATCACATTGTAGCTAGTCCTTGTTTTTTTTTCTTAATTCTTTTCCATTTCTCCACTTATTTGAAGTGGTACCCATTACTTGTCCTTGCACCTTGAGAGGTTCTTTTTTTGCACTTTTACTGATGATTTATTGGAGTTAGAATTCATTTCAGTTCATATCTGTATTGTGCTGATAGTAAATACTTTCTGATTTCTTTAAGCAAGCAGGAGTGTTTTCATGACATGGAAAAATTTCTGGCTCCTCCATTGTAACTTACTACATACATATTTGTGGCAATTAAGAGTGCAAAGTCCTACAGGAAAAGTGTCATTGCTGTGTGAAAATAAATGGAACAATTTAGTTGATAGGTCTATCAACTAAACTCTTTGATAGAAATTGAAACAGGTGACTGAAACTTTATGGAGAGTGAAGTGAGAATGGCTAGTGTACTCTTTTTTCTGCTACTAAAATCGAAAGGATCAAATCTTTCAGGTGTATGCATTGTAAGGCTGGTAGAATTTGTTGTCAGCAGAACAGCAAATTAAATAATAAATGACATGTATTTTAAAAAAAAATAAAAATTGAGATGAAGAAGATATGCAGAAAATGCCCCAAAGTTACTGATTCCTCAGAAGTATTCTGTTCACGTTTGGGTGAACACATTCAGCACTGGATCCAGATGCAGTGCAGATGGAGGGGCTGCTCAGTCCGTGCAGCTGAGCCCTTTATCTTGTGACCTGGAGTGTGTGACACATCGGATAAGGGATTCATTCCTCTCTCCTGCATTCCATTTCAGTAAGTCCTTCCATGCCCATGGCCTCATCCGAAGCACGTTTTTGTTTGTCGGTTCTGAAGTTATTTGTGGAAACTCCAGAAACAACGTATGCAGAAAGAAGGATGCATCCTGCTGACATGCGCTTCCTTTTCCAGGAACTGACGTTCTCTTCGCCCTGACTGACAAATACAGGGATACTGAATTTTTAGTACTTATGTGAAATGAAAGACAAAGGAGAAAGAGAACAGCCGTATTTGTGAGCTTGGAAGGGTAATTTGAACTGGAGACTCAGAGCTTTTTCATTTATTATTAGATTCTATATTAAAATATGCAGGTTTTAAAAAATATTGTTGATCAAAGTACAGACAAAATGCTCTTGGTTCCACAAAGGAAAGCTGTGCCTCCCTAATCTATTAATATTCTCTGAGTGTATAAAACAAACAGTGGATACAGCTCAAGTCACTGAAATAGTTTATTTGAAGATTCCAAGTCCATTGCCAAATAGCTTCAAAATAGGTCAAGGAAATTGCAAGCCAAGGGTCACTTTTGAATCAGGTACTGACCAAGAGAATGGAAATTCACGGTAACAAAATGTTGCCTTAAGCGTTCATCATAGAAGAATTATTCCATATTAGATATGAGGATGTTTATGTATGGTAAATATCAGGAATAGGATTAGCAAAAATGGAGATATTAGTATTATTTATGTACTTAGGATCAGAGAAAACCCTTTAGGGAAAGTTGGAAGAGCCAGTTAGTTGGATGAATGGTAAGATGGCGGATGAAATTTAATACTGATGAATGCAAAAGCATTCATACTGAGGGGAAAAATTTGAATTTCACTGAAGCTTTACTATGTTATGAACTGATTTTAGAAGTTTAGAAGACATCTGAGCAACGCTTTGGATAGCAGGGCTGAAGATCTCTGGCTCATTAAGCAGCAAGAGTCAAAAAAATAAAAAACTCTAAGATATGTTGGGAATAGAACTGCAGAAATAAAGTACTTAAATTGGTAGTTCTACTGTTGCCTTGCACAACAGAAACAAGAAATGTAAGAATTATGACTAGACTGACATGGTAGGTGAAATGCTTGTGGAGTTGTAGAGGGATATGTGAACATTTTTACCCTTTTTCTTGAAGATACGTGGTTTGAAGCATTCTTGAAGCATTCTCATCATATTATTCTATTGCAATGCCACAACAGGGCACAACTCACATTGGAAGTAAGACTAAGAAGGAGGTGAGTTTCTTCAAACCAGATTGTGAACTGAGAAATAACAACAACAACAAAAAGCAAAAGAAACTATTTCTGTCAGAGCAGAATGTACTTTACTTTAGTTGATGATTACCAATGGCATACCAATATATTTCTTCCATCCATAAGTATATAATATCATCCTACCATTTTGTAGACGAGAAATGTAACACCATTGCTTAGCAAACAGTGTGTGATTGTATGGTAATTTTCTATAGTACTGACAGTTGCTTGTCAATATCTGTCCCTAAACTTTGTTTGCTGTACTTTTATAACAGCCTATGTATCAGTGATGTAATACCTGTACGAAACACATACTGGAGTTGGACATTGTGTGTATACTCTTAGCATACTCCTTTCATTTCGTTTCTAGATATTAAACTTTGTGCCTTAGAGACTAGTTGTGTCCTTTTGATTTATGTATCTGAGTTGATTCAAGCATTTATATCTGAACATCTCTTATGAGTAGTAAATGTTGCTCTTCTTGCTTGGAGCAAGTGAAGCAGATTTCATATTAAAAATTAGAGTTCTAATTAATGGATGTGATGCCTTTTCTTTTTTTAGATTTAAATAAACTTCGTAATACAAAAAAAAAAAAAAGCTGTTTTGGTGCATAAAAATAACATAGAGATTCACGGTGAATTATATGAGACAGCAAAATGAAATAAGGGTACTGGTCCCATTTCTGTGTAGCAGGAGAACTGTTTGCAAAAGGCTTTCTGTCTCAACCAGATTTCTGCTAACAGATATTTTGAAGCCTCTTTCTCAACACTGAGAATAATTGCTATGAAAAAATAGGCTAACTACCAAAACTGTTACACATCTTTTTAATTCAATATCCTTGCTTAAAAGAATATTGTGAAAAATATCTGTCATTGTAAAGATGTGTGTATTGTCTGGATTTGTTAAACAGAAAAAGTTATTGCAGATAAAGCCATCAATTCTGAAATAAATGCGTCTGTTTCTTACAATTCTATTCATAATTTTATGATGTGAAAGGAAGAAGCAATGGTTTGTTTTTTAGAAATTGTACGCTTTGGAGGGGAAAGCAACTTTACAACCGTGTCCGCAGGAAATGACTTTTGAATTGCCATACTGAATTGAATTAAATAATGACGGCTCAGTTTTTGAGAACCATTTGTTGTTATCAAAAATAAATGTTCTTCACCTGTTTCAAGCAAATAAAGGATTCTACTTTTTGGATTTAAAAAAAAAAAAGTGTATCCTAAACGGAAACATAACATGTTAGCTTCTTCGTTGGTGTCATTCTTATGCTTTTAAAGTACTGAAATAGAAGCTTGTAAAAGGCAGTGCTGCTGCTTAATTTTGATCCAAGGCGAATGTAATGTTTGCCAACTTTCATTTCTGAATGGGGTGGGGTTTTTTTTTTTTTTTTTTTTAAATCTAGTATGTTTCGCTTTGTTAATTAATTTTAATTTTTTTTGTGCTAACTTTTCTTTTACATGTATCTCTTCTAGAGTTGTTAGAACTGAAACTCTTTGGTTCTGGAAATGTAGTAGATCTTGCACATGTGCCAGTAGGGATGGCCTTCACTGTATAAATCCTTTTTGATACAGTAAGGGACAGAACAACTGCTTCAGTTTTTCAGGTAGTTAATGTAGAGGTGTAGGGTAGGAAACAAAGAAACTGTGTCACACCAAAAATAAAAATGCCAGGTAAAGTGCAGTCTTATGCAAAGCAGCCCTTTCAGTTTTGAAGTTAAAAATAAAAAATGTGTTGAGGTGTATAGATAATGGAAATTTCTGTCAGTCATCAGATGATTTTGATGGTTATATATACACTGGCGTTCTGCATTAGGCAAGTGAAGGTAGGTGTTTGCTGGAGGACGTCCTCATTCTATGGCAGGCATTCGCATGGAAGAGGAGAGCTGGGTAGGTAGGAATCTGTCCCAGTTTTGCTGTCATGATCGCTGCGTTGTTCTTTCAGTTTGGTGATCTCAGCATTCTGGAGAAACCAGAATGCAGGTGATCTCGGGGATGGTAATGTTGAATAAATGACATTATTTCAGTTACCAAGATTGATGAATGCCTATATTCAGTGCTCTACAGCTGTGATATCCTAGAAGGCAGGCTACTCGGCAGTTCTTTCTCGCATTCCGTAACTTGGATTGACGTATAGCTTAGACTGACTTGTAGAGCTCGTTTTTCTGAAGAACAAACTGTGCGTATCCTGGATTAAAAACCAGCAAGCTGGTAACCAATGCAGAGATTTGCAGTTGAGCTCTAAGGTTACCAGCTCTATACACAGAAGACTCAGCAGTGGTAGTCTGTTACCTTCCCTTCTGAAGAGCTGTAGATTTTTCTCTGGACTCCCTGAGAGCCCGTGCCATTCATTCAGTACCTCAGAGCTGTTTGACACTCTTTCTCACGGAAGCAACTTTTCTGAGCAGCTTCCTATGTTCCTGTCTGTACATCTTCCCTTTCTTATGTTGTCCCTAGTTTCCTGAAGAAATTAGGCCCGCTTCTTTGCACACAAAACTAAACATTTCAACGAGGTCAGGCATTTCCAACGTTCGTAGTTAGAAAAGCCTTCTCTGTAGGGAGAAAGGTCTGTGGCAGCTTGATAATGTCCTAGAAGCTACAAATTAAAAACAGAATAAATCAGAAAGACCTATCATTTCCAGTCACCAAACCCATAAAAATCCAAAAGGCTTTTCCAGGCCTCATTATAGCAGTCAGTAAGATTCTTCTAGGCAACAGTGTCTGAATACAACAGTATATATAATGCACACGCCTAAACAGTAACTTGTATGTGCTGTTAACAGTGTGAAGCATGTAACAGTAAACATTTCTATCTGAGCTGTACAAAAGCAATGGTGATATGCAGATATGTTCAGATGAATGGTTTCCTTGTGCCCATCCCAAACTTTAGTGTCGATTTTATTATCTAGCTGAGATTGTACAAGGAACTATGTTTGTTTGTGTGATAAAGAAACTATTTTGCTTGTAAAGCTGGATTGAATTTCTATATATGTATGTGTATTTAAGTCATGCAGAAATTATCAACCTTTGTGAATTACCACCTGGACTTAGTTAGAGAAAATCTAAAGTTGTCTGAAACTACGTGTTTTCAGGACTCTTTTTTTTTTTTTTTCTTTTCTTTTTTTCTTTTTTTTTTTCTGGCAAGCATGCAGGCAGGAGATGCATGTTTTTCTCTTGTAAGAATACTGACCGGTTACATTTAGACGCCTTCCTAAATCCTTGTATGCATATACACACAAAGCAAGGTAGTAAAGACTTACAGTCTTCATTAGAAGACAAAATGCTTTTTTTCTGCACAGCCATTAATATCCTTATGGTTTTGTGAATGTATGAATTCCAGTTGCATCACTGGGAATGTTGCTTTTTGAATAATGTTCAAATAATGGGCTCATATACTAGCTTCAATTCACTTGACAAATTTAGGATGTGAGGATGTGCCTCCATATGTGTAATTTCACTTTTCACTGCCCTCGTAGTTGAGAATCTTATTAACTCTCTGTATGCTGATACTTGTGGTGCTTATTTGAAGTATTATAGCTATGTAACAGAAACCAAAATCAATGTTTATTAATCCTTTTTATGAATTCATCCTTTTTTCATAGCGTGAATTTCAGACAAGAGTGACCATTAGGAAAAATGACTCTGGTAATTAAAAAGGAATAGCACCTCTGTTCAAATGCTGAAATTCCTACTATACTTTACCTGGTACAGGCTAGCTATTTGCAGTAGCTTGAGGCACTCAGATTAGCATGTTCATGCCAGTGGCATAATTTTTGGCATATACATTGCTTACTGCCTCAGAGTTGTGTGTTATCATGTACCGTGGAGCTCTTTGCAAAACAGACAAACAAATTTAGTTTGGAATGCAGTCTCTTGTATCACATTGCCTGCTTATCTGCATACTGGGTGTGTGTTGTATTTCTTTTTTAGTAAAAGAGAGATGTTTGGTAGTTAATTCCACCTTTTGTTTTCGATTTATTTGTTTTGTAAGTATAGCCCGTTTATTTGTCCTTCCAAAAGAGAACAAACTGAATTAGACAGACAAACTTCAGGACTACGGTCTTTAACATCTGTCTGATGTTGCTGTATGTGGCAAAATCTAGTCAGAAATAGATTTCAGTAATTTAGACCACATCTCAATCTCTCACGTTGAAACCTGAAAATTGCCAGGGAAGATCGCTGTTGACTGGAGAAAGATCTGTGTTAAATCCATCCAAAAAAGATGGCTCTATGAGTTACTAGTCAGCCAGCCTCACTTGGTCTGTAGGGAAAATCATGGAGTAAATCTTCTGGGAAGGTACTTTTAAGCACCTGGAGATGGTGTCTGCAAACAGTCAACATGGATTTATCAAGGGTAAATCATGCTTGACTGAACTGATTGCCTTGTGTGGTGAAGTGGCTGGACTTGTGAATAAGGGAGGGCAATGAATAGCAATCAACCTTGTTTTTGCAATGCTTTTGACATACTTTTTTCTACATCATCCTTTTTTTCGAATTAAGATTTTATCATCTGAATGGCTGGATTCTATTAAATGGGTGAAAAATTGCCTGAATCATTGGTTTTGAGGGCCCCTATCTGGAGGATGGTTACACCAGGAGTTCTGTAAGAACTTGCCTTTACTGATGACCTGGAGATCACATGCTGCATAGTCAGAGTTGCAGATGATGTCAAACTAAGTGAAAGAACCTAGACAGGCTAAAGGAGTAGACTGGGAGAAACCTCATGAAATTCAGGCAAGGTCTTAAGAAGCATCAAAACAAAGCAAAAAAACCCACAAGAACCTTACTGTCAGGTGGACCAAGCACTGGCACAGGTTGCCCAGACAGGTTGTCATATCTCCCTCCTTGGAGATATGCAGAAGGCATTTGATTCTGGTCCTAGGCAACGTGCTCTGGGTTTCCCTGCTGGAGCAGGGCGATTGGATCAGATGACCTCCAGAGGTCCCTTCCGACCAAACCAGTCTGTGTACTTAAAAGTTGCACAATGTAATAAAGATTACAGCAAGACTGAAGTATGCTTAGTCAGTGTAAATGTCTATCATGATGGTTTTATGCTTCAGTAATCGACTGAGATTCATCCCAAGTGAAGTCTCATTGTACTTACCATCCAAACAAAAAAATCCTAGCGAATATTGCATCTTGAAGTTCATTTTGATGAATAATGAATGTTTCAAATGTAGCTGCTGGAAAAAAAACGTTGGAAGATGGATGTGCTTTTCAGTGCTTGTCCATGCATCTACTGATACTGGCTCAATAAAAATAGCTTTCTAAACTAATGCACACAGGATAGGTGTGTGTTTAAGAGACGCTTGCCATCCCAGTACCTGCTTTCCAGACGTTCAGAAGAGAAGAGTGCTTATTCCTCAGCTCCTCAGGAAAAATTCCAGGAAGACTGGATAACTTCTCAGTTGCTCGTTAAACCTATTGTACTGTTTGGTGTTTTCTAAATCTTAACAGGAAGGAAACTTTTCCATTTTTGCCAGTTTTCCAGAATTTGTCTGTGAACTACCATAGCAGAGCACTGAAGATATTATTAGGGAAGGCACAGCATGGCTATGGCCTATCTGACAGACCTCAGACTGTGCACGGTTAGTGAGATTGTTTTCTTGTTGGTATTTTTTCAGTTTTAAAAGAGAAGAATGTTCTTGGGAAATGCTGTTGTTTACAGCTCTTGCGCCTAGAGGACTTCTCAGTGGTATCACTGAGATCTGTGATTGAAGAGATGAAATGTGATACAGTTGGGCACTTTGAAGAAATTGGACCCTGTTGGAATGATGCTTCTTTCAGGCTAGTCTGCTTTTCTGCGTTGTCTGGCAGAGACTGGAGTTGTAACAGGGAGAGTCTTTGCTCCTGGGCTCCTTTAGTGGTCAAGACTCCACATGTGTCCTTGCCCTCTCTCCTAGTGTGTGAGCTTGGAAACTTCCTAGTTTGCTGAGCATTTGCTTAGATGTGAATCCTCTCATCTGCACTAAGTGGTTGCATTATCAGAGATGGAGGGTTCTACAGAGTAGCAATTGAAATAATGGAAATGTGATCTTTATAGATGGAATAATGGAAAAATGAAATTGTAGATTTGAACTATGCTGAAGCAGGCATGCCAGTTTGTTTCTGCTTTCCATAGAATCATAGAATCATGGAATCATAGAATCACCAAGGTTGGAAAAGACCTAAAAGATCACCCAGTCCAACCGTTCACCTATTCCCAATAGCTCCCACTAAACCATGTCCCTCAACACAACATCCAGCCCATAAAACAAAGGTGGTAAAGAGGCCAGATTCTCACCTGCTGTTGTACTGCTTATACTTATCTTCAACAGAAGAGATTCTGTGATTGCTGTAAATGTTACTGTAAATAACCTAGGTGTGCATGGAGATTTGTTCTTCGTGTTCTTCTGTCTGCATTTCATTTCTTAGAAGTTTTGCCAATGGTTACTTCTGTGTGGAGCCCTCAGTGACTGATGGTATAAATAGGACATTTTCTTTAGGAGCAGAATTGTTGCATTTCCCTGAAAGGCAAGTGCAAAAGGGTGCCATGCATGTAACGTGAAAGAATCCATATGATGCACATTTTGTAATGTGCAAATTGAAGAAGTGGGAGAAGGCATATTTTGATGGTTTCTCAAAGTAATTAAAATTCTAACTGTTGAAAACAGATTTATATTCAATGGCACTTAATAAAGCTACCTACAGTATATGAAAAAGGTGGTTAAAAACTTATTGCTCTGTTAAACGCCTGCCTGCATACACAGTTCTCAATGTGGCAAGACCTATTTTGCTCTTCTAAGAAAGTAATCTAGCAATTCTTGCTCGTTCTTCCTTGCATCTAGTTATTTGGTCCATAACTGGGAGGAAAAAGCAAAAGGAAAAGAAATAAAAGGAGAAACAGTAAAAATCTTTTTCTGGGCTGCACGTTAACTTGTAGCAAGAATCACTGTGCTCCATGCACAGAGCTTGTCCATGCTTTGACCATTTGGGATGCAGATTAACTGTGCCTTGGCAGAATTTTGCCAAGATGTTGCTATACAGCTTCCATGCTAGTATGGTTTAGAAAACAGTACCACTCTTTTCTATCTGTGTTGAAGTGTGCTAGGGCTGATCTTGCCTAGAGCCTGCTGTGAATTCTGCACTTCAAGGTCAGGAGCAGAGGCAAATGCACTGTGGGAGTTGTCACAGTGGTTTCTGCTTCATCAGCTGGAGTCTCACAGGGCTTGTCAGCTTCAGATCTGAGCTTGATTCTCTGTGAGACAGAGTCCCCCATGCTCACTTCTCAGCATTCAGGCTCAGGAAGCTGCTCTGGGATTGGGTTAATCATAGTCTCTCTGGATCTGAAATTATTTAGTTCCACTGAGAAGACAGTCTGAAAGTACTTCCCAGATTGTGGTGTGTGTTGTTAAGAGTTATCGATCAGGAATAATTTCAACTAAACAGAGTGCGAAGTGGAAAACATCAGCCTTCTTGAGGAGATCTGGAAAAGGAGGGGTATTTGCCTTGTTTTTGGGCTTGGAAAGGAACGTACTCAATTGAATTCACATCTGGTTGGCTGATTCTCTTCATGGAGAAACTCCAAATTCATTGTGAAGATTAGAGTAAGCGTTTATGG
The DNA here is from genome assembly GCF_019232065.1 of Centrocercus urophasianus. NCBI lineage: Eukaryota > Metazoa > Chordata > Aves > Galliformes > Phasianidae > Centrocercus > Centrocercus urophasianus. Next base: position 2,445,280 of record NW_024884586.1, read on the forward strand.
GTTTTCAGGATTTTGAATGGAATTCGAAGTATTGTGTTTTCAAGAAGTGGACAAATCAGTTTTCTCATAGGTATTTGTTCATGTTCTAATTTTGGCATTTCTTTGTCTACATTCTAATTTTAAAAATTGTTTTATACTTCATATTGTGTCTTGGGATTTCATAACGTGCTCATTCCTACAGCAGAAATGCACACAAATCCATTGAAGTTCCTCATGACAAAAAGTTCTCATCTAAAAGATGCTGCCAAGTTAGTTGGAGTCAGCTTATTTATCAACATAAGCTGTTTATTAATGGGACTGGAATTTGGAAATCATAAAAAAAATAAATTTGATAAGTGTATTAATGTGCATGATTTGTTTTAAGAGTACAAACATGCCATGTTGTTGTTGCTTTTTCTTCTTAATAATGGTTAACAAATGTGTTTGTATCACAAAGCTGTATCAGAAAGAGGTCTCACGAGCAAGATAAAGAAAAATGGTTAGCCTGTAAAAAGTGCTTGCCAGCTAAAAATATCTTTTCTTTCAAACTTTATGAATCCTTTCAATTGCATTTAAACTCATAAATTGCAATTATGTAGTTTTTGTGTAAATTGTACTGGGTCTTTGAATGCCTGGCATTGCAAAACTTGAGAGTTTTCAACAATTTTGGCGATTTGTTCCTGACTCATTTTTGGCATGTCTTTCCATTTTTATTCTTGTGCATTTCTTATAAGTCTCTTGTATTCCAGGAAGCTCAGAAACTGGAATCTCTCACTAAACTTTTCTGGATTTTTGTTTGAGAAATATTTTTTTCTTAGTTAAAATGCATTCATGCTAGTACCTGCCTAAAGCTTTCTGTTTGGGATATCTGCTGTTCAAGGCTTTACACTGATTCCTATCTATGCATCTGTCTGCTTGTGTAGCCTAAAATTTTTGGAACGTTTGTGCTGTGTTACATAGGGAGAAAATGTCTACATTATTTCAGCCACTTGAGCCTTTAAGGTACATTAAAAAAAAAAAACAAAGTCTTCAATGATAAATATATGGTTGCATGTTAAATATATGTAAAAGTGGGATGCAGCTGGTACTAAAATACTTAATTATTGATTTGATAATTGTGATGCGTTTGACTGCCACAGAAAATGATGATACCATCATCATTTGAGGTTTGAATTGATTGTTTAAAGACATGTTGTTTATTTGGGCTAAACAAGAGGATAAAGCTTGCAATCTAAAGTTGGAGTACTGAAGTGTCCTAATCAATATTTTGTTCTCTTCAAACTTCAGCATGTTGGTTTCAGTAGGAACGTGAATATTCATTGTCAACAGCTTGTTGCAAAACATCTGTTGACCAGGGATCTAAAGACCAAGTTCAAGAAAAACTTTTGCTGCCAGTTCCTAGTGTTTCTAAAAGGAAGAAATGTAGAGATTTAATTACTGTAAGATTTCTGTTTTTCTTTGTTTTGTTTTTCAAACACTCACTGTCATGTCACAGTCAAATGTGGCCATCTATGTATCCTTTTTTCTAGTTTTATCTGTAGGCAGTCCTAGCTTCATAACATTAATCGTATGTAGAGGCGATCTGAGTGTAGCCTCAGTGCTTTCCTGCCCCAGTGTGGATGTCTAAAATCCATATGAGCTGCCCAGCAGGTCGGCTGCCCACCTATGGGTAGAAAGCTCAGGGGTGAGTTATGCCGTGTCTTCTGTCCAACTCATTGTGCTTCTTGTGACAGATGATACGCACTGTTTTTTCCTCTCTTCCATTTTCTGAAGTTCCTTTTGGTCATTTAAGATGACCCAGCTACAGGTGGGGAAATTACCCCAGGCAGCACTACAGGCTTGGGGCAGAGTGGCTGGAAGACTATGTAGAGGAAATGGATTTGGGGGTACTGATTGATGCTCGGCTGAACATGAGCCAGCAGTGTGCCCAGGTGGCCAAGAAAGCCAATGGCATCCTGGCTTGCATCAGGAACAGTGTTGCCAGCAGGAGCAGGGAAGTGATTATCCCCCTGTACTCAGCTCTGGTGAGGCTGCACCTTGAGTACTGCGTCCAGTTTTGGGCCCCTCTCTGCAAGAAAGACATCGAGGCCCTGGAGCGGGTTCAAAGAAAGGCAACAAAGCTGATGAGGGGTCTGGAGCACAGGGCTTATGAGGAACAGCTGAAGGAGCTGGGAATGTTCAGTCTAGAGAAGAGGAGGCTCAGGGGGGACCTCACTACTCTCTATAACTACCTGAAGGCAGGTGGTAGTGAGCTGGGGATCAACCTCTTCTCTCATGTAACTAGTGATAGGACCAGAGGGAATGGCTTCAAGCTGCACAGGGGGAGATTCAGGTTGGATGTTAGGAAACAGTACTTCTCTGAGAGAGTGGTCAGGCACTGGGATGGGTGCCCACGGAGGTGATGGAATCACTGACCCTGGAGGTGTTCAAGGAACCTTTGGATTTTGTATTGAGGAGCATGATTTAGTGAGAACTACTGGTGATGAGTGGATGGTTGGACTGAATGATCTTGAAGGTCTTTTCCAACCTTGTTAATTCTATGATTCTGTGAATTTGCTAATAACATTCAAAATTTTGTTGTGCAGCAAGGAATGTTGAAGTTATTTTTATATTCCTTCTGAATTCGCTCATTTCCATAAAATCATTCTACTAGGTTCCTAAGAAGTGACTGTAGTCACTTGTTCGTGGGTATCAAGTGATTTCCCACTCCCAGCATTTCTTTTGAGGAATGGGAAGTGTTAGTCCAGTTTTTTCTCTGCTTTCTGGCATTTGGGATGCAATTTCCATGTTGGTGTGGAAATATGAGTTTTGAAATAATTCTCTACTTTTGGATGTCTCACTGATGTGCTGAAAGACATTAAGTATGCAGTTCAGCATTATATTGCCTCCTGAGGCGTATTTTGAACATTTGAAGGCTGAGGATGGGGGGGAAGGTTCTGAAATGATTATAGTGTGAGGCATTAGAGCAAGTGAAAATAACTTTTGCTGCATCTAAGTAGTGAGACAAGTTGGTGACATGCGAAGTTGATCAGTGAAAATGCTGTATATAATGTGAAAAAATTGAGTCAGTATTTCTTTTTATGTACATCTTAAAGATGTTACTTTTTAAAAATTATGACTATTGGCATCAAATTATGGGAAGGACATCATTAAACCTGCCTTCCACTTGTTCATGTAGTTATTGTACAGATGTTAGCAAGAGCGATGTGTTGTAGAAACAGAAGGATATGATCCAAGTTTTGTTTTTGTAGCATTTGTTTTCCATCTCGTAACTCATGTTGCAAAATACTGAGTTGTAAGCTACCATTTACAGATGGACATATTTTTATTTAAGGCAAATATAAGTCACATAAGTGCAAGTTTGTGATTTCCTTTTCAGCTATAGAGTTTCTACATTCTGTAATCTGTGAAGTAGAAACTCTAAAAAAGACCAATCAGTGAAAAGATTCTCAACTGCTTTGTTTATATTAATTTAAATATTTTGAAAATGAATGTGGTTATTTGTATGATTTGCTGTTCTTTTAGTATAGCATAAGCAGGACAAGGTTCTTGCTTTAAAAAAAAAATTATTATGATGATTTTTGTTGCTCTGTACTGTACTTCTTACTTTTTTCTGCAAGCATAACTTGATGTGCTACATGAGCTGTCTTTGCAGCTATTTTAAAGCCACCGAAGACAAAAAGGTAAGAAGAAAAGGAGAGTAGTATATTGGTTTTGATATCAGGGAGCAGATGGACCAAAATATTAATAAAATAGAAAGAATAATCTAAGTTTCACCTGTAAAGAAATTTAGTAACTAGCACTACTAAACATTATCATAGCTAGGAATTTGTAAAATCATGCAGAAATGTATCTATCTTGGTATGGAGAAAGTAGAGCTGTGTTTTTTCTCTTATGTATTGTAAAACATGCTCTGCTGACATTGCACTGGTAGCTATGAATGCGTGTGATAGACTATGCCACATTCTCAGTGGCAGGGGAAATCCTTAGTTAACCTACATTTGTTGCCACTAAGACAGCAAAGTGAGGTCAGCACTAAGTCAGCACTAGTGAGGCCGCACCTCGAGTACTGTGTCCAGTTTTGGGCCCCTCACTGCAAGAAAGATTTTGAGGCCCTGGAACGTGTTCAAAGGAGGGCAACAAAGCTGGTGAGGGGTCTGGAACACAGGGCTTATAAGGAGAGGCTGAAGGAGCTGGGAATGTTCAGCCTGGAGAAGAGGAGGCTCAGGGGAGACCTCATTGCTCTCTATAACTTCCTGAAGGGAGGTTGTAGTGAGCTGGGGATCGGCCTCTTCTCTCATGTCATCAGTGATAGGACCAGAGGGAATGGCTTCAAGCTACGGCAGGGGAGATTCAGGCTGGATGTTAGGAAGTATTACTTTTCAGAAAGGGTGGTCAGGCACTGGAATGGACTGCCCAGGGAGGTGGTGGAGTCACCGAGCCTGGGGGTGTTCAAGGAAAGGCTGGATGTTGTGTTGAGGGACATGGTTTAGTGGGAGCTATTGGGAATAGGTGAACGGTTGGACTGGGTGATCTTTTAGGTCTTTTCCAATCTTGGTTATTCTATGATTCTAATAAGTCAACTGAAACTAAAGATACTAATGAAGATACTAAGTTTATTTCATCCAAAACATTAAGCAAGTGTTCTTTAAAATGTAAATGTGCTTTTAGTTAAACAGAAATACACCTTACTAAACACACAGTCGCCCCAGAAGTAGAACGCCTAGATTGTTCAAATGTCGTCACGTCGTTCCAGACGTTGTGCTCACTCTGATTACGGTCAGAGGGTGCGGTCAGTGCCTCAGGCAGGGGGCCAACAAGTGAGATATTGCTGTGCCATTTCCATGAAGATGGGGTTACAGAAGGGCTCAGTGTTAATCACTTGGTTCTATCAGTTTGAGATGGCACATGGATTTTTTTAATTTATGATGTCCTTAAGAACCTTAGTCACATAATCTAAAACTGCAAAACCAAATTATCTAGCACTTATTTTCCTCCTCGTTGCCATGATTTTGCATTAAAGTGTAAGACCACAGAGTATAGTTTGGAAGCAAGGCCTGAAATTCTCTTTCGGCCTTCCACCGATTTCATTTTTATAAGATTGTACATTCTACGTAGGAATTGTTCATCTCTGAGACTGTCTAAGGCAGGATAGTTGAGATATGCAAGGTAAAGTGAAAATTCACAATGGGAGAGAGAAAAGTGGATGGTTTTCTTGGGGATGAGTCATGGCTACAGTATTGCTCTCTTGTCGTGGTTTTGGGGAAGTATTGATACGGGCAGCTTTCAGTGAGAATAAAACCAAAGTCTGCCTCTCCGTGCAAACATAGGAGTGCAATCCACTGTTTTCTTGAATGGCATTCTGCTTATGTTTATTTAGCAGCTTTTCTGTGATGAAGTGCAATGTCTAGCTTTAAAATTCCTCTTGAAATTTTCTCTTGGGCGGGAAATAAGCACCAAGTTTCAAAAGTAAAATGTTAATCTTCATGAGTGGGCCACCACAGAAGCATGGGTAAAGTGAGCATTGTTAAAAGTCAGGTGGAGCCGGACTGCAAATGGTAGTGAAATAAAGTTCTATAGCTGTACAAATGGCTGCATGAAGAAACAGCACAATTCTGTTCCACTGAAGTTTAGATTTAGGGAAAAGATCTTTGTACAGTCCCAAATGAAATTGTGTACTGCAGCTGTTAATTTACAGTGATAAACAGAGGTTCAAAGGTAAGATGAGTAATGAGAAAAGAATTGCAAAGTAGCAGTGCATATTTTTTTTTTACCTCATTAAGAATGCTTTAAGACTTCTTGCAGTGCTGTTAGGGAGAATAATAAGTTAAAGTATATTCTGATTGAGTAAACTAGAATTAAAACCTGCTGCATGTTTTGTAGGAGGATAGCTCAGAGATGAGAAGGCCAAAGTCCTACTTGATTGTATGCTGAACTATTGAGGAAAATGAATACCAGCACTGTAAAAGTATGTTCCTATTAAGTGTCTGGTGAAATATAAAAAATATTAAAGAAAAGTGGTGTGGGGGAAAAACATCTGTAAGAGGTCATGTAAGGAAATGTTAAATTCTTGGTCCACAGTTTGGGTTGTTAAATTTTTGGTCTAGAATTTTTGAAACCATGCCACCAAAGTGTAAGAGAGAACCCAAGAAAAGGTCCTACAAAGTACGTTATGTAATGGGAGCAAGAAAAAAGCAATGGTTCAACGAGATCAGATGAAATTGTAGACTTTAGTTCTTCAGTAGGGAGATCATGGGATGTGGGATCTCAAACCATGTACTCATCAGTAGTATGTAAATGAAAATTGTATCTTGGAAGCCATAAGGGAAGAGCTGTAAGATAAAAACAAGGTTTTAGAATTAGGGATAAGTAAAGAATGGGTCAAAAAGCTGCAAGTCACTGAGTGACAGGAAGAGTAGGTGGTCAGTTAGGGCAGAAAATTACATTTTCCTGGATTCTGGTGGGAAGCCCAATTGAAATAGACTCTGTGGATAATGATTCAAATTTTGGTCTGCCACTCAGTCTATAAACATGTTTATACATTCAGCCCTTACTCCAAAGTGCCAATATATCATGGTATATAGTTAATGTCTCTCGGCTTAACAATAATGAAACAAATGATATCTTTTTGTTGATATTTTCCCTCTCCCTGCTGTGGTTGTTATAGCTCTGGTTTTGAACCATAAAATGTCTGAATCAGTTGGTGAATTGAGGGCATACGGACGTCAGTCCTGTTACTGGCAGTACATAGTTTGACAGCTTGGTCATTATGTTTGAACCTTTGATGGCAATTTCTGTGACTTGGAGATACTGTATAACTTGTGGTTTGCAAATGAAGAGCACGAGTCAATGAGCACTTGTGGTATGTTCTCCTTTTCTATATCCACTGCTTAAGTCACTTTTCTCTTGTTCTCATTTTATTTCCAGGTTTTTTTTCAATACAGACATATTGGGAAACATGGTTAATATATGTGAGTTGTACTGTAGTAATACAAACAAATTGGTTTATAGACAGGTTCAGTTATGAGAAGAGAGTTTACTGTTTAGGCAGCTTAGTAGATGGAAGTAATTTCATGCATAAGGCTGTGAGCATTTTCACTAGTCTTTCATGTAAACCTGTCTGTATTTGTTCTAATGGATTTATTTCCAGATTTGAAGGGGGAACACAAAGTTAAACCAAATCTTTAATGAAAAAACACTGGACAGTAATAATTCAATTCACTTATGTAGTTTGCTTTTTAGAAATTCCTCTCCAGGTGCAGGGCCTCATATTTTCATTTGTTGAACCTAGTGAGAACTTTTAATGTATGAGCACAGGACAATTCTTGAATGTCTGTTGTTTGGATCCAGGTTAATGATTAAAAAAAAGAAGTCAGTATAAAACTATAATTAGTGTCATCTAGTTGGTACTGTCAGTACACAAATATTTTCGCTCTTTGTTATATCAGTCTGGACCATCTCTGAAAATATAAACTTCAGTCTTTCATACCAGCAGGAGTTTTTTCACAGCAGTGCTAATAAGAGAAGCTGGTTCTTTTTTGAAATTACATTTATTTATTTCCTAGCCTTTGGCAAAGCTTAACAAAAGAAGAAATTAGGACAACTAACTTCCAGGCTGACATTTATATAGTCAAGATTTGAGTTGAATTATAAAGAAATTAGAGCATAGTTCTGTCTTTGTATGGAGAGTTCTTTTTATGTTTGAAGTGAAATGTAGTTTATGAAATAGAATACAGTAATTTGATGACTACTTACAGGAATTTGTAGGCCTGCATGTAGCACTTTGTCTGTGCACAACCAGTGCTCTCAAGTTGCTGAGGTTAAAGTATGTAAGAAAATCATAGACTCACAGAACCTCCAAGGTTAGAAATGACCCCCAAGGTCATCCAGTCCAACCATCCATCTACCAACAAGATTTCCCACTAAACCATGTGCCTTTCATGTCACATCTCCACTTTTCTTGATCATCTCCAGGGATGGTGAGTCAACCACCTCCATGGGCAGCCTGTCCCACTGCCTGACCACTTTTTTGAGAAGAAAAAATAGAGATTATTAAGAAAATGTGTGGGGTAGGAGTACTGCTTATTGAAAAAGTCAGGCTTCTGTCCATTGATATCTATTTTTGGTTTGAATAAAATCTATGCGTAGTTTAAAAATTTTATCCACACCCTAATATGAACTTATTTGTTTGGGCCAAATGTGTTGAAGTATTATCTACTGCCTGTTACACATTTTCTTAGGAAAATGTGTTTGCAAATTTGCATGATATTGACTTGCAAACTTAAAAGTAGCAGAAAAATTCAGTGTTGTTTTTAAAGGGTGCTTCAATCTCCAAATGCTTTGAAAAATTGTGTTTCTTTTGTGCTGTCCTAGACTGGGTTTAGAACAAAGTTGTTAGTTTTTGAAATGTCATGGGTCAACACATGTTTCCTGGTATGCAACTGTTGAAAGGGGATTTTCTTGCTTTTTTTCTTCAGGTTTTTTTTTTTTTTTTTTTTTTTAATTTAACCCACACATTGTCAGAACCTGTATACTATTTTTCTCATTTTTTTTCTAGTACTGCATAGTTATTTTCAAAATTTCACATAATTTGTTTGGAGTTTACAGCAAATATTTTTCATATTTTTTTAAGCATGATCTGTTTCGTATTTTGAAGACTTAGGAATCTAGGAAACACTGATGCATCAGGAAACGTTGTGTAGAGCAAGATATTTCTGCTCTTCTTGTATCATTACTCCTGAGACAGAATGATGAATTCTCTAATACTTGTGCAGGCAGCTTTGCAGCCCTTGCTGTTCAGACAAGACCGTCATGTCTGAGATCTTTGGCACATGATACGGTCATCGTCCTACCGACGTAGGTTTTACAGTAGCAGTTATAAACTTTGTTATGTATTGAATTTTAGCCTTAGTGTGAGTGCATAGCAAAGCTTTGTTATTATTTCTTTATGGAGATGTCATCTCCTTTTGCCTGAAGCAGGGGTTTCACACTTTGATAGGCTTGTAGGTGTCACTGCTGAGCTACTCAGGTCAGGTCAGGCTTTGTATTTCAGTCACCTTCAAAGCTTGGACATAGCAGCCATGATTTGCTTGCCTGAGAGTAACTTCAGTTTCACTGTCATCTTAGAGAGAGATTTTGCCAATATGGTAATATTTTATATTAATTGGGGGGAAAAACAGAAGAACCAACAACTAGTTCAGTATATTGCTGAGGCACTGTATAATCCATTCATAGTGGGTTAAAAAAGCCCCAGAATTTTCAGGTAATTTTCATGTTGCTTATATCATGAAAGAATAAGTAGTCATTCTTTTAAAAGAACATGCTGTCCTTTTGGATAGCTGTATTGCTCAAGTGATGTCCAAGTGTCCAAGTCAAGCATGTTGCTAGTGATGTGGTGTTTTTCTTTTTTTTATTATTTTTATTTATTTTTCCTTTTTATTTTTCCTGCAGATGGCTTCCTCTTGGGTATAATTTGGAATAAAATTCCGTACTGTTAAGTGTTTTGGCTCTTTCATTTATTCAAAGAATGTAAGACATTACAGATGGCTTGAAATATTTCTATTTCCTCTGTATACTTATGGGACAATAGGAGGGAACCCCCCACGGTTGACCAATGTTTCTATTTTTATATAGAGGAGTGTATAAACATCTGATTAGTTTTGAAAAAGAATCACGTTATTTCTTTAATCTTTTGGATGAGAGAGCATACGTTAACATTTAATTTTACATGTATCAATTCCTGCTATAATAGAAGTAGCAGCTTTTATTATGTACTAATTCTTTGACAACAACTTTTTACTATGTTTATTATTATAATGACCTATAGTTCTCACCTCTTGTGCAGTTTTGCATGAAAAAGATATAGTTTCTATTTCAACTGCCCGTGTTTTGTGAGGCGATATGTAATTGATGGTGATCAGTGATGTTCATTTTGAATGGAATTTAAGGGCATTGTAGGTGCTTTTGGATGCAGGAGGCTGGGATTACGGCACTGGTAAAGAAAGAAGAGAAGCCTTTTCTGGGCAGCCTGTTGCTGCAAAGAATGCTTGCATACAACTGAAATGTGCAAGTGTGCTTATTTGGGGTATTTTCTGTGCACCTGCAAGCTATTTTGGGACATAAATGTGTGGGTTTTGTTGTTGTTTTTTGTTTGGCTGGTTGGTTTTTGTTTCCCTAGCTGTGATGTAAGCAGCTTACACTTTTCAGTTGTCTTAGCCTTGGAATTTTAATTGATTAACAATCACTGGCATTTTCAAGCATTAGAATATTTAACAAGTGTTGAATCTGACCAAACATTTTCTATTAAATTATCAAGCTGTGATAGCATTACCAATCCCTACCACTCACGTGAAAATTATTTAAGCCTTTGTATCCAGTTCTACTCAGAACTTTATAAGTATCAAGTTTTACAATATAGAATGACATGACGTTTTGAGTATAATGTTCATAAAAAAACAAAACTTACTCTTTTTAAAGTTTATCTGTTTCTTTTTTAAGGCTTCTCTGTCGTTCTTTCTGGCTTCACAGAAAGACTATATGTTGTTTTTTTCATCAGTTTGATGAACTGATTTGATGAACTGATTCATGAAATCAGTTGATTGAGTCTGACCGGAGTCTGATAGTGTTTTTGAGATGAGGATGAGGCCAGAGCATCTCCTGAGCTTAAGGGAAGCAGTTGCCCTGATGATACTGATGTGCCATACACCACAAAAGAAAAGAATAATTACAGAAATCCCTGTCAGCTTGAAATGGTAGAAAATTACTTCTCAGCTTTTAGTTTGGCACCTGACATTTAGTTTTGGAAGCAAGACAGGTCAGCCAGAATTTTCTGCAGCACCTGCATGCCCCATGATGAGCTAGATCTCCACTGTTGGCTCTCTCACAAAAACTTAGATGTCCAATTAAGTACTCAGGTGGAAATTCTGTCTAAATCTCTATGCATGAATGGTCGAAGCTCTGAAGTATGAGATTTGATTATAATCATATACTGTAGAGCTTCAACTATTGTGAGGTCATCTGAGCCCTAAAAAGAAAAAAGATAAGGAAGAGCGCTTGTATTACAGATTTCCAGATCAAATGGACCACCTCAGTGGTCTGTGCTGACTTACTCTGTCACACAGGCGTTGAATAATGTCTTGCAAAACTGAAATAAAGAATGTTTCAGAGTTCTTTTAATTTTTTTTTTTTTTTTAATAAATTTTTTACTTGATGAACTCAGACTCCAGTTGTGGTGATCTTATTGCAATAAACTGTTCCAATTTTTCTTATTATTTTGAATTATTATGATGATAACTTCTGGATCTTGTAATATGCTAGATCTGGGAACATTTTTATCTGGAGTCTTCTTACAAGTAAACAGCTTATCTACATGTAACTCTATACTCTATACTTCATAGAGAGCTAGATGTCAAGCATCTAGCTCTCTATGAAGTGTTTCTTGGCTCTCTTTAGGGGAAAAAAAAAAAAGAAAAAATGAAAAAGCTGAGATCTCTTTAAGATTTGAAATCAGAATCTTTGAGATCACAGCTGAGAGTTGTCAGATTTTGTAACCTTGTATTATTAAACTTCACAATGCGATACTTGTTTTCTTGCCCTAGTTCATATTTTATTGTATTTGGAAAACTATCTTCAGCATTCTCTACACAACATTCTCATGTGATTTTCTTAGCAATTCTGTGACTTCCCAGTTTTGACACATGAGAAGAGATGTGGATTTATTAGCTGAAAGGAGGATTGGGAATTAGCTAATGTTTCCTTGAGGTGGTGCCTTCTACAACTGTCTTCCAGTTGTAACCTATAAGTAATGGCTTAAGTTGGAAAAAATAAATAAAAGGAGAGCCACTGCCTTCTGTTTCATTCTGCTAAAATACCTAGGTTTAGAGTTTGGTTTTTTTTTTACTTTTGTTTCTCATTAGTTTAATAATAATTTATCTTCCTAATATTAGAATCACAGAATCGTAGAATCACCAGGGTTGGAAAAGACCTCCGAGGTCATCCGTCCACCTACTGCCAATATTTCCCACTAAATCACGTCCTTCAGTACAACATCTAAATGTTTCTTGAATGCCTCCAGGGGCAGTAATTATGCTATTAATTTTTGAGTCACTAATGGTCTTTAGCAGTAAACTTCCTATATGACTTGACTCAGTTATAAAAATACTGCATAATGTTAGATCAAGATCTGGGAGACAGTGTCAAAGGCTTTGCTGAAGTCTAGGTAGACTACGTCAACAGCCTTTCTCTCATCCACCAGACGGGTCATGCATCATAGAAGGAGATCAGCTTGGTCAAGCTGGACCTGCCTTTCGTAAACCCATGCTGCTAGGCCTGATCCCCCAGTTGTCCTGCACATGCTGCGTGATCTCCCTCAAGACAATCTGCTCCATAATCTTCCCTGGCACTGAGGTCAGGCTAACAGGCCTGTAGTTCTCCGGATCCTCCTTACAACCCTTCCTGTAGATGGCAGTCTTGTTGGCAAGCCTCCAATCCTCTTGGACCTCACCAGTCAACAAGGAGCTCTGATGGATGATGGAAAGCAGCTCGACTATCATCTCTGCCAGTTCCCTCAGCACTCTCAGGTGAATCTCATCCAACATGGACTTGTGACAGTCTTTTTGTCTGCTCTGAGCAGAGACTACCGTGTCGGAGACTGGAGTCCTCTGAGGATAACTGGTGTGACTTTTAAAGACAGGTGTAAAGAAGGCTTTCAGAACCTCTGCCTTTTCCTTATCCACAGTGGTTGCATTCCCAGCCTCATCCAGTGAAGAATGGAGATTCTCCTTGGTCCTTCTCTTACTGTTGACATATTTGTAAAAAGAGTTCTTTGTTCCTTTTTACCCCAGCGGCCAGTTTGAGTTCAAGCTGGGCTTCCTCCTTTCTGATTTTCTCTCTGCACATCTTAACAACTTCATTGTATTCTTTCTGAGTTGCCTGTCTCTTCTTCCACAGGAGGTAGATTCTGTTTTTCTCCTGGAGCCTCAAGAATAGCTCCCTATTCATCCATGTCAGGTCTTCTTCCCCGCCAGCTCATTTTGTGGCTCAGGGGGGATGGTTTGCTCCTGTGCCTTTAAGACTTCTTTCTTGAAGAGCGACCAGCCTTTATTCTCTAAGACTGAATCCCAGGGGACTTCCCCTACTAGTCTTGTGAACAATTCAAAGTCCGCCCTCCAGAAGTTCAAGGTAGCAGTTTTGCTGTTCTCTCTCCTGGCTCCATCGAGAATCAAGAACTCTATCATTTCATGGTCGTTCTGACCAAGACAGCCGCTAACCTCCACGTCTGCCACTATTCTGTTTGATTTCATTCTGTTTGATTTTTGTCTCTGCTACCACTTCAGAGTACCCTTACTTAAGTTCACTGTTGTACTAAACAAGACTATACCGTTGACATTTTTGTTACCCTTTTAAAGCATAGAAATCATATCTGTGGTCTCCTTTTGAAAAGCTTGTGGAATATTAAGTGGCAGAGAGCTCCTCAAATCGCTCTATTTACGTGCAGGTTACTTGAGCTGGTCTGTCTGAAAATGTTGAATTTTATCAGAGGTTTTTATATTCCCCTGCTTTTATTTATTTTTTTCTACCAGTAACTGAAATAAGAGTGCTCCCATTTTACAGATGTAAGATTTTAAATAGAACTTTGAATGTTTAATTTTACTCAGCTTTAATAATCGTGTGATGAAAAATGGAAAACATACTACTGGAGATTGCTCAGAACTCAAATCCAATGTGTCTGTCCAAGAGTGCAAAGGAGAAATGCTGAAAAGGAGAAAAAGTGGGCATGAGAGGTAGATAGATGCTTACAAGTACAGGCTTTGTCAGTGCCAGTCCTCTCTGAAGAATCATATTGACAGATTTTGGAATCTGTTGTTATCTTCCCTAAAGACTGCTTCGTTATGCCAGCCTACCTAGAGGAAATGCAGTTCATTCATCAAGACTGTGTTCTGCTGGCAGGCCATGAGTTCCTGTGACAGTACCTGCATTGGCACAGACTGGCCTTATTCTTTACACCAGAGCTTTTGCCAGCCCAACTCTGGTGTAGGTATTTCTCTTAGTGTACTCACAGGAGGCACACCTGCAATGCTGTCCATCCATGTAGCTCACTGACTGTAACACAGCACTTGGCTTCACGGGAAGAGAGGATGGGCACGGCCTTGGACTGGTTCCATTTTCCTGAACAGGAAGCTGAGACTCCATGGAAAGCACCAAACTTTTTGGCTGTCTTTTCATGCTGCTGCAGATGGTGATGTATTCTAATTTAATCTTGGGGAGAGTACTAACAGGAAGGGCTTTTGATACTTTTCTTCATTAAGTCTGTGGAACTGTAAAATTCAGTAGGAATCAATGCACAGAAATCTGTTGTTTTAATGGGATACATTCATCTTGCAATCTAGGAAACCTTTTGAATGTATTTCAGGTCCTAGTCTATCTAGGCTTTCACTCACATGTAAAGTTGTTTCTTTGTAAGATTTTAGCCATGTTTTCCTGTTGATATACTTTCCCTTCTCTTTCTTTGTAGAAACACACACACAAAAGGGGAAATTGATTGTAACCCAAAATGGGAAGCTGTAACACGAAGCAATGTAAGAAGCATTGTTAAATTCCCGGAACGACCAGCAGAATGTACAAAAATACGTATCTCCTTTTCTGCAACTTCCTTAAGGTCGGCAGTGAGTGGCAGTGATTGATGTGAGTGCATGTTTGGCAAGGTGCTGAGTTCTAGGCTGCGCTCTCTTTTTGGGCTTTGTAGTGCTCACGTGGGTAGAGGTGCTTATGTTGCATAATTGGCTGCCAGCCCGCTTAAAATCCCCCGGATTTTTGAAAAGCCATTTGCTCATGCGAGCTGTCCCATACACCTTTCTCTGGGCTTTGCATTCCTTCCTGTAAGAGTTCAGTGGGCAGACTGGCTTTCTTTTGTTGGTGTTGTGCGTTATCTCTGAGCAAAGCTGGCAGAAGGCTGCTTGGAGTAAGGCTCATCTGTGTGAAAAATCTTGAATGCACGCTGGGTTAGCAGTGTTTGGATGTGAAAATGAAATAACAGGGGAGGGTAAGGTATAGATTAATTTTGCCTTGTAGTCTGATGTCCAGAACAGTTATAACAATTCACAGAGGTAGATGGCACTATATATTTGCCTACACAATTTCTAGAGGATTAATACCCTTTTTTTTTTTTTTTTAACTATATTTTTTTTCTAACTTCTACTGCTTGTATTAGGACCAAATTCAGACTTCTTGATTTATTTGCATGTTTCAAGATATCACAGAATCACAGAATCACCCGGGTTGGAAGGGACCTCAAGGATCATGTAGTTCCAACCCCCCTGCCTAGCAGGGCCTGTTCTTCATTTTGTCATCTGGAGACAGATGGCATCTCTCTGAAATCAGTAAGCATATTTTGCTTCATCAGACACAGCCCTTCTTATGGCTAGCTGTCAATTCAGATAGATGTTGTATTTAATATACTTTATATTACCATTTTGTTACATTCACAGACCTTCTCTTGAAATGTTGCTGATGGGCATATTCTAAAGAATTATCACAAATGCAAGAGTGTAAACCCAAGCCTGCTCACAGTTCATTACAACTGCTAGTAATCAACAGAATGCATCTTCAAATGCATTCCTAATAGCAAGGCTGGTATTAATGGTGTGGTTAAATATCTGACTGTGCAGGTGTGAGATGTAAAAATAAGATAAGCAAGACACATAGTATTGCAGTAATATTTGATAGGATGTTGACCAGTTGCTCTGGAGGAACAGTTAAACATTAAAACATCAAGTTTTAATCATAAAATATGTTCATATAAATGCTTAACTACATGTTGGTTGTAATTGTTGAGTGATGCACATTAATTATCTCACTGCACTTTCTTTAAAACAGTCAACCAGTGCACTAATTATACTTGTAAGTGCTGGAAGTCTTTTGAAAGATAGTTTATAGCATTATCTAGAAAATCACTTGGGAAGTCATTAAGAATTTGAAAGAGGTTATGGCTACTGTTGCAACACAATGCTACTGCTGCTTAAAGGAAGAGAGGAAAGATGAAGGCAGAGGAAAGAGGGAGAGAAAAACTGCATTAGGCAAAGATTTTTTTGTGCCTGGCTGATAGAGTAAATATATGTAAAAAGCTCATTTATGTTTCTGATTTGAAGCTAATTTCCTAGGCTTATATTCTTCAGGTACAGAAGTCTCTTTAACTACATACACAGTAGTTAATACTAACAAGAAAAAAACCACACAACAAACAAGTTAATTGTTGTCATAAAGACGTGTCCCAGTGCAGGTTAGAAACCACTCCTGACTACTGGTTGTTGAGTAGGGACAGAGATATTTCTTAATCTATTTCATGCTGAAAATTAAAATGTGAGCCTTCAATAAAGAGAATGAATTTCTAGGATTTTGATATTCTTTCTTCAGTGTTCTTCTTTCATTGTTGCTTCAGAAATACTTTAAATATTAGATACTTTCCAACTCTGCTTTCTTGTTTGTCTCATAACCAAACATTTCATTTGCTGTAGACCTGTATTCTTCAGATGGAAGTATAATTTACTGAAATCATTACTCAGGTGAATTTATTGCTGCATTGAAATTGTGTTTTCTGTTTTTATGTTGATTGTTTAGCATCCTGGCAGCAATTCTAGCTGACTGACAAGTATTTTGACTGTATGAGAAATTTTGAAGGAAGGTCATGTGTTACCTTCAGCTACAAGTCTTGAGAGTTCACATTCATGGCTTCTGAACTTTTTGATGGATTTTAAAATGTATGCAAAAAAAAAAAAAAATCTCTTGCATAAAGTACTTCTTACAGACACCTAACATATTTGTATTTGGTTTGACACTTCACTACAAGTCTGAAAGTTTCTGATTCCCATCCATGGTTGTCTCTCTCTCACTGTTTCTGGTAACACTGAGCATGGGAACTTTTTTTCTTTTTTGTCAGGGGAGGGATAAAAAAAAGTCCAAGGGTCTCCCTTGGCTTGAAAACAATGAAGAAGTGCAGTTTTAAAAAAATAAACGTGCAAATTCTCCTTATTTGCACAAGCATTCTAATTTTACCTATCCACGATTAGAACAGAGTAGCTAGAAGTTCATTCCAAGAAGAAAATTCCATTCACAATATCAGAATTAATCCCATCAAGGCATTAGTATACAATGAAGTTATTCTTAAATCACTGTAGTCCAGGTTCGTTTTGTTCAGAAACAGAAGATTGTTTGACAGATCTTTTTGAATAAGCCTCTGGGATGGGGATATTTAGTGAAGGCAGAAAAGGAAGCTAGTTTCTTGGTGGTTGTAATTTTCTAGGTCATTTTGTTATTTTAGAAAACAAGCTTAGATACACAGTCCTTGCAGAAGTGCATTTTACATTTGGCTTTTTCAATATTGCAGTTCACTAAGGAAAGGTGTTTAAAAGTCACACAATATTAAGAGGTTTAAAAAACAAAGTGGTGAACTTGAAACAAATTTATTCCATGTATATTCATAGATTGGCTTATACATTTACTAGTCTGGTGCATCTCACATATGAGGGAACGTTGAGAGACCTGGGTCTGTTCAACTTGGAGCAGAGGGGAGGATCTTATCAGTGTCTCTAATTAGCTGCAGGGAGGCTGCAGAGGGGATGGAGCCAGACTCTTCAGAGGTGCCCAGTCCCAGGACATGTGGAGATGCAAACAAAGCAGTAGCATGGCAGGTTTGCTGCTCACACTGTGGTTGAACCAGAGGTCCCTTCCCCATGCAATCAGTCTGTGATCCTGAACGTGGGGAGGTTAAACTAGTCCTTGCTGAATTTCAGTAAAAAACTTCTCTATCTCTGTGACTTTGGAGAATTAGCTAGCTGTTTTAGTTGAGATGTTCACGCATGTTGACTTTCTTTGTTTTGCTGGACTTTTGATACAGGGTCTCTATGGCAAACTTGAGCCATATGATCACTGAGGCTTGTTTCAGTCTGGATTTCAAATTATGAAATACCTCAACTGCTACTTGTGCAGGTTAGTGACATTGAGAGACCTCTTCAGGCTTTGGGAGACCGATAATGTGGCTGAGGATCTTTCCTTTTTGATGTGTATTTTAAAATTGGCTGAAAAGGAGATACCTGGGGCAGAAATATCCACAGTCTATGGGAACAGCACCTCCCACATAGAGGGAGAGGAAGGATTACTCACCTGCAACTCTACTTGGACAGTTCTGTCATCAGTATTCACAAGCAACCTTCCTGCTGTTTCTAATGGAATTTCCCAAGTGTTTAACCAATTTCAGCTTTGAGAGAGTAAGAGAGGGTTAGCATCCAGCAATGTCAGCACGTGCAAGCATCCGAATGTGTCTTTTTGCTTTCCTGAGATGAAGAAAGTTCCTTGATTTCAAGTGAACATATTGCATATTCACACTCTCTTCTCCTCTCATCTCTTTGCTGCCATAAGTTAGAAAGTCTGGAATTAATGAAATAAATCAAAGTCGGTTTCCTAAGTTTTAGTGGGAGATGCTGGAAGCAGATTGCAGCATTTCAGGGGTGCCATGAGGTAAATATTGTTAAAGTTCATCTTGGGCAACTCTGTATTCCAGTGCATTCCAGTCCTCTTCATTTCTTTGATGATTGAAAGCACTTCTTTTTTTCTTGTAACAAGAGAATTTAATTATTTACAGTTGACCACCAGAGTCTTGTATAGTGCTGGCTTACGATATCTTGAAAGGGCTTTTTACCTGGAAATTCAGAGTATACTATATGTGCATTAGTTTCATTGTAGAGTAGGCTAAGGATAAATATGCAGTTTGTTAGAGACAAGATGTTGAAAGTCTGGAAGATGTTATAAAATTTAATGTATGTTTTGTATTCTGTTTACATTTAGAGATAACCCCCAAGCTTCAAGAATTTCCGCAGATTTGCAGCTTCATAACACTGCTTTTTTGTTTTGCCGATAGGCATTGTAATTGTTTTGTTTTAAGTAGAGGTATGCATCTGAAAAAGAAAATTCCCTGTGCCAAAATTCCGTACATAAGTGAATGGTGAAATGGTGAAATACTCAGCAGCTGGTGCTAGGTCATGCAAGTCCAGATGGAACAAAATTCCTTCACATAATGTCCGGAACATAGTCTCTTATTTTCAGGGAGGCTTGTAGACAAGATGATGATAGTGCATGACCTAACAAAACACGTTTACTTGGGAGGTAAATAAAGCCTACAAGCTCAAAGTTACCCAAGGGAGAATCAAAGATTTTGTGGAAGAGTTGAAATGGAAGGTGGCTGGCTGTGTTAGACATTTTAAATCCCAAAGTCATTTTGGGATCTTTAATTCAAATCTTGTTAATAGAGCTCAATTGTTTTATATTTTATGTGCTTTGGGATAGTTTTTGATTACTATTATTTTTTTTTTTTTGTAAGAAGAAACAAGTGCACAAATATGTTTTGAGAAAACACACAGTGTGAGAATGTGTTTTAAAGATGTTTAGTTATTTAAGTGCAGTGGTTGGTAGTGGTATTTCATAGACGTCATCTTCTGTTCAATCTCTTCAAAAAATGCTTTCTAAAGATGACTTGCAAAAAGTGTATCGTGTTGTAAACTTCCTGAATGAGCTTTTCCCCTTTCTACTTTGGTAGTGCCATCAGAAGTAATGGATTTCTGATGGAAAGCTGACTGGAATGTTGATACAGAAAACAGTGTAAACTGCAGACTGAGCAGTCTTCCTGGCTGTAGCCAAACAGATCCAACTAGAACACTGGTTTAAGTTTTTGTTTGGTTATTCTTGGGGTGCGAGCTCTGAGATAAATGATAAACTTCTAAATTGCAGTTCAGCAAATGGATAATTTCTGTCCAATGGATTTAGAAGTCAAATAATATACTTATTCCATAATAAGTATACAAATTACTAGCATTTTTCTGTAATGAAACTAGAATACTACGTAAATACTGTTCAGTATAGCAATAGTATGAGGTATTCACTTTCACACTAAGCCTCATCTTAAGTGCTGCAGTGCTTGGGTGAGATTGTGACAATTTTCTTTAATTTTTCAACAGTCTTCAGAAAGCTATATACAGTATATTCAATGCTGATATGTGTAACTAATTTATCTTAACATCACCTTATAACCTAACTTCTTGTTTGATTTGAAAGCATTCTGTGTGAGTTACTGACAGACAGTGCTTTGCTTCAGTGAACACCCGTGGTTTCAGGCAGTGCTTAAAATGTCATTTCAACACCTTGACCGTAAGATCTCTGTTTCATGTTCTTCAGTTCAACTTCTGGATATTTCTGCCAGATTTTTAAGGCAATCACTTGTAATCTGGAGTGGATTTGAAGCACTCAGCACCCTTAAAGGCTTAATTCTATAAACAGTGAGTTGGACAGTCTGATTCTTTTTAATTTTCAGTGTCATTGGTAGAAGCTGTGTTCAGGTTCCAAGAATTCTGGCAAATAAGTGAAACAATATGGGAGTGTGTTCATTTTTAAACTTCTGAGTTTTTTTCCTGTTTACTGAAGAAGCACATGACCTTTGAATTATGTTCACAGTGGTGCTTTTGTCTGTTTTGGTGTATAGCATCTGGTTGGTAAGGAAGCATTTTTCTCTTCCTACTGGCCAGACTATGATGGCAAGCATACTGGATAGTAGCTTGCGTTTATACTAGTTTGGAAAGTTCTTCTCAGTGCTGTTTGTATTTCAAGTATTACACTAATATTTATTACCTTATTTTAACTAAACTGAGACTCAATCATTGTTTAATTTCAAGGAGGAGCATTGCATTGCCTTGTTGTCTTTATCCTCAATCTCTATATTTATAAATTTCTTCCAGTTAATTTGAAAACAGATTCTCTGTATAGCCAGTGGGTGTACTTTGCTTAAGATGTTTTCCTTAACAATCACTAATTGTCCACTAGTAAAGAATGAAATCTAGAAAGCATATTTTATTCTGAAGACCATTTTTAGATTAGAAAGAATTTTCACTGACACAAGTCAGATTTACACTTCCATATAAGCTATTTATTAGCATTGATTGCTATTGAGAACTCCCTCCCCAGCTCAGCAGTCCCTTCTGATAATTACGACACTGCTTGACCTGCAAATAATGTTTCATCACAACAAAAAGAACTATCATTTAAATACACTTTATTTTTAAGATGCATTTTAAAACCCTGGAATCAATTACATTAGCCTTACTGATGCTCGAAAGTTCAAAGCTGCTTGGTTGTGCATGTGTTCTGAAAAAAAAGGCTGTGCATAAGTCACGCATCCCAACCTCACGTATTTGTCATTTGTGCACTGAACACCTAGTGGATTAATTGCATATCCTGGGTCTTACATTCCCTTAAAGCAGAATCATAGAATATCCCAAGTTGGAAGGTCTCCTGGCAGCAGATAGGACTGCCCTGAATCCTGTATCTGAGAGCGCTCTCCAGCTCTCCTTGAACTCCAGCCACGTGGTGCCATGCCTTGGGCAGCCCGTTCCATGCCTACCACCCTCTGGTGCAGAACCTTTCCTTAATCTCCACCCCATCCTCCTCTGACACAGCTGTCCATGCCATCCCCTCGGGCCCTGTCGCTGTCACAGAGAGCAGATCTCAGCGCTGCCCCTCCGCTCCCTGTGAGGAGCTGCAGCCGCCATCAGGCCTCCCCTCAGCTCCTCTCAAAGCACGTGGAGTGAGCATTTGTGGTAGGAGGGCACAAGCAGAGCCTGTGGGAGCCATCACAGAGCTCCTGTCAGAACAGGTAGGCTTGGCAGGTCTGAAGGAATGCAACAGCCGTAAATGTGAGCGTGCAGAGCTTGAGAAGTGCTGGAGCCAAGGCTGCATGAATAACCTTAATTTGGCCGACTTTGTGTGTATGATTCAATTTTAACGGTATACCGTGAAAAGATTGACTTTATTTATTTGTTATTAGGATTTTACTGTATTCTTTGCATTTTGGCTCATCGGCATTGAACAAAGGGGTACTCAGTGGCTGTGTGTTGTTGTATCTTTTCGAGATACAGATTCCAGGCTTTTTACCACACACCTCCTAAACTCTACGATACATACAGAACTCAAACGATTTCATCATCAGACTTTGATGATCGTTTCATTACAATGTCTGTATACATCTACCACATTACGTTATCTTTATGGAAGTCCTGCAAGATCAGTGGTGGTATTTTCTTATTTTTAACTGATGTGGGATGAAAAACAAAGGGAGATAAGGCCAGTAATATCAAACTCATTGGCTAATGCTGGATGCTTAGCTTGGAATGACTAGGATGTCTTTTCAAGGAGGACTTTTTGATGTTTGAAACAGTTACGCTCGGTTGCAGGAGGGAGTGCTTACCACTTCTAAGAATAAAGACTCAGAAGTGTTAAGCTGTCTATCCTGAATATGAAGAATACAACATGAGAAACTTTGGGTTTGGAAGTTTTTCCCAGGATCATAAAACAAGCTGTGTATCAGAGTATCAGAGACAGAATTTTAACCGCTTTTCACCCAAGAATACCCAAGTTTTATTGCAGAGGTTCTAAAGATGAATCTGTAGTAAATGTTTGTGTACAACTTATTTTTATGCTTTCAGTTTTCATCAGCTGTCTGGACCAGGATGTTGGGGGATGGAGAGAAATTGCTGGAAACATGAAATCTCAACCTGATTCCTTTGCTATCTGCATTCTTGAATGATTCTAGATTTTTATTTTTTTTCCCTAATGCAGACATGTCTTGTTGTCTTTACTCCTTGTAAATTCTAAGCTTAGGATTTTGTTAATAATTATGTGCTTGTGAATTTTTTACATATGTCGTCATTTCACGTCTTCAGTATTCAGTATGGAATACAAAATTCATAAAGACCATTTCAAGATTTTTCATCAAACTGACTTCGAAATTTCAGCCCAGTCTCCCATTACTGGAAGCAAGTTATTAATCAATGATGTACTTCTGTTATTGAAAGAAGAAAAAACCTATATAGATTTCTCTTCACTTTTGTGCTCTGTTTCTCTTTTTACTCATACAGCTTGTGCACCTCTGTTCTGAGGTCAAAATTCCTGTCAGTGTTTAGGGTGACTTGAAATGCCATAGCTCATGTCAGCTTGGAGGGGTAAATACTGAAGGGACTCAAGCTTATTTGATGTATGTTATAGTTAATACACATCATGCAATCTGCTCACTGCTGCAGTAATAGTGGTCTGAGAACATGTGATGTGCTTGGAGCATCTTTGAGGCAAGAAATTGTTTTGGTCCCTGAGACCTTATAAAGTCATGAGATGTGAGCTCACTTTTCAACAGGGCTGGAAAATAATGTACCTGTTATGATACGACCCCTTAGAAAATTTCAGATGTTTGCAATGAGGTTTATAGAGATAATCCTTAAGTGAAAAGGTGCTCTATAAATAGGCTTTTGTTGGAGTAAGTGTTGAATATTTTTGCAAGTAGTTGTAAACAGAGTGTTTAAGTTTGACTAGGTAAACTAATAAGGAAAGCCAGGGACAGTTTTAATAGCTATCAGTGAATGTTAAGGACAAATATATTGCCTGTGGCTCAGAAGGCTCATCAGATGGAGGCTGCTGGAAACTTTGCTGGTAAGAACAGTAACCGGGCCGTTACCCAATCTTGTACTGCTTTTAAGCTGTTACTCTTAGATCCTGATGGAAACAGCGTTCTGGACTTGTCTTATCCAGCGTAGCCATTCTTAGATTTTATATCTCCTTAAAATGACTGCAGATGAACAAGTACGTATGATCCTTTGATTGGTGGGAAGTAAAAAGGCCAATCCTATGTGCTGAACAGTTTTGTTTTAAAAACAGGAAGGTTTGTTTCAGGGAAAAGAAAAGGTTTGGATGCAGCTGGTACTTGAACAGGAAAAGATTACTCTGTCGTTGTGACACTGCATCTGAAATCAATCAAATCTGAAAGCAGCTTTCTATGTCTCTATTTTATGATTATCCTGACTAGCTTTTCTTAATGTGCACAAAAATGTGTACAACTTATACAGTATATCAGTAGTTTTATACTTCAAAAGCTAATTTTAGTTGCACTTCTGTGTATGTAATGGAACAGCAGGTTGCAACCTGTAGTTTTAGGGTTCCTTAAAAACAAAGCAGAATTAAAAATGTAAGCAGAGACATTCCAAGACAATGAGTTTAGCTTCAAATTTTAAATCATAATCTAAAAGAAGTCTGCATTAATTGCCAGTTTATTCCTATTGTTGCTTCTTAAATCCTTGCATGGATTTTATTAAATATTGAATAGGGACTTATTAGTTATTGTGTGTGTAGCATATACATTGTGTATAACATCTCCCTCAAAGTTTATCAATCTAGTCTACTAGTTTTTTTCCATTTTCTCAAAATTTTTCAGTTCTGTATACATTTGCTTTCAGTGAAATTTTCAGAGCTTCTTTTTCAGGTGATGTTCTGTTGTATCGCTTAAAACTGTCTTCCATAAGTTCTTAGAAAAGAAAAGAAAAGAAAAGAAAAGAAAAGAAAAGAAAAGAAAAGAAAAGAAAAGAAGATATTGCATAACTAAATGCCTCTTTTGTTTGTTTTTGTTTCATTAGTTTTGCCAACCTGGAGGATGGCAGCTTTCAAAAGAGAGAAAACAGCCAACGTTCTTTGTGGTGGTTCTGACTGATATAGACTCGGAGAGACACTACTGCTCCTGCTTAACTTTCTATGAAGCAGAGATTAATCTACAGGTAACACCTTTAAAATAAGTCACAGAAATGTAGAAAAAAGTGTCTAGAAATACAAGATTAATGTAACAGAGGACAATTTTAGGAAATATTTTAATCTTCTTACTAAGGATGTCCTGTTCTGTCTTATTTAAGTGTGTGTTTTTGTTCCAAGGTAACACTTTGTCTAGCCAAACTTTTAAAAGTCTCAAGAGCTGGAGAATCCACCATGTCCTTGGGGAGGTTATTCCAATAATTCAGTATTCTCACAAGAAAAAAAAAAAGTCTTCTTAGATAGTCAGAATCTCCCCTGCAACTTGTATCCATTGCCTTTGTTTTCTTCCATGTGGCTTTTCTTTTCTCCATCATCTATCTTCTTCCTTTTTTTCCTCCATCTGTTTTCTTGTTGTTAATGAGACAGCCAATGTAACGTTCCTCTCATTTACTTCAGCGTACGACATAGCAGGAATTTTGTTTTGTTCTATGGTGTTTATTAACTTCTGCTCCCTCTACTGGCCATCTCTATCAGTCTAGCACAGGGCAAGCATGTACACGTATGCTGTAATGTATACATATTTCTATAAGTTCATTTATTGGCAATACTTGTGTGGGTGTAAATGTCCACATTTTTAAACTGATAGAATAATTCTTCAGTTTAGGTAGGTCAGATTTTGGGTGTCAGCTGTTTGGCAGCCTTGATTTTTAAACATGCATTTAATTATGTTTGGGCAACTTCAGTCTTTCAAAAATAGACATTTTGTTTCCCATTTTATGTAGAGTACTTCACAGAATCTATGCTATGACATAATCCTTGGAATCCTTAGTAGCTAGAACCTAGGGAAATCCTAATTCAGTCTGTAATTGTGGACCATTGCTGTTATGTTTTGAAATATTTTCTTTCCCAAATGAAAAATCAAAAATAAGCAAAACCTTGGCATTAAGTATATTTAAAAAAAAAGATATACATAGATAACTAGATAAAGGGCTTGTTTGTTCTTTTAGTGAAGAACTATAACATCTGATTAAAAGCATTTAAGAAAATGCTTTTGGTGCTCCAAGCTTACTCTGTTTAATACTGGAGTTGAAATCTTACTTTATCTTGTCAAATATTTAATAGACACAGAGTAGCAGTAACAACACTGGGCTTATTCTAGGCACGACTGGAAGCCAGGGAATAATGGTTGTTCCTGTTTCATTAACACTACTATTTAAATGGATGTGTTTTGTTTTTTTTTTATGTTACTGGGAGGAGCTAAAAGCAGAAATATAAGCAGATAAATCTATTTTAGTGTAGATCAATAGACATGTTTCTACTAATGCCTATCATCTTTCCTGTATTTTATAATTAAAGAGTAAAACATTCTATAGCAATTCCTTCCCAGCTGATAGAAATTTGAAATGGCTGACTTCTTCCACTCTATGTATTTCATAACATATTCTAAATTTAGCAAACTTGTTATTCATCCTGTGGTTTCTAGCAGCTGCTTTTGATTCACTATTCACATCCTTCAAGTAATGCTCATCACAAAACATGTATTAATATTATTAACTAAAAGGTTACTTTCTTATATTGCTTAAGTAGTAATAATAAGGAAAATAAAAACAAAACAAATTTACAAAAGCAACAACAAACAACAGCAAAAAGGCAAGGAAAAATAAATAAAAAATATATATGAAAAAAAAGAGAGAGCAGCAGGATGTTGGTTCTCGTAATGCCATTCCTGGCTGTGTTGCAAAGAATGCATATTTTTCAGATGAACTTGCTGTGGTGAAATTTATTCTATGACTGCTTTGTTTATAGCCAAACTTCCTGTTTCTTTCTAAAACCCAAAGAGAATAATTGAACGTGCCCTATTACATGGTCATTAGACAAGAATTCAGCACATGTACAATCTGTAATGAAACATAAGCTTATGAAACTTGGGCTATGAAAGTAATATTGATTTAACTATTCAGATGCACACCTTATTAAACAAAAATTCTGTAAAACTTTGTATGTGAACTTGATATGTGGACATCAGTTTTCACAGTCAAATAAGACAAATGGAAGATTCAGTTTTCCAAGGGTGATGAAGGTGATAGTCTTCACCAGGTACATCTTGCAGCTATATAAGACTGGTCTGAATTCAGCTAGAGTAGATTTGCTGTTTGACTTGGCAGAATCATCTTTGCAAGACATTCATACCTACCACTTGGGAGTTTCTGTGGTTAATTGTACTGCAAAGTGAAAACAAGCTCATATCTCTTGAATGCTAGAAGAGAGTAGAGAACCTTTTCTGAGTCTCTTGCATGCAAATACAATAATCTTTTTGACACAATTATTCAAGCTGCTCCTGAGAAGTCTACTTTTGCTGCTGCAATTGTCTTCATTATTACTTTAAATGTTTGCTGCAGGATAGTACACAAATATTTCCTGAAAAGTAAGGAGACTATACTCATGTGATTGTGAGGTATACCCATGATAGCCTAGGATACAATATTAATACAGCAATTATAAAAGCTATTTGGAGAAAGCTAAAGGAGTCTGTGAGGGAAAAAAAATTCTTTATAGCGTCTTTGAAAGTGCTGTACTCCATTTAATCTCTTGTCTGTTGTGTGCCATAAGACGTTTCCCAGTGATGATAAAAGCATAGGCTCCGGTAGTCAGCTCATGGCCTCTCTTCAACTTTCTCTCTCTGGGCAGAAAATAAAATAGTCTTTTATTCTCTGACACCTATTGACACCTATGAGTCATATTTGGCATTGTTGCAGTGTTGTCATTTTGAACTGACCCAGCAGTTAGTATTTGCGTAGATGCTGGTCAGTTGATTGTCAACTCTCATAAAGTTGTGATAGTATAGAGAAAAGATCGGTGTTATGTTTGGTGTGATTAATATTTCACATCTGTCTTTGTGAGGAAGGTGCACACAGGATATTCCATTAAGTATGTGAGAAGAACTCGCCATGAATGCAGGTGGTGCAGTTTTCCTGTATAACTCCTTATGAATCATTCTAAGATCTCTTTAAGGTTCCAGTAACAAGTTTCAAGTATACGTTCCCCATCTGTAATTAAAACCATGCATTTCAATTTTTGACCTTAATGGAGGTCTAACATTTGGAACATGACTAGTCTAGTCAAGAGTTACCAATGGTGGAGCCAGTGTCATTTAAAGACTCATTCAGATAGTTAAAAAGGGTTTAATGTGCAAGATTTATCTCCTACCTTAAGTTCCTACCAATCCAGATGTTAAGAAGTCTGAGATACAGAACCTCTGTCTCCTTCCTTCCTACTTCTTGTGTCTCCAGGTGGTCTGATCCACCTTCATGTCTGCCTTAAGATGCCAGTTAGAAATTCCCTGACAGATAAAGCCAGATGCTGTACTGACTTGCGTGTATCTAGAAGAATTAGGAGGAGGTGGAGAAGTCAGGAATATCCTTACTGCCTCTTTCCACACAGCCTTTGAATTTTTTTTGCATTACTGTATATTGATCCTTACTCTCTTGCTCTCTTACTCTCTTGCTCTAATTTGTTGTGGATATGAAGAAAGCTTTGACCTCTCAGCAAAAAAAAAAAAGGCAATTGTTTATTTTTCTGATGACTGAAGCTGAAAACTATCGAAGAGCCAGAATATTCAGAAAGAATCATAGCTTACATCTCCAGTATTCATCCATAAAGCTCTGTGTATGTAGATTTATTAGCTATCCCCCCAAAATACACATATGTATAGTTATTTCTAAAAGCAGTTTCTGGATGTTACCTGCTAACATGCAGGAATCTTTCTGAAAAATGGTGACTCACATTGGAAACATAATGGTCAAGTTGTATATTTGTTTTGCATTTTTGGGGAAAAAACCCTCTCACCAACCCCACCATCAACAAATTAGAGAGTGATTTATGTCAGCAACTGAGCTTGTGTGACTGCATTTCTTGCATTACAGAAATTCTGTTCAGTATGATGAGCAGGAAATGTCAAATATTAGTTTCTAACGATCTTACTACAAGATTTACCTGGTGATTTGTCTTAATCATATGTACATTAAAATGTTGTGATCACAAGGTTAGTAAGATTAAACGTATCATTGTGAAATCATAGAACTGTAGATGTATATAAGCTAATTTGCAACTCTCCTGTTCCAGAATCAGAATCTCGCTTCTTCTACTCCATTGCAAAACCATATAAAAAGAAATTGTAAAAATCCCGTACCAGAACATGGCAGATACACAGTATTTGCAAATATTTCCTGAGTCAAAGGAACAACTGCCAAAAAATGACATCACGCTCCATAAAATTTTAGTTTTTATGCTTGGATTGTAGAGTTGGTCATCCTACTGTGTTAAAGCACGTGCCACTTGATGAGTCACTGACGTTTGGTTTTTAGCAGAGAATCCTTCTTGAAATGTAAAATCTAATCCTCCTTTTGATATTTTGGTATTCCTCACACTTTGCAAGGAGTCTAGCAGTATCCTTCTAAATCTGTGGAGAAATTAATGGCATGGTAATATCCAGAGATTAAAGCAATGCCTCGCTTCCTTTATGTGAGGAGAAAATGTATAGTTCATATTCTACGTGATGAGAAATAGCCTTAAATTCTGAATATCCTTCAGTATGTGTAAGGTCTTCTCTAGACCAGAATTGAAAGTTCAGCTGAGAACAGCTGAATGAAGAAAATCGTATTTTCATCATCCTAATAACTGTGGAAGTAATTTGTCCTGTCCTCTTTATTTCTTGAGATGTGCTTGTGCATGCACAGATATCTCCTTCCCAATTTGAGTTTATGCTGTTGCAGGATAGAAAGGCTTCTTTGGGGTAATGATAGTCTTTTTGTCTTTGTCTGAATCTACACCATGAACAGTGAACTTTTGCCATTTGTGTGGCAACTGTATGTTCATTGGGTATGGACTTCCCAGATCTTCCAGCATGTACGTGGGCTTTTTGCCCACTCAAGAAACTTGCTTTAGCCTGTGGCTGCATAAGCTGGATGGGAAGGTGGAAAGACTGGGTACTTGGTTACTTTAATTTCAGCAGCCTGTACATGTGTTTAGGTGGTAATGCATGTAGGTAACTTCTGTGGTTTTTGAAATTACCTGCGTTGAATGGAATACATGAAATGGATGCTGTGTCATGCAAGAAAGTGTGATACAAACTCCTTATCACTTGGGAGTGTTTGTCACTTGGGAGTGTTCTTCAGTGCCAGAAGTAGTTAGAAAGTGAATGGGCCGTGTTACAGAGATTAGAAGTTTATTATCCTTTTCTGAAAGGATTGAAGCAAGATAATGGCTTTTACATTAGCATATTTATCCCAGTATAAGTTTAGCTATGGTGGTATGATTTCTGTACATGAAGCAGCCACAAAGTAGATCTCTCCACCTGCAATTTTAGTTCAGTGCAGCAGATTGTAGACAAGATGCAGATTGGTCTTCTGGAGGCAGTCAGCTGAGTTTATTGGATATATGCATTTGCATAATCTGAAAAATAAATAAAATGAACTGATGCTGAATGGTTTTTGGCCTTTGATTTTTAATAAACCGGCTGTTTGGCTGCAAATGAGACCAGCAGAACCTAAATCACGTGGAAAGAAAGGGATCTGTCCCAAATGAGCAATTGGCATGAGATTACTAAAGCTTCAAATAATTTTTCTTAAAGTAAGAATTCATGCGTGGTCTCCAAATCTGTCCTGGGCAGTCATTAGAAAAACAAAGGGTTTGCTGACCTTGGCACAACTTTGTTGCAGAATTTTGCAAAGGGCAAACTGTTTTTGACAATTGTCATGAAGTGCTGGAGTGAAAGTTTTTGTAATGACAGATGTTCATTCTCTCTTGGGCTGAAGAATCATTGTAAGTATAACTGTAATTTACTATCTGTTCAATTTGATTTCTTCTGAGTTTCAAATTATGTGTGCCAACCATCCACCCTCAAAACTTCAGAGCTACATCAAATATTTTCTAACTTTTCAGTACCTCCATTGAAATTGACTTTCCTCACTCTGACCTGATACATCTCCACCCACTGCTAATGAGAATTAAATGCACTGACTTCAACAGCATATGCCTCCAGAGTGGAGATGTATGAACAGCATGCTTGGATTGTCCTGGTGCCTGAAGATGCCTCATGTCCCTGACAAAAGCAATTGACAGAGCTGGCACAGAGTTGATTCAGAGACCCAAAAGCACGTGGTCATGCAGGGGCGAAAGAGGAGGGATAGTTGTGGTTCATGTGTGCTAACATTCAAGTGCATGTTGATTGAACTACTGCTTGTATGTCTTCAGGCTGTGGAAGTCCCTTAAGATCATCTACATTCAATAGCAGAAAAAGTTTTTTGAATTATAGTGGTAGGTTATTTTAATCTTTAAAAACTGACTTCAGTTCCTAATGTAGATTTTGGCTAGATTGTTATTTTTAATTGTCAGTGTTTTAAATCTGAGCTGATATACTAATCTCATTGTGGTAGCAAAAATTATGTTCATGCAAGTTAAAGAAAAAAGCAGTGTTTGAGGGCTAGATCAAAGCAGTGAGTATCTCTGTTGAGTAAGAAAGATAAGATTAATATGAGTACAGTTAGCTGCTCATTTTTTCTTGGCTGTCATTTTTCAATGTAGTAGTGCAAAATCAGTTAATTTTTACTGAAAGCTTCAGATGTTAAATAACCATTGCATGAAGAGCTACCTCCCCTTGTTAGTTTGAACATATGTCAGCATATGCATGCCCTTTTTACGGTTTTGTTACTGCCTTTGTTGTTCTTTGAGACTGACTTTTTCTATCTCATTTGCTTTGGGTTTGGTGCTTTGGGATTTGGTCAGATTTTCAGGTGTCTGGTTTCTATGTGAGATCATTGGTTTCAGCAACAAAAAGTAAAGGAAGAGTAAAGCTAAGAAGTAAGAAAAGGACTTGATCCAAAGGAGCTTCCAACAGCTTTGCTCTTGCTTTGGTTGGTTGAGCTTCTGTCATGTTTCACGCAGTGTGAATGCTGCTGTTTTGGTGCCACTGAAACGTCTCTCTTGCACTGCTTTGATGCTGAATGTGGAAACTGAACAATTACACACTTCTTGGCTGTTACCATATGGCATCTGAAGCTCATAATTTTCAATTCTGAATGCATATTTGTGAGCTACAGCAGAATTCACTGAGTAGCAAATGTAATAGGATTATTTGATATTCACTGTTGTTCCAGCTTCAGTTTTGCTGAGCAGTGAGGACAGCTTGCAAAAGGTGCAGGTGGCTGGGTAGAGCTTCTGAAATCACCTCAACCTAAATGTTGTCAACTGCGTCTGTTTCATTTTGACCAGTTGTTTATACAATTTGTCATATCAGGCAGGTTTCATTAAAGCCAAAGGGCACTGTTTCTGATTGTTCAATTTAGATCAAAGCAGTATTTATTTAATAATGTGTATCTAGCCCACAAGTATTTGAGTTTAATTGCATCTATTAAAAATATATTAAACTATTTCTAGATTATGGATCTAGGATGTCATGCCTAATCTGTTGGGAGGTAACTCCAATTGTCAGTTACCTCCTGTATTTAAAAATATTTGAATAATTAGTCTAAATTTGTCTGACTTGGGCTTAGTGCCATCCTCCCTTGGCTAAACTGAGGAATAAGTTATTCAGAATACAGGCAAGAAAAAAAATAAATAACAGACTGATGATTAATAGTGCTGATCCCAGTTAATTTTTGTAATCTATCTGTCAGGGGATTCATGCAGTTGTTTTTTTGTCTGATTGTTTGTTTTTGTCATCTGAACTTTAATTATACTGGTTTTTGTTTGTTTGTTTGTTTTCCCCAAATGCTTGGAGAAATGCATTTTATTAACTCATCTGCTTTTATAGATGAAGTTTATGGAATGAAAACTGATGCTTTTGATTCTGTATCTGGTTACTTCATGTTCCAGGTTACCCCAAACCCTTCAGTTTGGGTCACAAATGTTAAATATCTGCTTCACTGACACAGGAAGCAGAATGATCAGTTGAAATATATTCATTCATACTCACTAGCTTTGTTTTCATTTATGTAAGAATCTAGAAACTCGTTATGTATATCAGGAGTTGAATACATATAATGTAGATGTGGGTGCGTTCACTTATTAAAATGCATGGAAAAAATGAGTTTGAATGTATTGGCTTTCCCTACAGCCCACACAATTTTTTTTGGCCAGTCTCTTTACAGAGCCTGAAGTTAAATTTTGTCATATGTACTTCATAAGCACTTTCACCATTTTCTGTGATGTTATTATGTTTTTATGTCTTATTTACTGAAAAAAGAACAGATGTGAAAGGGAAGGAAAAACAAAAAAACAGGTGAACAAATTGAACACTGCTGTAGAATCAGGTCAGTTTTTTCTGTTTCAACTAAAATTGATACATCCCCTCAATCATGTTCTACTTAGATACATACATATGTCTATTTGAACATTTTAATAGTGTTATATGATGTTATTTTCTAGACAAACTATTTGATGGATTTGTGTCAGCTACAGTATACAGATCTCTGCTCCATATTCCCTGTGTAACTTCAGAAACCATTCAAAAATGCAGGATTGAGGATTCTGGCTTTGGCAAGCAGCGTATGGGATCTTGATGAGCTTCAGTCAAAAACAAATATAACTACAAGATATCAAATATTTTAAGCATGACGAAAACGTTTATGATCACCCACCATCATATAGTTCTTTTCATCAATTAGATCAGTTTGTTATCTACTCCTTAGCCTACTGAAGAGGCTTTGTCAGAACTTATCTGAGATTAAAATAACAACCAGAAAACAAAGAGAAACAACCCAACCCCACCACAATAATTCATTTCCAAGGTAAAGTCATAGGAAATGAAAGATGTGATGAAAGGGAGGTGTCATAGCATTATACCAAATACCATTGTTACATTCTTCCAACAAATAAAAGTGCAAGAGGAAAGCTGTAGTAATCAACCAGATTAAAAAGAAATAGTAGCAACGGTATCCTACTTCTTATCAACCTCATTTAATTTCACCTTTTAATGTATGTATGCTTAGGAATGTTAATTTCTGTAACAATTAATTATTCTTATTTGTCAACTGAATGCTATATTAAAGAATAAAAATGTTTTAAGAACAAAACTTATTTTGTTATTTTTGTTTAGGGAATGGTTTTTCTTTAGATGGAAATTTAAAAAGGTAAAATGTGCATGTGTTTGAGCAAAAGTGTAACCAGAAAGAATTAAGTTTGTGGTTTTACCACTGACGTTTAGCATTGCTAGAGAATGCTCATGCTGTTAATGCTTTGCTTGAAAAGTAGGTTAGAAGTCATATGTGTGCAGTGATTATCTGCTTAGTCTCCTGACTTCCACTACTGTGCCTGTCTGAATGTTAAGCATGAGCAGAAATATGGCTCCTGTCACGTTACATTGTTCTGTGGATCTTTTGTGAAGTAAGGCAGACTTTTAGTAGCGTAAAGTTATAAAGATATAAAGTTATATTTAGTTATGAATTAAAAAAGAACTAGATCCAAGTGTGAATTGATTTGCTGAAAATAGCTTTTTATAGAAACCTCCCCGTTATCTGTGCTCTCTGAGTTTTCATTATCTTAGTACCTCATGGGTTTAGAGAGACTTTCATTTTCTTATTCCACATTTCAAAAGGCAGAAGTTCTAATTTGAGTTTCCTAATGTTGTCACTGTCCAAAATCTGTAATCTAGCTAGAACATTCACCTTTATTGCTAGAATTCAAATTGCAGTTTGATTTATAACAATTTATAACAGTTGATACAATAAACTTTCACTTGTTTGTTTAGTGGTCCTTAACCATATCAGTAGGTGTGCAGATTTCCCTTCTATCCTGAATCTCTATTATGTGACTATTGCTTTCTGTTTATGGAAGCTTTCTACCTAATGTCCTTGCTAATTTTTTCATCCCACTGCGTCATGTTGAGAATAAGATATCTTCTCATGATTGAAAACAAAGCAAATAACCAAATGATTTATGCAATTTTATTTAAGAGTGGTCTAGGAAAGTGTTCTGTACCTCAGTGCAGCATCTTCATGCAGTGATTTTTATCAGTAGTTTATCACATTTAATTTCACTTAACAGATAAACCATTTTAGAATACAGAATTCACATAAAAATAATAAATGTTATTAATTATTTAATTATCTAAAGTTAGAAATATGAAATAAACTGCTCACCACTTCAGTTCTGCATGTAAGAGCCCATGTTTCATCTGCACAGAAAGAGTAAAGGTCAAAAGGAGAGAATTAGCAACAGGAGATCTGTATTTTCATGGAGACTCAAGGGAGTATTATGTTGTCGTGGTTCTGTATGTCACTTGGGAATTATTCAAGATCTTGTAGTTTTCTATGATATTGCACAATATTCTGAGTAATCGATTTAGTAGAAAATAACTTTTGAAAGTTGAACCTTTCTGCCATTTTGTTGACTGAAGTTGAGCCTACTGCCATTTTGTTCTGTGTGTCAGATTGCAGAAGGGCAGTTTGACAAAACAGCATTTGACATAGGAGTGTGTATAAAACAAAGCTGTGGAACTGACTTCATCCATGAGAAAAACTTGCACGTGTTGACGTTCATTAGTGCTTGGTGAACATTTATGGACACCCAAAATTGGCTGTGAGCAGAGTGAGGCAGTAGGTGGTGCATTTCAGTAATGGTGACAGGACAGAAGTCAGATTTTTACAAGCGTGGCCTGCAGGCTTTTGTTCATCACTGGAAAAAATGCATGGCTAATGGTGATGTTTTGTGTTTTGTAGCTGAGAATTTGCTCTATCCAAAAGTGTTATTTTGCTCTTTGTGTTGGTTGTAGTTTCCATGGAAATAAATAGGAAGCGTTACTTTCAGAGCAACCTGCGTAGAATCCCACTGGAAATCTATTGTAGCTGAATGTTTTTCATAATTAAATCATTCACAAACCCATTCTAAGTACTTTTAATGTCATTGTTTTTCCTGCTTCTATTTGGAAATGTAGATTCTAAATTAAGTTTAATCTTGCAGCATTCCTGGTATTTCATATAATATTATCAGGTTTCTACTTTACAGTAGAAAATTGTTACATTTAAAAATTACTATTTTACTGTTATTTTCTCTGAAAATAAGCTGAAATGATGACCAGGAACATGACAGAAATAAAAGGCAGATAATTCACGTTGTCAGATGGAAAGGAAGGTTATTTTTCTTGTATTCCCAATTAAAATGATACAGTGATTTTTGCTTAAAAGAATGCTCAGTCATAAGAACAAGTAACATGTTTAGAAATGTGGTGGGTGGTGTGGGAGTGGAGAGAATTACATGCAAAAATTGGAAGGAGTGCTTTGTCATTTGAAAACTTACTCAGTTAACAAATTTGTCAAAGAATGTGAGGAATTTTAGAAATGAAAATAATTAGTGACATCTTTAGTTCTGGCCAGAAGTGATAACAAAATATTTGTGACCGAGAAGTAAGAGCTGGCAAAGAGGTTGGAGCAAGTTGCACAATATCGTGAACAACTGAAAGTTTATCTATTTGGTACCCTTTGGTTTTGTTTTTTTAAACCAAAAACATAGATGTTCCTAAGTTGGTGAGCTGTCTTGGGGAATTTGTTGAATTACTTTTTTATGAAGGAATTTTACACATTTTCTGTGTCAGGCTGGAGATGACTGTATAGATAATTTTAGCTGTAACATTACTGATAACTCTTTTATCTTACAGAACTTTATTTTAGATACACCAGTGCTGCATGGCTTTATGGTTGAGTCTTTACAAGTTGAACTCCCTAGAAGCTTCTTTATGGAGTTCAGGCAACTGCTGGAATGTGTTGATGTTTGTTGATGTCACTGCTAGTTTCAAACAATGTATGCATTTCCTTTCCAATTAACAGTGCTTTTGAAGTTTTGACAGCAGTTAACTTCTCGTAAGAATGCTAACAATTCACTTAGTGATTGCTTATTAATTGAGATGTTTCTTTTTTCAAGGGAACGAAAGAAACTGAAGGAGAAGAGGAGTCTGGTTTAATTGCGCCTGCTGAAGTCTTTGCTCCTAAGAGTCTGGTGCTTGTGTCCAGACTAGATTATCCAGAAATTTTCAGGGTAAAGAACTTAGCATTGCCATTTATAATGTCTGTCAGCAGACAAATCTGTTTTTAATGAGCAGCAGTGACTTAAATTTTGATATGAAATGACTCAGGATTGACTTGGAAATTTAACAGCAAAAATCGATTTAGAGTGAGCTAGATAAAATTCAATTTCTGAGACAGTAAATAGCCCCTCTAGATTAGAACATTGCTTTTTTTACTCTCCAAGTAATTCTATATCTTTGTAGAAGATGAAAAAATAAACTGACCTCAGAAAAATCTCTATATAATGAAGGGAATTATTAGGACAAAACCCAACTTGCTCAGGTAAAAATAATGCATTAACAAAAATTGATTAAATATTTAATGGTAAATTAATAGTGAAACCTTATTTTCTTCCATATGTAAGGTAAAAATGTCAGAGCCTCTTCCAGATCAAATTAAAAAAGCCTGACAGAGATTAAGGATCTTGGATTACTTTCAGCTGTTGAGATATGGCTGATCAGAGATAAATTAAAAGCTCAAATTTTTATTAAGCTAATATATATTAACAGAAACAAACATAATTCAGCTAACAGATCAAGTTGGAAAATCACTCAGTGGTAAGTTGTCAGTAGAGATGAAGAGTGACGGCATCAACTCAGACAAAAATTCCATGTAAGTGAATGCATCGTCTCTGCTTGTGGCCTTTAGTGAATGCAGAGCGAAGTGTGTAGTAAGAGGGTAGGCTGTAGAAATAATTCCACTGAATACTTTCCCAGACCAATGTGAATTATAGTTTAATGACATCCTGAACCAGAGGTGTCAACTGTATGATTTTTTCTGTATAATTTGTCCAGTTTCTTGACTCTTGATTTTATAACATCTCATGGCAAGGGATTTCATAGCTTAACTATGTGTTATATGAGAAGTTACTGTTGGAAGCATGTCTAAGAAGAGAATTCCAAAGATATTTACGGAATTATCAAAATTATAGCAGTTAAAAGGCACCAGAAGAATGCTGTGGAATGGAGTTATTTTATTCAAAGGCTTTTTGGAACATAATGCTAAGTCATTTTATGTTGAGTTTAAAACGATAAAGATGCATCTCCAGTTTCTCAATCAAAACCAAATCCATGCAAAACAAGTTCAGAAATGTTGAAATGTGAATATATTTATATTAACTCATTTAAAATATGTTTATATTGAAATAATAAAGTTAAATAATATGAAGGGCTGTTGAGTCTTAATGCTAGTTTTACAATGAATCTGAGGAGCTCATTGGTTCATCTGTGTTTTACTCTGAAAACTGGTCAAATTTAGGTCCAGATAGTTCAGATTGCAGATGAAGTTATGATAATTTTACAAGTATGGTCATTTAAAAAAAGCAATTATTAGCAAAACACTTTTTATATAATTGAACAAAGCACAAATACTATTCAAAAACGTTGAATTACTTGTTACGAAAGATTATATTTGCACCTGCCAGCACATATGTTGCTTTTATGTCCAAGTTCTTTTTTTTAATGAGTATTTACTTCTATAGCGTGTTTGATTGGAACATCCTTCACTACATTAATCCCTATTAGACACATTTATGTTTTAAAAACTATATGCATATCTTTAAATAATTTCAAATCTGCGTTCCCTGTATTTAGATTTCCTGTGTTTTTGTAGGCTTGCCTTGGACTGATCTATACTGTGTATGTGGACAGCCTGAATGTGTCCCTGGAGGCTCTCATTGCAAATCTCTGCTCATGCCTTGTCCCTGCTTCTGGAGGGTCTCAGGTAAATGCAAAAAAAAAAAAAAAAAAGGTATTTTTCCAGTTAATTGAATTTATGAAGAAAACAAAAAAAAAAATTCTTTAAATATTTTTGTTGAAAAAAAGATCATAGTTCAGCTGAGTGCTTTCCCTGTGGCCTGCGAGTGCTTTCCCTGTGGCCTGTCTTCTAAAGAGAGCAAAAATTCCATTCCAGTATGAGGTCAAAGGGTTAATTTTGTCACTGAGTTGGCTTTTTACAAGGCACAGTAACAAATCAAGCAGTTTGTATAAGTTTAGTTTTTAATAATAACTCATGTTAAGGAAAATGTCTGTTGTTATATATGTATTAAGAAGATTTTTTTGTTGTTGTTTGTTCATTTTTTTTTGTTTTACATATCCTTTGTTTTAATTCATTTACCTGTGTCTTTTTCTTCATGCTGTTGAATGTGCAATTGATCTTTCCTTTGGTAACTGTTTTAAGTTTCTGTTTCAAAAAGCATCACAAAGCAAAAAAAAAACCCAGAACATTTAGCATGTTTTGTTGTCTTTTTTTTTTCTTTTTTCTTTTTTTTCTGAATTGAATATCCCAGGTAGCCCACACATTTAAAAATCACAGAGAAGTTTGTAAATACACTTCTTTTTCTTTTTTCCTTTGGCTTTCTATGAGCAAAAAGTCAGATTTGTTTGTTGATTTACTTAAAATAAATTATTCCTATACATTAGTAGTTTTCTGACAGCCACTTGGGTGTTATTTGCTTGATCTTTATGCTGTGACATTATAGGGAAATGTCATGAAACACATCTGGAAACTAAGAATGCAAATGGAAATATTTAAAAGTGGATTTCATATGCATTTTCTCATGCTTTGAATCCAATCTATGGATTTTCATCCTTCTTGAAGTTGTACAAGTCCCTAATTCTTTTCTGTTTTTCCTGGAATTTCTCTTTAAGGTAAATGTAGTAAAATCTCCTTTTAGCCTCATCAGATCTACATGATTGCTCCCTAAACTTTCAGTTTTGAAAGGAAGTAGTTAGATAATATCTCTTTTTTTGTCAGAAACTCTCTTTTTAGTGGTATTTTAACCTCATGTTAGAGGTTTTGGTGATCCACTTGGACATCTGGCTCTTTTTTCTGTCCCCCTTTTTTTTTTTTCTTTTTTCCTCTCTGTCCATAAGTATGATTTTTGTCACTGGCAATATCTTCTGCTAGAAGTCAGGGAAAATTTATGTTTCACCTTCTGCTTTCTTTCTTAAAATGAAATGATCTTTCACTTGCAACTTAAATTCGTAGATGTTAAAATTCCATTTTAACCAGAACATCAGTTTTTCTGTTTTCTTTCTTAAACTTGTGCTTCCAGGGCTAAATCTAAATTGTGTGTCTTAGAATGGAAACACTCTTTTGATGCTTATCTCCAGAAGTCTTCGAAGGGCCTCCCAGGTTGTTTGTGTGCCCAGTGCTGAAATGATCAACTGCAAAGCTAACTACTAGCCTGCATCCAGGTCTGCTGCTTAAGTGCTGGGCAAGAGGATCTCTGCCACAGCTCAGGGACTTACTTGGTTTTACTGTGGAATGTTTTGCTTTCAGACATCTGCTGTGCAGCAACTGGCATTTGCTACCTTCATGCTTTCAGTTGTCTTGAAAGCAGGATTAATTTGCAGTTATAATACTTTTTGAACTGTGATACACAAGTGTATTCCTTTCACTCTCATTTCTAGTCTGCCTTGTTGAGGGCATGTTCTTGTGCTGCAAAGGTAACTGAAGTTCTAATTCTACTGAAATATTCTGAGTGGGAACATAGGACTAGCAGGAGAGTGCTCTTCAATATGCAGATGTCACTTGGGAAAAAAATTAGTCTTGTGATGGAACATGAGTATGGGCATGCAGACAGCACATATCAAAAAACCTTCAATTACAAAATACTGTAGTTTTTCTGAATTGAATGTGATGTAATTTTTTTTTTTTTTTCTGGAGGGTTTTTTATTGCACTGTTAAAAATGTAATATTGAATGCCTTCAAAGGAATGACTCACAAGGAAGACATTATCACACTATGCATTCAAGAGGTCATACACTGACCTCAAATTATATTTTGGATCTATGTTAGTTCAGTTATTCTTACTGATTTTAGGATTCTGTATACAAAAGAAATAATTTTTACAGGATGAATCACTTTATCTGTATGACAATAATATGCTTATTCTATGTAAATTAAATTTATACTAAAAATATGTACATTTGTTTCTACAGAAATTGTTTTCTTTGGGAGCTGGAGACCGACAACTGATACAGACTCCTCTACATGATAGCCTTCCTGTTACAGGCACCAGTGTGGCTCTGCTCTTTCAGCAGCTGGGTACGTCTAGGTCTGCTCTGCTCTGGGGGAGGTGGGGAAAATAATAAGAATTCACAGAGTAAATTATTTTCTGTTCATATTCAGCTTATATCCTGTGCCAAGAAAGCAACATGGTCAATATTAATTTGTTTTGAATGAAAGAATGACTAATAGTGCTTTTATCCCCTAATCAGGCATTCATATGTCGTTTAATATGTCTTGCCTGTGGTACAATAGCTCCAATGTTATCCACTATCTGCAAATGTATTATAAATGGAGGTGAGCTTCTCAATTATGGTAACATTCATGTAAAAAGAATCTCTACCCCTTGGGTACTGTTCAAACTGAATAAAACGCAGTAGGTTAAAAACAAACTAGTAAATGAAAAAGTTGCTAGAAAATGTACCAGGCACTGATAATGTGGAATACGTTTTCCCAAGTCATAGAAAATAATTTTGAGTGATTGAATTTTAAAGAAGTAGCTGTACTCAGGCACATGAGAAGAGAAACAGAAGCATTTATTGTTTAAAGTGAAGTGCTTGAATGCTTCTGAAATGGTGAAGAGATTTTAGTCTGTGCTGTAACATCTGTTGCTGACCATCCATAGTGAAATTATTCCAGTCAAAACAGTAGTAAGTTATGTTTCCTACTCCAGCTACTTGTAAGACCTAGTGATTCTGGAAGTGGAAAATCCTCTAGACAACAGAAGATTTCATATGGTGTATGTGTCAAAGTCTATATCAAAGAAATTGATATCAGATCTGATAAATACAATATAAATACTTAATTGTATTCTTTCAGTATTCTTACAGTATTATTTCAAAGTATTCCA
This sequence comes from Centrocercus urophasianus, assembly GCF_019232065.1. NCBI lineage: Eukaryota > Metazoa > Chordata > Aves > Galliformes > Phasianidae > Centrocercus > Centrocercus urophasianus. Next base: position 2,486,779 of record NW_024884586.1, read on the forward strand.
AGAGAAATATTAATGTTTTGTGGATAAATGCAACTAATGTTATAGATGCTGCTTATCCTGACCGCAGTTCCTGAGGTTTTACTTTGTTAATTATACCAAGATTCATTAGAATTAGACTGAGCACACCACAGGCAATGGTTTAATCATGGAAAGGCCCAAAAACAACTTTCGCTTTGGTGAAGATGTGAATTATGACATGAGTAACAGTATGGTATGGTATGCTTATTCTATTAGTATGCTGTGAGGTACCTAAGACAAGGCAATATATTCTAGGGCAGTGGTAGCAAAGGTTACTGCAAATTCTCAGTTCTGAAAATGTCAAAGGAAGCAAGGTTTTTAGCTAGTGCATGGACAGATTAGTTACTGTGTGACACATGGCTTTTGTAGGGCAAATTGGGGTTGAATTATTTTATGTCACAAGATCAAACTGAGATAACGAAGACAAACCATTTCATGCGTCAGATTTATAGAGAGAAACTATGTAAGGAGAGAGTGGGAATGTGAGTATGGAAGGAAAACCAAAAGTACCATAGCTTCCTCTCAGATTCTTAGTAAGGTCAAGTGTGCAGATAGAGCCTTTTAAATCCCACTCATTTTGTATAGAATGAAATAATAATGCTTTTGTATGAGAATGTAATATCGCTTTCAGATGGGATTTAAGCTGATATTATTAACCACATTTTATTAATGGATAAATATGGGCTCACTGATGTCATGTAACTCCCTGAAGAGTTGCTATAGAAGGGTATTAGAGAGTTTAAAATGTAACTAAAATGCTTAGTGTAATACTCTAGCCATCGCTAATGCTTTAAGTCTTATTTTTTGGAATTGTTTAATTCCTTATTATATCATTTATGCTCTGCTGTTGTATACCTCTGACTTACTTTTTGTCTACCATCTCTTCTGTTACCATTCTCACTTAGTTTTTTGCTGTAAACATTCTGGTTTCTATACTTCTGCTTTTTTTCTTCCTCTGAGTTGCACTAAGTTTTGGAGTTCTGATCTTTCTTGTGTTTTAATAGCATATAAGGAGTACAGGAAAGAGTCAGTAAGCACAAATACATCATGTACCCATTCCAGGAACGCTGCACGGAAGAATATGAAAATCAGCAGGAGAGGGAAAGGGAGAAAATGCGGGAGAAGTTCCTTATTACTCACAGTTCTGATTAGTGACACTTCATATTGGCTCATAGAGAGAGAGAGGGAGAGAGAGAGAGAGAGAGAGAGAGAGAAGAAAGTATGTGAGATAGATAGAGGGAAGTTTGTGATTATAAAACTTGGCATAGAAACTGCAAGCTTGCATCCCATTTCTCTGAAAAGATGATACAAGTTCCAAAGGGGAGGGAAAAAAAAAAAAAAAAAAAGAAAAGAATGATTCCATGCACCCTGTCTTTTTTATTGTAACATCGTTTTCTCATTTCCTCAAAGCCCCAGAATTTTTGTAAGAGCTTAACTGATGTTCTTGTGTGGCATTTCTTCCTGTCTCTCTCCTATTCCTTGGTGTGATGGAGAACAGGAATCTTTTAAAATTCTGCAGCATGGGAATGTCAGTTCCCAGCTGATGTCTCTTTCAAAGTTTTTTGGGTCTCAGTATCTGAGGGTATATAGCATGGTGGTAGAATCTTGTATCTTACAAATTAAAAAATGTTAGCATTGTGTAGTGTATATCACTTTAAAGAATAGCGCATGGCTCCTTTGACATGTAGGTGGTATACATCTTTGATAGAGTTGTTATGTTCTTCTAAAGGCAAGGTTTGTTGATGTGAAATTTCTGTTTGGATGTACTGAAAAAGTGTTGTCAATACAGCTGCAGATAGCTATCTGTAATGGTTGTGGAATATAAAACGTTCTGAATTTATTCTTACTTCTTATGTAAATTTATGTGTAGCATTAATGGCAGGAGTCCTGAAAGAATCTATTAGCCTATCCCTTTGAAAAAAAAATTGTTTTTTTTTTCTTTTTTTTTTTTCTCTAAGGTAAAGTCTAATACTTTTCTTTAGATGCCATAGCCTGTTAGAAGCCTTTTGAGCTTTTTGTTGATAGTAATGCTTGTTCTGTTTCTCTAGTTCTTATCCAACCTAGCAAAATCATTTGACTTCCATTGTCCAGCATGTTGTTGGCTAGTTTAATTTGATGATAGCTATGATCCCATTATATGCCTATGTTCAGAACACAAAGATTGACTAGGCTGTTTGTTGAGTAACAATATGTTCAGTTGTTTCTCTTCCGGTACAAGTCATTTAATCCTATTTGAATTACTAATAGAAAATTGAAGAGTAGTTAGAAAAATATTTGTGAACTGGATAAATCAACTTTTTAAAAATAGCTTTCTTTGAGAAAGATGGGCGACAAGACAAAATTTACCACTATGAATAGATACAAAAGTAATTTCAGCATTTATTTTGAGAAATATTGTGCAATAATACTCTCATCATGCTTTTTCTTCTTGGCAGGATAATATGTCAGAAGATGACCCTCCCTATATTACCAAGTTTACAGCATATCTGGAAATAGACTTTGCTTTTACTTGGGCCACAAACTACAGTTGGGAAAAACATCCCCAATGGCTTTAAGCTGTAATAATGAACATCAGTCTTTGACACTTTAAATCTTACATTCTATTTATTTCAAAAAACGTAATGTATGAGAATAACGTGACAAGAGCCAGGCATGTAGCTGGATCACTACACCTAAAAAAAATATTTCATCAGCTTAGAATAACAGTAATCATGAAGCTGTGTTTATGAATGGCCCATGATAAGTAGAATTGTTTAAATACTCTTCTATTTCTCCTTGCCTATTAATGAGATGTTAGATATCTGTAAGAGCTCTTTTGGGGATTGAAGGAGATTTTTATTATTGTTGTCTTCTAGTCACTCTCACTATATTTACAATACGTTCCTATGTCTCTGCTTTGAACTCTTTCCTTCTTCAAATTCAAGTACTGCTTGCCTGCTTCATTCAGGTGTTGTTATTGAGCATGGCTTTCTTTGGTCATTTGTATTTGAGACATACACCTACATCCCCTCAATGGGCATCATTTTCTAATGAACCTAAGGCAGAAAATTCTATCAGGGACCTCAGTGATATACGTCAAGCAAGAAGCTCAGCTTTAATTAGCACTTTTAATTTTTGCCTGTTTCAACAACTGGCAACATGAATCGCACTGCTGAGCTGATCAGAACAATTAAGAAACAAGATGTTCCTTAAAAATTAATGTTTTACCCTACTTTCCAACTCTGAAGACAAGGCTTTTCCTTCATTTGCTTGTTGCTTGGTCTCTTACCTGGGCTGCCTTTCTATCCTCACATTTCCTTCGCTCCATTCGGTAGACCTCAACCTGTGGGTTTGTCTAGCTAGATGGATTTGCTGTTTGTCACCTGCCTTACCTTGACCTTACTACCATTTCTGGTCCCTGGCAGCTAGTGGTCTTCAGTTTCCACTGTAAACATACTGAAAGAGTCAAGGAAGACGATGTTTTGATATTGATTCTTAATGATAGCTTTTGGTCCCTGTGCTGTTAACAACCAAACCTTGCAAGTTTGACAGGAGATATAGTTATGGACCCCTTTGGGACCTACTTACCTGGTACAGTTTCATCCTAAGGAAGAAATTTTTCTTTATCTTAGAACATGCATGCTGGTCAGATTGTCAGCATGCTGAAATAAAGCTGGCTTCATTTGTTAATAAACTTTCCAACATATTTTGCCTCTCATAGCACTACCTCAAAAATCATGATGTGAGCATAATTGTTCATAATTGTTTATATATCTCAAAGATAAACAACACAGTACAGCAACTGTTGACCTATGGAGTAACAGAGAAATGATCTGATGGAGATTATCTAGAACATTTCATTTCAATTCTGAGAAAAAGAATTGGTGCTGAGTCAGACATCAGCATCACTACACAGCAGAGAATTTCGAGCACTTTGCTTTCCTGAAAAAAAGAAAGACTTTGTAGTCTGTCAACTTTCATTGTACAATTTTAGGTGCAAATTAATAGACAGTGAGTAATTAACAAAGCTGCTACAGTTAAGCTGCATTGTATACAGAATAGAGGCTAAAAAGGGTGACTGAGTGCCATGTGCATCTTAAAAGTAAGAGAACCTGAATGTCTTATGAGGAGTGGCTGAGGGAGCTGGGATTGTTTAGTCTGGAGAAGAAGAGAGATCTTTTCATTCCCTACAAATACCTAAAAAGAGGATGCGGTGAGGTGTGGTTCGACCTCTTCTCCTGTGTAACTAGCGATAGAACTAGAGGAAGTGGCTTCAAGTTGCACCAGCAGAGGTTCAGGTTGTCTATTTGGAAAAAAATCTTCTCCAAAAAGGCAGTCAGGCACTGGAATGGTCTGCCCATGGAGATGGTTGAGCCTCAACCTTGGAGGTATTCAAGAAACATTATGATATACTGAGGGGTGTGGATTAGTGACAAAGCATTAGTGGTAGATGGACAGTTGGACTAGATGATCTTGGAAATCATTTCCAATCTTGGTGATTCTATGATTCTAATGTCTGGGAAGAGTGTACTGTAATGTGAGATCAAAAGACCACGAGTGCCTTCTGTCATAACTCCTGAACTGATTTTCTTTTATGATAAGTGAAAGCTTAGATACCAGGATAGAGATTTTCTAAAATAATTGGTTCTCATCACTCTATTCCTCTTGCATTTCTATTAGTCAAGAGGACACAGAAAGATGCAGATATTTTCATTTCCCAGAAGTACAATCTATTTGTGCAGTCTTATTCTTGTAGATATTGGCTTCAAACTCCCTTCTTAGTGACCCTAGAATCTGACTAGCATAAATTGCCTTTTTCTTCCTTTGTAGATGCTGTTAACTTGATATTACTGATTCTTTAGCATTTGAAACGTGTAAGTCGAAGTCAAGCAGAGGAACCGTATTCTGGACTACAAAAGTGCTTTTTGAGAAAGACCCTAATTGTATTCAAAGTATCTCATGGCCAGTGCTGTGAATGTAACTCTTAAAATATTTCTTACGTTTCAGAAGAGATTCCATAATTAAATCAGTGGATTTTCAATAAAATAAAGCAGTGTTTTGTAGGAGTTAAATACTTTATAGTATGTAAATTTAAGATGACATGACAAAATTGTTCTATGAAAAAGAAATATTTTGAAGAAATGGTCTTTAATATTTGCCACCCATTTTATTCTTTCCTTCTAAGGCCAGTGTTGATGATAAGAACAGATGGCTTAAGATTTTCTTCCAGCAGTTTGATCCTTATCATTTAGAAAACTATAACAGAATTTTCACCATACTTAAGTCATGTATATATCCAATATACAACAGAATATTCAAGCAGTGAAGAGAGAACGATGATGACTGACATAGTAATACCCTTCATTTTAGAAAGATAAAATGTGGAGAAACAATCAGACTAGAAGAAAAGAAGTCCAGTGTGTAATAGCCAGCATGGCAAGTAATGATAACAGAATGTGGCTTGATGTTTTTATTAGCTTTGATTTATCAGCTTTGATTAACTATACATTTGGTTGATTCCTTCTTAAGTTTTTAGTTGATGTATTACTTATGCTCATTCATATCATAGGATCTTGCTTTCTAGGAAGTTCATTCTTGGTCATGTAGAATTTCCGTGAAAAAGAAAAGGACAGTTTTTTCTTGGAATAGGCAAAAAGTTGATTTACTACAGTAAATTTGAATTAAGAGGATTTAAAAATTCTGCACTAGGGGAGATAAAATGTTTAGCTTGTCATGTAGAGTATCTTATGCCAACAGGAAGCTATATTGAATTAGAGAGTAAATGGGTAAAACGTTCCCAAAATATGCACGTATATATGTCTATTGCTGGGAAACATTAAGAAAGGGCCACTGCACAGCCAACCCGCTAGCTGGCTTCTGCTTGTTAAGAAAATCCCACTGTCTTCAACACAGAACAAGAATTGCTTTAATACTGTAATTTGTTCAGAAGTAATAAAGGGGCAGCTAAGCAATGAGATATTTAATCTGTGCGATGTTGTATGAAATGACCCAATGCAGCATTTTCAATTCAGTAATATCTATAATTGAGACATACACTAAGATCAGGTCATCAGTGTTGTGTTGCTTCTTTGCATCTCGTGTTTATCATGAGAGGTCAGTGAAATGAGCCAGAACTTCTGTAACTTCTGTCAGGTTGCTTACAAACTTCTTGCCCAATTCACTGGATTTCTTTTTTTCCATGAAATGTATGCACTGTGAGATGGGAACATGTATTCTCTGTGTTGAAATTAGACAGCATGTGCAATTGAAGCAATTTATTAAGTGTTTAATCAAGGAAGTTCAATCAGTCTTTGATCTCAATAAATTGTGTACTCTCCAGTCATTGCAACATGCTACTACCTGTCTTGTGAAATAGATGCTGCTGGCTTTGTTGTAAATGCAGTTTAAATGAGGACCTGCGATTAAGCTCTATGAACTAGCAGAAGAGAATTTACTGTTCAAGCTTTCCTACTAGATTTGTCATGTCAAAGAACAAATAGAATACAAAGGAATTTTATGTGGCACGTACTGCTAATGGGCGCTTACTGCTGCAACAGCAGAACAAATAGGAACTTGTTTTTTAAAGGTTTAGAAAAAATAAAAGGATATTTTGCAAGTTAATTTTGTACAGAGCCTCTTGTGCACTGCAGAGTTTCATCTGTTTTCTGTCAGCCCTCTCAGGTTATGGTTTGTTGCTGGGACTAATTCAGTCACTCAGCCAAGTGCTTCCATGAGAGCAAATCCCTCTCTCTCTGCAGATGAACTAGCTCACCTTGGACTTGTGTGAGCTTTAAGCTAGCAGGTGCAAAGAAAGCACAAGGAACAAGACCATCCCTAACAATGACAGGCATTGGATCAGCTTCCAGTCAACTAATGTCAAACTGCACCTTATAAAGATGCAGCTCGTGTTCTTGCATTTGTTTGGCATATGTGGAACAAAGAGAGCTCTGTTGTTGACTAGTATATTGCTGGTGCCCTAATGCCACCCTTTCAGAGATAAGAAAAATATAAACTCCAAAAAGCAATAAAGAAATAAAATCAGAAGAGCAAAGGAAACTTGTTTTTCTGCTTACGGAAAAAAATTGAAACAGATGGCTTTTCTTTCTACTTTTACTGTTAGGAATGCAGAAATTAGTTTTCTCATTATTCCAAAGTAAATTTAATAGCACTTAAATTGTAAGACCTTACAAAACTACATTTCAGAAATTCAGTGCTAATACTTGTGGCTGAAGAAGAGTAAAATTTCAGTCCATATTTCTTCTTGTAAGATCACATTTAAATTTTTGCTAATACTTTTTTTTTTTTTTTTAATATATATATACAGTTTATCTAAATTCAGCATATGTAGATCTCAGCATTGTAAACTAGTTGTAAAGACTTTTCTGAAGCTATTTCAATTCTTAAGCCCACTGTGTATCACTGATTGTTTGGTGGCAGTGATGCTTTCTGACCTGCATTCTGTTCTGTCTGCTACACCTGCAAGGTTAAGGTTAGGACCTCAATTTCTTTTTCAATGTTTTTTCTTCAAAAACAGTTATATTATGGTATCATATAGAAATGAAACTTGATAGATTAATGTCTTTTTTTTTTTTTTTTTTAATTTGTTCATTCATACATCACTTATTTCCTTATTCCTTTATTCATTCATTTACTCATCATTTCCAGCACGAGTTTTCTCAATTGCTACATAACTAGCTTTTAGTGCAAAATGGAAATGAAGACAGAATTTTAATATCTAGTTAATTTAAGGCATTAGTTAGTTATTATACTGTCAGAAAAACAAGTTACCTTTTGTATGTAGTATGAACGTTTGTGTTGCCACAAGTCTTACTGAAATTAATGAATTTTTAATATTGTGTTACAGAAAGCAGTGGTTGATTAAGTTCTGACAGTTGCCATTGGGAAAACAATTAATTACAGGAATATATCTTTATCCAGTACAGTTCTGTTTAATTAAAAAGAAAACCTAAATTGAGCTTTTCATGCTGTGCTGTGAAAGGTGCTGTAAAAGGGAATACATTTGGCATGCTTACTGAAGGTTACAGTGTTGATGTGTTCTGAGCATGTGGGTCTTTCCTTGGCGCTATGTTTCAGGGCACATTAGCCCTATAAATACGTTTTTGCATTGAGGAAATTTTATAATGGAATGAGCAGATTTTTTGTTTTTTGTTTTTCTATTGCTTCTTACTCTCTGTGGTGAATGTACTGTGCCAATTCTGAAATCTTTCAGTTTGTTTAGGAGTACATGCTTTGTATCCAGCCACTGTCAAGGCCCACAGTGTAACACAAATCCATCTGGTCTCTCTGATACCCTCTTCACGAGGGCTGAGCCTATTCTGCTTTTCCTCCTGCTTCTTCCCTTCCACAAACTTTGCAACTTAGATCCTGAATCCTGCAGACTTCCTTCAAATAAATCAGTTCTCTCATGTCCCACTGCTGTTCCTTCAGTTATGTCAATGGGAATTGCATGCTATCGAGTTTCCTCATCTCTTGCAGGATGTGTAGAGCAGAAACTTCATCCTCCAGAATGCAGTCTAGTCACAATCTTTAAACTAGTGTGTGCATAGATTTACGTAGCATAGATTTACATAGCACGTATGATGGATATGCTTAAAACTAATTCAGAAGAACGTTCTTCCTTTGTTTACTGCTGAGGACTTGCTGGCTATTCAGTTGCAGTGTGGTGAAGTATCAGTATCTCAGGAGGTCAGAAAAATCTCACAAAGAAAGGATTTCACAGAGAGGTTTTTTGTTTATTTGTTTTGGGAGGTTTTATGGTGTATTTTTCTTTTTAAAGTATTTTAAAATATTTAACAGAGAATCAAAACACTTTAAGGAACTAAAGGGACATTTTCCACTTTTGATTATTAAAGTGTTCTGCAGTTTTCTTTTTCTTAATTGAGTGTTTGTGGTTTTATACTTCATGAATATCAACCAACAATGCCTGAAGATAGCTCTAACAGAACATCGTTATCAGCCACCTCTGTTCTTGCTGTCTTTGCATTTCTGTGCTTCCATTAATGTAAGTCTGCAGTAGTTCTGTCCCTTGAGAAAGACTTTGTAGTCCTTAGACAGGAAACAGATATGTTTGCAGTTTCTTGTGTATCCTTGACCATTTTTCCTGTGTACAGTTCAAGAATGACAATACCCTTCTCATTCTTAGATATTTTCTTTCTAAGGATCTTCATGGTATTGCTCCCTCTCTGCTGTGTTTTGTTAAAAGATATTCTCTTGTTCTACATGAATCCAGTCAAATTATGCGTATCTGTTTGCTCCCAGTGGAGTACATGGATACTTCTCCTCTATTTTGGGGATTTGGGCAGCATTTCAATTCATGAGTATGTCTGTTGTTCCAGTTGACTCAAAATCCTTCTACAAAATTTTTTCAGAGCGTTCTAGTTCATCGAGTCTCACCTGTGAGAGTAATAAAGAAACTCTCTACACTGAAGTCAGGTTTGTGCAGGAGTACTGTTTAGCTCTACCTGCACCTTTCTTAGGACTGGAAATCTAGGTATTTATGAGAAAAATGTCCAAACCTGGTGGATTCCTGCTTTAGATATCTTAATGAGTAAATAAACATAAGTTGAGATGTGAAAATAAAACAAATCATATTTCAGCACAGCAGACTTTTAGTCAAGTGTTAATGAGTGGACAGTAAAAGAATAAATGTTTTAATCTGCTGTCTAAGAGTTTAATATTAAAGAAATATTGCTTGCCACTTTCTCTGTTGGTAAAAAAAAAAAAAAAAAAAGAATATTTTCCCCTTAACAATTCTGGGTTTAATTTTAAATGCAGACCTATTTTGATTGATATTTTATTGGCATTTATTCTTTACTGGAATTTGGTTCTGATAATAAGAAACAAACCAAAACCAACAGTAACAGCAACAACAATAAAACTTGGAGTAAGTAACTGAACTTATTTTTAGAAGCATGTGTCAAACCTGTCTGCGTGAGCCAGGCACGCAATCAGTTGGAAAGCTTCATTGGTAATACAGGTTATATTTGTATAGCTTAAAATATGTTGTTGTGCAAATTTGGTATTTTACTTCATTGCCATGCGAGTACTTTCAATACATGAAACTACCATTTGTATGTTTTACCTTCCATTGTCTGCTCTGCTTTATTGAGAAAACGATTCAACACTATCATTAATCTTGAGCTTAGCAGTCTTACTTTGGATATGTACAGCTTAAAACTATGCATATGAGACAGTTGTGCCCTTTTGTCTTTCAGGAATGAAGACATTGTTATCTAAATATTTTCTTGTTAATTATCTTTAGCTGCATCATTGTCTCTGGAAAAAAAATTACGCTTAATCATGATCACTCAGTGTATGGGCAGATTTCTGTTTGAAAGTTCTTGGAAGCCAGAGGGTTTTTTGTTCCTCCTTTCAGTGTGTCTGCAGAGGGATTTAATGAAATTAATAATAACAAAGTGGTATCAACATGCAGATGACAGACATGACCATACATCTTCCTAAGTAGATTATGCAGTGTGTCCGATCCCTGTTTCCTCGTGCTTGTGTAATATTTGGGTTTGGATATCGACTGTCTGCTTTAGTCAGCATCGCCAGAATATAATTAGTGCTGTTAGACTTTGAGGGAGCAATATTTAGGTAGGAATGTTTATCTGAAGCGATTTTATTTTTTTATTTTTTTATTTTTTTGCTATACTTCTTTTCAGTCTCTTGGATGCAACATTGAATGATTACTTGGCCTTTTTGGTATCTAAAGCATCATCTTTCTGCATGCTCCTCATATGCCTTCCCTCTTCCCACTTCCCCTGAAGCTTTATGGAAAAGTCTTTGACCATTCTGCGTCTTCTAAAGAAAGTGCAAGATTTCAGATTCTAAATTACCTTCACTCCCATTTCAAAATGAATAGGTTTTTTTTCCTAAAAATGTGTTTTGATTCTAGTACTGTCTGTCACACCCACTGTTTGCTTCCATGTGCTTAGAAATTAGTAAGAACACTTTTTTTCATTAAATGTTTAATTCTTTGAGAGAGTCTTAGCTGGAAGCTTTGTGCTTTTGAAACTGTTTCTCCTCCTTCCCAGTCTGACAAAGTCCAAATAAATTAATCTCTTGGGGCTACTTGTCTGACTCATATTCTCCGTGCTACCCAGCCAGAAAGCAGGATAAATTAACCTTTACAAAACTCTGTGCTGGCACAGCTATATTGCTCCCCATTCGTAAGTTTGGCTGTGATTGAATCATGTAATATGGAGTACAGTCCTACTGAACTGCGTAATTTCCGAGATGTACACTGAGCCTTAGCTGAAAGACATTACAGCTGTGTTCTTACACTTTTATCTGCGTGTAGCTGATGGTAGGTGCAGAATAATTTTTGGATTGGGCAAATGAATGCAATTTGGCAGGAATCTCCTATGACTATTGAGTGTATTTGCTGCCTCTTATTTATTAGTTAAGCATGGAATTCATTCATTAGCAGTGCTATGCTATTATATCTAAAAATAAAAATGAAAAGAGTTCTGTGTTTTTCTCTTATTTTGTTTCCCAGTTACCTTTAGAGTGTGACACTGCCTGGCACAGAACTTGTACTATGCAATCTCCAGTGGCCTTTCAGAAAGGCTTTTCTGTCTTTGTTGACCCATTTCCTGGATTAGTCTGGCTAAGTTACGGATTATTTTGTCTGTTAAGCTTTTTCTTGTGTCCAGTAATTCAAGAGTGGCATATTGGCATAACAGTATATCCAGCTAGTTGAGCTTCTAACTTTCATGTTTATAACTCTTAAAAAGTTTGAAGAAGTTAATGATAATGTTTTATTTTCTTGTAATATAAAGGACACTGAGTAACTTGTCAAGTGCACCTTGGTGTTTTGCTCTTTTTTTTTTTTAATCATGCTAGAATAAATACTTAAATTCTAGAAAAACAGGAAACAGGCAGAATGATACATTTGTTGATGTAGGATGTCAGATAATTTAGTATAAATTACAGATTCTTTAAATACTTGAAAACAGTGAAGGTCAGGAAGCCTCCATTCAAAATTTTCCAGCATATGTATAATATTTTACAGGATGTCTGTCTGTCAGTGGACTGCAAAAGAATAATCTGTAAAAACCAACTTGTTTGTTGTTTTTTGTGTTGTCTATTTATGCCCTGACAAATGAGCATCGGATGTAGTGTCGAGTCTGAAGAACAGCGTGCAGTTCAAGGTTACAAACAAGCCAGAGTGTGTAGCATGAGGAAGCTAGACATGGGCTGTTATTCTGAACTGTTTCTTTTCAGTAAATTAATGTTCTGGCCTTGAAATAACATGTTAGTGTGGTCAGATAACTTAATTCATGATTTAAATGATTTATAAAAGGAAGGTAATCAAAAACTTTTCTGTGAGTAATTTGTGTGATTCTGTCAGATGAAAATTTCACAGTCATTATATTTTTCAGACTCTTGAAAAAATATATATTTGAAAGTATGTGTGGAGCTATAATTTTGCATCAGCTTAGAGACTACTACCTTGAAAGTATGAAAATTCTATGTTAATCTTCATCTTGAACTGTAGGTTTTATTTATTTAATTTTCTGGTTGTGTTGTGTACAGAGGTCCGTAATTTGCAGATAGAGACTGAAAACACTGAAAATGTCAGGTTTTCTGAAGCTAGGAAAGCCCTTCAGGTTCTGTCACATGAGGTAACTGGGACACCTTGCTCTCTTGTCTCTTGTCCCCATTTGGCCTTCACCCAGCTGCACAGCCAAGATGTGCCAGGCCCCACATATGCTGTCCTGCCCAGCTTGTTCAGCAGGGAGGCCTGTTGGCCAACTGCAGATTGCACAGCAGCAGTGTGCACAGTTTGCAGCTGCTTTTAACTGCTTTTTCCAAGGACTTTGGACATGTGTCAGGGAATGCCAGACTGGAGAGAGAATTCCTCCTATACTTTCCTATGTGGTGGCCAATGGCTGGGCAGTCTCCTTGCTTTGGCTAGAGCTTTCATTTTTCCCTTTTTAAACTCTGTGTTGTATCTTTCCCAGTGTCCTTACTGTTCATTTTTTTTTCCTGCTACTCCTTACAGGACCTGCTGATAAGTGAAAGAATGTATTTAGATGCTCTTGGGTTTGGTCCCTGTCACAAGCTCTGTAAATAAAGCAGTGCTTTTGTCTAACTTGGCAAAGCTGGTGCTACACCTGGTGCATTCATATCGTAGCAAACATTTTAAATTCATCCTCTGTGACAAGTGAGGAAGTACTGAAGGACAAATGGAATGTAATAAAAACATTTACAAGAAGGGTCATAAGGAAGATCTTGGGAGCTACAGGCCTATCAGCCTGACCTCAATACTGAGGAAGGTCATAGAATAGATCATCTTGAGTGTAATCACATGGCGTGCCAGGGGATCAAGTGAAAGGCAGGTCCTGCTTGGCCAACCTCATCTCATTCTGTGACCAGGTGACCCAGCTGGTAGGTGATGGAAAGGCTGTAGTAGCAGTTGATGTAGTCTACCTAGCATTCAGTAAAGCTTTCACACTGATTCCTGCAGTGCTCTCCTGGAGAAGCTGGCAGCCCATGGCTTGGACAGGAGCACTCCTTAGTGGGTGAAGAACTGACTGGAGGGCCAGCCCCAGCAAGTGGTGGTGAATGGAGTTAAATCCAGCTGATAACTGGTCACAAGTGGTGTTCCCCAGAGGTCGATACTGGGGCCAGTCCTGTTCAATATCTTTGTTGATAACCCGGCTGAGAGGATTGAGTGCATGCTTACAAAGTTTGCAGATGACACCAACTTGGAAGTGTGCAAAGAAGTGCTCATGTGCCTGAGAGTAGGAATGTCCTGCAGAGCTATCTGGACAGGCTAGATCAATGGACTGAGTCTGATTATTATGAGCTTTAACAAGCCCAATTGCTGAGTCCTGCATTTTGGTTACAACAACCCCATGCATCGCTACAGAATTGGGGGAGAGTGGCTGGAAAGCTACATGGAGGAAAAGGATCAGGGTGTTGGTTGGTGCTAGGTTGAACATGAGCCAGTGTTTTGCCCAGGTGGCCAAGAAGGCCAATTATCAGAAAGGCTTATATCAGAAATGGTGTTGCCAGCAGGAGCAGGGAGGTGATCATCCCTCTGAACTCAGCTCTGGTGAGGCTGCAACTCAAGTACCATATTGAGTTTTGGGCCCCTCACTACAAGAAAGACATCGAGGCCCTGGAGTGGGTTCAAAGTAGGACAGCAAAGCTGGTGAGGGGTGTGTAGCACAAGTCCTGTGGGGAGTGACAGAGGGAACCTCCTGAAAGGAGGTTGTAGTGAGGTGGGTGTTGATCCATTCTTCCCTGTAACTAGCAATAGGACTAGAGGGAATGGCCTCAAGTTGTTCCAGGGGAATTTTGGGGCGAATATAAAGAAAAACTTCTCTGAAAGACTGGTCAGGCATTGGAATGGTCTATCCGGGGATGTGGTTGAGTTACCTTTGCTGGAGCTGTTCAAATAGTGTGTAGTTGTGGTACTTAGGGGCGTGGTTTAATAGGCAATACTGATGGTGTGTGGGTAGTTGGGCTAGATGATCTTGGAGGTCATTTCCAATCTTATTGATTCTATTATTCTACATATTCTTATGCATGATGTAAGTTTGTACATGGGAGGTAACAGCTAAAAATAGTCATCTCAGTTTCAGATTATATTGGGGCTGATTAAGCTACAATGAAAAACACTTTTGTGAAGCGTGATCTACATCTTTATCTGCAGCTACTTATATGCAGCAAAACCAGAGTCATTTCCCTAGTGTGAATATTTATGTGCTATACAAATTTGTTTTCTTCGAAAATCCCTGTCAAAGCCATGTAGCCTTGTGTAGAATTGTTTGACGACTGTTGCATTTAATTATAAGAAAACAATTTCAGATGTTTTAAATATATATTCTCAAGCATCTTGATAAGGTATTTGGTGTGGAATTAAATGTTGTAAGAAGCCTGCTTGCTATAATTTTCACTGGTTGAAAACAAGAAGTATATTTGAAAGCAATCTTTAAAACCTTTTGGGAAAGGACCAAGGGCAGTTCTGTATGAAAATAGCAGTTGAAGCTTTTAATTTCTCACAGAGATTTCTGAAGTAGCAGCAGTTTGTCTTGTTGTACAAATGTATGCATTCTTACATACGAGAAAGGGCACTGTTTCAGTTTAGCTTTTAACCATTTCCTGATGAATTTTTTTTTCATTCATGTAAGGAGACTTGGCTTTTTTTTAAAGTTATACTTACATAATGTGTTCTAAAGTAGTTTGATTTACAGTAGTGCAATATTCATATTAGCGATATTTCCTCTCAAGTCTCTACCATTGATTTCATGAAGCTGTTAGGATTCTTGGAGAACAGAGTTCAAAAGCACAAGCTGTTATGTTATTGACTTATTCATCGTAATGAATCTTTTTGTCAAAAGCTTTCTCTGATTCCTTGTGCTTTAAAAGTAGAAACATTTTGAAGTTATACAGAAAAAAATGGTCAAAACAAAATAAAAATGACTGAAGCCAAATGAATTGTTAAATATAATACGGCTGTGGTGGCTCTCACTTCTTTTGAAAGACTGTTTTTAGATAAGCAGTTTTGTAAAGGTAGTGCAGACTGTCTTACTGATAACCCAAGCTATATCCTCAAGGAACCATCATGCATTCCAGCATATTTCAGGAAATTTCATAAATTTGATCGTATCTCAGACATGTCTATTTTTCAGGATGGAACTTTGTTTTAAAGGAAATGTATTTTTGGTGTTCCCTGTGAGCACACAGCTTTGTCTCTTAGGAAAATTATATGGTGCTTAAAAAAAGTCCCATCATCTGATTCATGTGTATTACCCAAAATCTAGTGGGGTTCATTTAAGCAGTCAGTTCTTCTTTAACATATCCTTCTGATGACATTGCACTCCCTTAGTGCACTTTTTTAACCTCGTGACTCCTAGAATGCTTTCTATGGATGAAGTATGAGTGTGTTTACTGGGAAGTGTTTGTCATTTTGTTTTTTAGCTCAGCAGTATTAAGCTTGGATAAGTGACCAGAATTGAATTCTAGGTACACAGAAGGTTGTGCTGAAGGTGCATATGGTACTGTTTGAAGTCATTATTGAGTGTTACTGCGATTTGTGCTGAGAAGAGGAATTGTTTTGAAAGTGATATTGAAAAAGGAGATGTTATAGAACGTATTAGAAATGTAGAAATGTATTTTGTTGGTGTTTTAGCAATCTGAGAATAGATCGGAAGTTGTGCTACAGAAGGGGTTGAAAAAATGCGGATTGGTGATTTATGGATCTACATATGTTCTTTGAAAATTCCCCTAGAAAGTGGTGCATTTTAATGTGATTTTGCATCTTCTTTTGGAAAGTTGTTAAAGGTTTCGTTTTGTTTTTTTTAATGTTTTTAAAGGAATCCAAAATGTACTCAGCTTGTTCTGTGCCGTGCTTACAGAAAATAAAGTTCTCTTTCACTCAGCAAGTTTTCAGAGGCTCAGTGATGCCTGCAGGGCTCTGGAGTCTTTGATGTTTCCTCTCAAATATAGGTGAGTTGAGTTGTAGATCTCTAAACTCTTTGACTCATTGCTAACTTGTAACTTGCATTGCATTGTCATTAGCAAAAACTGTGCTATGTTTGTTTGAGTAAATTTCAAATAAAGTTTTCATGATCAAATATACAAGTTTTCTAAAAGCCTTGTATGCAGCATTTGAAAATCTCTTGCATTGACAGTGAAATGATGAAGGGAGAAACATCCTACCTGCAAATACAGTAGAACCCAACTCACAGCATCAATTAGATGGTAAAACTTGATACTAGTGATCCATAAGTAAATGCATGAAGAAGAAAACATTTGGGCAAGACCTAATAGCTATGTGCCAGTAAGTAAGAAACAATGCATGCCAAAAGAATTAGAGACAGTGGTAAAAAATTGAAACAGTGGTGCACTGGGTTTCTGACTGGATGCAAGGAAAACATGTTTTATTATAAGAATAATTAAGTACTGGAACAGAGTGGAAGACTGGAAACTTCATCCCTGTGGGTTTTTAGGACCCAACTGGACAAAGCCCAGTAAAACTTGATCTGAATTCAGTCTTGGTCCTGCTTTGAGCAGGTTGCATTAAGTGATCTCCTGGGGCTCTTTACAACCTGAAAGATTCCTTGATTCTAGGAAAACATCTGTATTAGCTAGTAACAGTTTTTAGTCATTGACAAATAATCTCCAGAGGATGAATTTAAATCAAATTTAAATATAAATAATCCCATTTGGGTCCAACATGAAGTGGAAAACTTAATGTCAAGTTATTTGGCTTTTAAGCAAGAAGACATGTAATTCTGACTCATCTGTTTTAAAGAATGCTTGTATTTTATTAGCATATTTTTATGTGTTTAAAATATTTCGGAGGTAATCATAGTATTAATCTAGAATAAAAAGGAGAAAAAATGACTATGTTGGAATGTTTATGTGATAAAATAGTAATTGATGTAAATTTTTAATTGTAATTGTCTGTTAAGAGTTGAAATGCATTGATTAATCCAGATCCAGATTTTTTTTCTTGCTCTAATGAAAAGACTTAAATTGTTGATCTCAAGTAAGCAGTAGCTGAAGTAGATCTGTATGTTTAGCAGTCACTTCAGTATCAAACTAATTAATTTCATTTTGATGTTCTTTATTAATAATATTTTACAGAAGTCTGAACTGTAGCTTTCTGTCCAATATCTAATCATGTTTTTAAAATGAAAGTATTATCCATAACTTTAATGTTTCTGATCACCTAAAAGTTTTGAATGAATATAATATCTGTATAACATAAATATTACAAATATAATTTGCTTTTATTTTGCAAAATTGACTGGTTTACAATAAATTGTGGACACTGTGGTATAATCATTTCTGGAGTTTACATGACAGATACTTCTTCATGAAGTTTTTCACAAAAAGTGCTTATAGTAAATTTAATTTATATAGGAAGCTTGGAAAAAACAAGAAAGTGTTATGTAAAGCAATAGAAGATTTTATTTCCCTGTATTTATTCTTTTCCCAGTTATCCATATATTCCAATTCTTCCTGCGCAGCTATTGGAAGTTCTCAGTTCACCA
This sequence comes from Centrocercus urophasianus, assembly GCF_019232065.1. NCBI lineage: Eukaryota > Metazoa > Chordata > Aves > Galliformes > Phasianidae > Centrocercus > Centrocercus urophasianus. The sequence continues at coordinate 2,504,814 of NW_024884586.1, forward strand.
ACGCCTTTCATAATTGGTGTGCATTCTGTCTTTCGTAATGACATTCATGAGCTCGTAAGTATGACTGCTGAGAATGGTCATAGTGTCATGTACCATGCAGAGATTTTCTGTGCTTCAGAGGTGTTCTTATGAACCATCTATATCTTTTGAAAATGTTACTGCAAAAGACAAGACAATCAGGAGGAGAGAAAGCATAAGCATCAATTCTTCTATAAATATGTTAAGACTGTAAAGAAGGGAAATGGAGTGCAGGATGGGAAGGAAAGGATCCGTTTCCAAGTTTGTCATGTCATGAAACTGAACACCTCTTTTAGTGTTATCAGGTAGTGTTATCCCCAGTTATTTTGTGCTTAATTTTTAAATATGCATTTGAGAATCTGATCCATAGTTACAGAGGTGCCCAGAAACGTATACTTGTACATTAAAGTTATCATCATTTTCGTTTCCTTTTGAAAACAGATTATCAGATATCTCAAATCACTCAACGCAGACCTGGATCATCCACAAACACTAGGATTTATATTCATTTTTAACAACTAGGTACAGATACAGTAATATGAAGTATTTGGAGTATTTCCTGTATCAAAAACATTCTGTACATTAGAATTAGTACTATTTTAATGTGCTTTTATTAATTTGTCTGTAGATCATGAAATCTGAACTGTTGGATATTTAAACTATATAAGATCATGCTCACAGTACTACCAATAATGTTTTTGTTTGTCCCTTACAGTTAGATGTAATCATTGCAGATCTGGATGGAGGCACTATTAAAATTCCTGAATGTATTCATCTTTCTCAGCTTCCAGAACCACTGCTACATCAGACTCAAATGGCGCTTTCTCTGGTATGTTTTGATACAAAACTCATTTTCCACTTTCTCATCACTTTTAAAAGCATGAAAAAAGCATTTTGGTATTAAATTGCTTTCATACACAGTGAAATATGTGATTTCAAACTGTAAATCATGCCAACGCTCCTCATTTTAGATTAATGTATTATCTGAAGTTGGAGTAAACATTGTCAGTAATTTAATTTAATACCAAAATAGGATTTTTCTCTTTTCAAGAGGAAGATAAGGATTTTTCAATCATAATGAATTTGAAATGAGTTCAAACTATAAGTTCTATAACATACCTCAGTCTATTATTTGAAGTAAACTACTGTAAATATGATTTTGAGAAAGAAGAAAAGGTAATTTATCCTTGCCTCAGCAAATTGAGGGGGAAAAAATTGTTTTAAAAATTCTCTAGGTTTTGCATCCTGATTTGGAAACAGCAGATTATGCCTTCCCTCCCCCACGAACAGCTTTATCGCACACGAAAATGCTGGTAAGATTTCTTTGTTATGTTTAAATTTCTTAGAAAACTTGAAATTTTATACTAAATTTGTTTTAAGAATTTTGACTTTGTTTTCTTTTCCTTATCCTTTATTACTGGTGGAGTAAGGAATCGGCACCAGGACATTGCATTCTGCTCTGTAACAGCATTCTCCTGGGTTCAAAGCCTTTATAAAGATGCTTGCATTAACATGCAAACACCTTATTTTCCTTTAAAAAAAGTGGTCTTAAAAAGGCTATTGAGTTAAATCTGTCTTTTCTCTGTTTCACAGACCAGTGAAGTTGCAAAATTTTGCTGGAGTGGGCAAACTAGTTTTCTGTATTTCTGTCTATTTGTCTGTCTATTATTTGGTAAATGCCTGATTTTAGAGACATTAAAAACATTAAATAATTTTGGAGTAAATTTGGGTACAGGTAAGTGTCATAGTCACGTCAGCAAAACATAAGACCCTGATTTTACTAATACTAATGGTAGGTACTTTGCATTATATGTTTGGGCATGTTGGGAAAGGAATTGTATGGACTTTTTAAACATTCTTTTTGTTTTGATGAACTTCATTCAACCCGAATGAAACAATACATGATTGTCTGTAGTCAATAAAGCAGCCCAGAGAGTTATCTACTAAGGTCTAATTAACTTAGGTTGCAAATAGTTGTGAAGCCATGACACCTTAATAACCTAGTAAAGCTACTGGCTTTAGCTTGAAGGAACTGCAGCTGGAATTGATGATCTGAATAAAAATACAAGAGCCAATTCAATTTTAAAATGCATCTTGGTTTTGTTTTGCAGGTGTATTCTGCAGTTGTCTAATATTCTTTGCTGCTTGCAATTTTCAAGTTAAAATTCCTTCAAAAAATTATTCAAACACTTTCTAGGACCTCAGGTTTTAGACATAGCTGTAGTCCAACTAGATACAGGCAGTGAAATGAAAATAATGTGGATGACACACTATTTGGTTGCAGTGGTTTTAATTGCATCTGGCCTGAAGATGACCCTGACCCAAGGCTGCCATCATCTGTTCATATCAGTTCCACTAGCACATCCATGTCTTTGTAAGCATTCCCCTACTCAATTTAATGAAAATAAACCTGCTCCAGTGTCACCACCTCCAATGGCACAGTAGAGCCATGCTATCTTAAGGAACAAATCCAGGCTAAGATACCCACTTTTCTTTCATTACCATTGATTTTCACTGTGTGACCATCCAAACAGTTATATTTGCACTGCCCTGACACCGACAGTTCTGTGCAGGTATGAAGAAAGAAAAACAGGAGAAAAGGGGTGGGCATGTACTAAATCCGACGTTATATGCCAGACACAGGTCAGTGAAACTGTAGCCTGGCATCAGATGGATTTGTGTATATGCACTTCACGTGACGTATGGCTGCACTGTTTGACAAATTAGTAGGCATCCCATCAATTAGCTTTATATTAGCTTTATATGAAGTGTGAAAAAAATTAAGAAACGAAAATGTTTTGACAATGTGTTCAATGCTTGTAGGATAAAGAAGTGCGAGCAATCTTCCTTAGGCTATTTGCACAACTTTTCCAAGGATACCGATCATGCCTTCAGCTGATCAGAATTCACGCTGAGCCAGTCATTCATTTCCACAAGGTAAAAGTGAAGCAGTTATTTTTGTTTGCTTAGCATTTGTAGTTGTTATTTTATTACCACGTGCTTGCCTTTAGTGTAAGTGTTTACAGAACTGAAAGTTAAATCTCAGATGTTTTTTAAATTGCTGTTGACATGCAAAAATTAATCAAGATCATTCTGACATAGCATAAAATCAGTGTTTTTTAGTGGGACAAATTGTAGAGGCAGTGGTAAAGGTGAACGACATTAAAATTCATTATAAAGAAACATTTGGGGAATCATCAAGGAATTTTGAAATGATGTATGTCTTTACAAGGCAACAATTGAAGGTGCCAGTTTTGTTTTATTACCTGTAAGATATCTAACTGTGTACATAAAATCCTGTTGCATCACACCTGGTATAAATACAGGTATAAAAAGTAATTAGATAATATAAAAAGTTTCAGTTAGAAAGTACCTCATGTTACTGAAGTCTGCTGAAAATGCAGTTTGCTTGTACAAACATAGTTGTTTCTATTTTCGATACTGATAAAATACTTGCATTCCTTTCTGTCTTCAATGCAGGCAGCCTTTTTGGGCCAACGAGGCTTGATTGAGAATGACTTTCTAACCAAAGTTCTCAATGGAATGGCGTTTGCTGGTTTTGTGTCAGAGAGAGGTCCTCCCTTTAGAGCCTGTGATCTGTTTGATGAGGTGAAAAGTGTTTTTTTTTGTTGTTGTTGTTTATTTCTTCTTTTAATCCCAAGTAAATTAAAATGTACCTGTGACTTTTCAACTTCTTAAAAACTTAAGTGCTTTTAAATACTCACTGTGTATGATGTAAAACTTATGCTAGTTTCTGTTTTCTCATTTTCTATTGATCAGGCATTTCTAGCTTGCTTTCATAACATCACGCCCTGTCCATATATAAGGAATTAAAGATTTGTGTATTGCCATATGTAAGTCATGGTAATACTGTTGTCAGGTTTGGAAATGTGTAATCTGTCACATGTTGTAGTACAGAACTGGGTAATTTAATTACATTCTTAGAAACACTGAAAAAGTAATGAGAAATATTAAATTAAATACCCAAGAAAATGAACTGGGACAAGCATTTTTTTTCTCTTAAAAATCAGTACCATGCTTTTTCTATACTGCTTTTTATTTGAACGTACAGTACAAATAGAGTTTGGTATTAACTGCTTAGCAACAGTGCATTTGAGAAATGTAGATTATAGCATTAGAAATGCCAAAGGAATGATTTAGGTATGTAGGATTTCTGTATTAGGTTAGTCTATAACGTCTGGCAGCAGAAGCTCTATATACAAGTGAAAATATGTCATGCTATAGAGCAAGGCGACTGCAATTTTTTCCCCTTTTTCTTTCTCAGTTTCAATTTAATATTAGCATTTCATAATATAAACAATAAGTAAACTACTTCTAGTTAAATTGTAAGCATGTTGGTTTTTTTGTGTTTTTTTTTTTTGAAGTTGGTAGCCTTTGAAGTTGAAAGAATTAAGGCTGATGAAGGTAATCCACCAAAAATGATAAAGCATGTTAGAGAACTTGCAGAACAGCTCTTCAAAAATGTAAGTTTACTCTACCTATTGCACTTCAGAATTGATAACACTGAAAATTCAGTTTTCTGAGATTGATCTAGTCTCTGAGAACAGAAATGACTACTTGTGGTTGTCATCTGCATTGTAACTAAAGACTTGGGAACTTAAAATCCCAACATATATTAAGGAAGTTCAATATATTAATACTGATTTATTAATGTTAATAGTGATTTACCAATGTCCTACTGCTATTTAGCACAGTTTTTTTCATGTGTATTCACTAAATATATATAAACTGTTATTTTCTCTGCTGCAACCTGTCTGTGCCAAACAAGTCTCCTATCTTACCTCAACAGTTTCCTATAAGAAAACTATATATCCAGTTTGGCGTAGTGCATTCTTCCAGCAGATGTGCCCTGCTGTGTAACCCAAGCCCCTGGTTTCTATGTCCAGCAAGTGTTAACTGTTTAACATCTTATGGGTTGCTTTTTGGACTCCTTGGGTTTCCTAGAATACTATTTCCAGTTTCATTCTTTCCTTCCTATCATGCCTTTATGTTGTACAGTGCTTTTCTAAAATCCCTTAACATTCCATTAAATAGGGTTTTTTTAATTGTTTACTTGTTTTATTTGGCATCAGCTAATCTACGTCCTCGTCACATTTCCTGTCGTTGTTCAGACTCAACAAAGCAATATCTATTTTGCAATCAGTCAACACCTTTATCACCCTATCTTCTTCTGTATCCCATTTCCCCAGAACTATAATTTACAACTGCTCTGCTATAAAAAACACAGAAATTTCTAACTAGTGCTAAATTCTGGGCTTTTTTTGCCTTTGTTTTGCCTTTTTTTTTTGCCTTTTTTTTTTTCCCCATAATGTGTTATCTTTGAGCATTTCATCAGGGTTAATGCAGTCTCTGCTTTTGGTAGGATTAATATATTTAACATAGTAAATCCAAACTTTTACAGTTCTTGCACGTGGTGATCTTGTGTCTATAGATTTTGGGTGGAAAATACAACTATATGTTTTAAATGGTGTGTATGAAATGAGGCTAGTCCAGCTTTCAATATTGTCCTTGATTGCAGAATTTGTGTACCTGTGTTCAGGTATGGTCTCTCTCTTTTCCACCCTCCACTCTTTGTCTTTTTTTACCTCTGAAATTGCCAAATGACCTCTCCACATTTTTTGAATGAAAAGATTTATTTAGGCTCATACACCATACTCCATGGCTGCTCCTGCTGTGCTTTTCTTCACCCTGTCTGCAATTATGGAGAGGAGTTTTGTGTTATGTGGTCAGACCCAAGTCAGAAGAGCTGTCAGTGGAGCTGTTCTATTCAAATTGATTGCATTATTTTACTAATTCTACATAATATCCAAAAACACAGTCTGGGAGGTTTCTTGCCTGCTGTTTTAAAATATTGCAATTAGGTGTTTATTCATTGAAGAGAGGTACGGAAAGAATAAAGCTGTAGTATATATTTCAAACTAGTAGTGATATTAAATACATTTCAAGTGAAGTTGTATTAAGATGGAACTTTAGAGTCTGCAAGCATGTTTAGTAAAGTGACTTCTCAAACACAGAGTATTTTGTAAGTGGAGGTATTTTTGACAGCATTAAATTAAACTCCATGAGTGGTTTCTGAGCCAGGGTACGGCCATCAGTCCTAATCTGTGCTTTCAGGGAAGGCCTGGAGTGACTTTAGTCAGAGATTGGAGCTGTGATTGGAAGAAAGCTGCGGAGGAAGAAAAGCTAACCAGGGTACAGTGGTCAGCAGTCAATGGGTGCGCAGGCGCTCAGGAGTTGGGAAATGGGTCCTCTGAGTTGTCTGGGTCGTGGTGTATGCATGGCCTTGGAAACAACCGATAACTGTCACTGTTAGACCTCTTCTGCTAGTAAAAGGGGTTCTGAATTTTCCATCTGCATTCTCATACACTAACGAGGTAGAGCTGATGAATGTGAATGATGCACAGTACATTGAACCATTACCCTTTCTTGTAATCTCAGCACAAGAGCATAAAATTAATGGTGCAAGAGCATAAAATTAATGGTAGTGGAAGAAGAAAAGTTCAAAACTTCTTTCATGTCATTTTCTGCCAAGCTTTGTGTAGGGAATTCTGTTTATTTAGGCGCATGTTTGTTGCAACTGGACGTGCAGTTTTTACAACTGAAAGGGAGTTTTAAATGTGCTTTTTGGATGTCCCTTCTCTGGAGGTGTTCCAGGGCAGGTTGGATGGGGCTTTGAGCAACGTGGTCTAGTGAGAGTTGTCCCTTCCTGTGGCAGGCAGTTGAAACTGGGTAATCCTGGAAGTCCTTTCCAACCTAAACCATTCAATGATTCTAATTGATACATACGTTAACCTACCTTGTTTATATTAGACATTAGAAGAGACAACAAATGCATCTTTCTGAACTGAAAACATTTCACATTAAAAAATGTGTAGGAAGCGTTATTTTTTTTTCCGTATGTTACAGAGCATAAATGTTAGAGTATCTTAACACTGATAATCTCACACATAAAATGTCTTAGACTTATTTAAGTGAATATTCCTTTGGAAAACGTAGCGGAACATCAAACAAGAGAATATTTGCTACATACCTTAATTTTGTCCATGAAATTTCATCTGTAATAAAGTGTTACGTATTTTATGGTACACCTTCTTGTACTGTGCCATTCTCTTACTGATAAGTGCTGATGGAGTCATTTTCTATTGCAAGTTAAAATTATGAATCCCGAAATTAAAGTTTCTGAATAGGAGTTATATTCTGTGCCATTTACTTAACAGTAATGCTCTGTATAACAAAATGCTGTCTCTGGATTTGGGTCTTTATTTCAGGCTAACACTGACAGAAGATTTATTGATTGACAGTTGTACAGCATTCATGACCATTAGGTTAATTAAAATGTCCACAGGCAATATTCAGGTAAACTAGTCTGGATCTTTCTGGTTAGATGGTAGAGATGTATAGATTCAAATATGGAGAAGGCATGGCAGAAAAAACCAAGGAATAGCACACTTAATTTTCAATAAAGTCAAGCTATATTTCAGAAGATTGGGTTTGTTCCTGTTTGTTCATTTGTTTGTTATTTTACAGCACTTGGGGCTACAGTGTTACAAGCATATGATCAATGTGGTAATGTCCCATAAATATAAAAAAATCTTCTAAAATATAATTGTTATTATGATTCTGAACTACTACTGACAAAATGGGGAACATTTGTATTTGTTTTGTAGTCTGTGTGTGTCTGTGTGCCTCTCTCTCTCTCTCTCTGCCTTTTATAATGAAAGAACCCACTGTATATGTATAACTTCTCACTTAAATGATTTCTTAAAATCAGTGTCAAAACTCATTCATTTTCATTTGTTCCCATGATAAGATTTGCTTATACCGTTGCAACTGATGTGATACTGCTTCATCACTAAGTAAATGACTTCAGAAGTCACATTTTTAATAATTATGCATCTTTAAATAATGTACTTTGGTAAGCAACATTGCTTCCAAAAATTATGCTTAGAGTGATCTCATTTTAATCTCACTGTATGACGTATTCTAATCTTATTCCACAGTTACAATGATCATTATCTTGTAGCTGTAATAGTCTAAATACGTATGAGAAACAAGGCTTTTAGGGAGAAATAACATTTTTATTAGTCTAGCTGGTGCAGGCAGACAATCTAGACAAGATTTTGGCATCTACTGCTTCAGTAGTTGAAGGCATTAGAATTACGTTCCTGACCTGTGTATCATTGCATATGCAGAGCTGGCATTAGTTTTGTGATGTCCAACATGAAAGTTACTCTTTCTGTATCTTCTTTCTGGATCTCTCTTGTCCATGAAATGGAATGTGAAATAATTATTTTTCCTCTCTTTCTTTTTCCCATTTAATATCATTTTTTTTACCCCCTGTTGATCTTGTGTTTCCTTTCTCAGCCTTGCGTCTCCTGGCATCTGCTACTGTCATCTTAATAGCTAGATTTTTGGCTTGTTGCATTAAACTCTCCACAAAGAATTTGTACAGCTAAGTAGCTGGTTTGTTTTTCTGCATCTGAGACCAAATATATCAATTTTGTCTCAAGTTGACGTATTCAGTCTCCTTGTTGCCTTTGGCTTCTGTAAATGAAAGCATCAGGCTAACTGCTAGTTTTGAGCTTTATTGCAAGCTGGTTGTGCTTGTATAACAAAAAACTGATTGATTGAATGGCACTCTTTGGCAGCTGTTTGTAGCCATTTATAAGAAACAGCATAGAGTAAAACTGATTAAGTTCAAATAAGACCAATGACAACCGCTGGTGTATGAATGAAGAGAAGAAAAAATATTGTTTGATTTGATTGGTATTATATTGCTCAAGACACAAGATGTGATACTCTTAATGGTGGTAGAAATTCTGTGTTGCATTTAGATCTCTGCCATATTTTGGAAAAGGTAGAACCTGAAGCCAGAAAACAGACAAAAAATCAGAAAAGATTGTCAGCTATTTGAGGAAAAAATAAAAGAAATTGTGGATTTTCATACTTCACTGTCCTTAATATTTCTTTCTGGGAATTATGTCTTTGGTATGCTGAAATCAATGTGGAGGCAGTAAAATGAAATGTGGTTTGTGGTATACTCAGTTGCTGACCACCTGTGACAAAAGATGCCACAAATGCTGAAGAACCTACTGACACAGAACAAGAAGTATAGTATCACATGTATCATCAACATCTCTGTTGTGTGATGGAGAGCACTTACGCTCATCTTTGGTATTGCAGTACTGCACATTAATGTCAAGATGAAGAAAATTATTAGAACAATTATGCAGTAGCAGGTGGGGCAATTATTCTGGTGAAACAAGTAAGGCAGTGAAAACCTTAAAGCAACGGTGAAAATTTTGTGCATATTACACTTGCAAAGATCATAAAAGAATGAGTGAAAAATCACTATAGGCAAGCTTTACTTTCCACAGTGGAAATTTTGACTTTTGTCAATGATAAAAGTCTTTTCTGTCTGTTGAGAACACTTCAGAATCTGATGTGACAGATTCCTTTTTTTTATATATATATATATATATATATAGTAGTTTCAGTCCATCATTTCCTCTCTTTGATCACCTGTAAATCTTTTTGGTTTCTACTGTGTAAACGGTGAACTGTATAACATTTTTATGATACATACAGAAGATAGAAAATTGTTACCCAGTGAAATAGGGCAGTAGTTTCAAACATGATACAAAAATGAATTTTCATTTCTAGATTTGACCAAGATGAGAATGTTTCTGAGTACTTGGTGATAAGACTATATTTACAATATTTTTAAATTTTTCTCTATTTGATAGGATGATTTTTCTATCTTCTATTTAAACTGTAAATATTAAGTTGCATAAAAGGAACCTAAGTCAAACTGTGATTTTCTTTTGCTCTCTTTTCTGAATTACATTGAATTTTGACAAAAATGATTTTATAAGTCATTTAATGAGATTGGAAATATTACATTTAATGAATCAAGGATGATACAAATTGCAAACATGTCGTTAGTCATCTGTGTTAGTTGCTTAGTCCTTCAGATACAACAGGTAATAACAGGGATAAAAATGGTTGAGACAGCTGGTAATACAAGTTAAAATTTTTGTCTTTGGCCTGCAGGAGAATCCCAATCCCCACATAGCATTCCAGAAAGTGCCACGGCCCACCGAAGGCTCCCACTTGCGGGTTCACATCCTCCCATTCCCCCGGATCAATGAGAGCCGGGTACAGGAGCTGCTTCAGGAAGGCCTTGCAAGGAGTCAGGGTGCTCCCACTGCCACAAGGGGGGACAAGAAGTGTGTTGTTCCGGCAGGTCCTCCTGTTGGTACGTTTACTTGTTCCATGACTTCTACTGTTACTCATGTTTTGAATGTATGATCAGCGTGGCTGCAATGTATTGCTCCCAAGAAAAATACCAATTTGTTGGAACTTATTCAGAGAAGGGAAACCAAGCTGGTGAAGGGGCTAGAAAACAAGACATATGAGGAAGAGCTGGGGAAATTGGAGTCCTTTAGCCTGGAGAATAGGAGGCTGAGGTGAGACCTTCTCTGTCACTCTCTACTACTACCAGCACTTTCAGCCAGTCAAGGGAAAGGATGATTCCACTCTGCTCTGCACTAGTCTCACCTCAACCAGCCTTTGCAATTCTGCAGTGTAAGGACGTAAACCTATCAGAGAGCCTCCAAAGGAGGAGTACAAAGGTGGTGAAGGGTCTAGAGAGCAAGATTTATGAGGTCCTTGGTTTGCTCAAAACAGGGACGGGGGATACTGAGGAAAGGACTTTATCTAAAATGTATCTACATATCCTTACCTAAGGATATAGGATATACATCTGCTCATATCTCCTATATCTCCTGTATATCCTTAGATATCATATCATATATGTATCATATCATGTATGTATATGATATATCATACCATATACATATCTCCTATATATCCTTATATATCTCCTATATATCCTTATATAACTCCTTATAAAGGAGCAGATGTAAAACATTTCTTCATTTGGTTTTAATGCCAGAAAAATTGTATTCACCATAATCATATTCATCAGTCTGGATGAAGGCATAAAAAACTGTAAAGGCAGTATACAGGAAGCTAGTAGAGCTTGTAAAAATTATTCAAGGAGGGATTTGGAGTTGCAGTTTATCATGGAAAATTAGATGACTGATCTCTGTTGAGTGTTGTCCTTCTCTACCCTTTTTCTTCAAAAAATGTATTGCAGTTGCATGGGCATGCTTGACAGACTAGGCAATGTTTCTTCAGAAATTCATTTTAGGATTTTAATAGGGCAAACATGACCCAGCAATGTCAAACTATTGCAAAAAAGACAAACATCTTAGTAGGATGTATAAACAGGAGTATAATCAGTGAACCCCCTGCAGAAATCCTTTCATTGTAGTCTGTATCCGTTTTTGGACACTGGAAGATCGTCTGCATTTTTGGTTGTGTTGGAGGGAGTCCAGAAAAAGGCAACAAGAATGACCAGTGGCCTGGAGAATGTGACATGTGTAGAAAGATGGAGAGTTGTTTAGACTAGAAATCAGAAGACTGAGGGGACACATAGTAACAGTCTTCAATTATGTAAGATGCTGTTAAAAAGAAGGGAATAATCTGTAGTGATAAGAATTAGTCCATGTAGTTACAACACTGAAGTTATTTGTTAGGGAAAACTTGGTAAAATGGAGATTGTGAGGCATTTGAATGGATTTTTTGGGAAGACACAGAGTCTGTTATCACAGAACTTTGGGAACTTACTAGACAAACAAGAGGAATAATATAGAATTGATCCTGTCTTGGGACAGTGGGGATGAACTAGATGGCCCCTTGTGACCTATTTCTCTTTTGATTTGTGTAAGAAGAGGATAAACTCCATTTACCTGCCACTGCTTTTGACTGCATCTTCAGATCTTATTGTCTTATCTGCTACTTATATGTTATGTTCTTTAAAAGTGTTTCCAGGCTAAGTGCAAGAAAAAGTTTCCTTTCTTACTGAGCATGTATTTATGTCAAAACTTTACATTTTTTCAAATAACTTTCACAACCATATTCACAACTATCATTAGTGCCAACGTCCTTGTACACAAGGAGCTCATTATCTACAAAAAAAAAAAAGGAACTATTCTGCATTTATAGTCTATTTACTAGATTCTCTCATTTTTTTCTTGAAATTCACAGCAGATCACCATGTTAAGAACATAATATTTAGATCCCAGTAAATTTGAATCTAGAAAAGAGAATACATTTTTTGGGTTTTATTTCACGTCACTGGATTTTTGACATGGCTGAAGAATTCTTTTAGAACAAAATAGCTATCTCCTGCCTGATTTATCCTGTGAAATGTACAAAGCTATATGGTTTGCATTGGAACAAGTGTGTATATGTATATATCAATTTATATTTATTTAAGTATTTAATTAGCATGTTAACTTCTGAAAATTGGAATCTTGTTGTGCCTATAGAAAACCAACAGGAAACATCTACTGCTTTAGTTAAAAATCAGAGTGCTCTCATGCAGGTAGCATAGAAAAAAAACAGATTCTATGTTTGCATATGTATATGCTTACAAATAGTGTTTGCTTAACAAAATAGAATGGAGGGCACATTGTTTATTTTTAAGAACTTTCTGGTATTCTTTGTGACTGTTGCAGAATGCATTCATACATGCGTATTCTTCTCTTTTTATGTTAGTTTCCATAATGGAAAAAGGAAGCACGGTTTTCAATAGTGCACAAAGGTTGGAAGTTGTTAGAAACTGCATCTCATTCATTTTTGAAAATAAATTTTTGGAGACTGAAAAGGTAATAAAATTAAATTTTAACTTTCCTAAATATGCATAAATTCTGTTAATGAATGAAATGGAGACTGATCTTGGCATAAATTATGTTTTGTAGTCTTACATTTCAAACTATTATTTTTGTCATTTAAGTGATGAAGTGATAAAATGAATAATCTCAGTGTAATCTTATATGTAATATGAGGCAAATAAATTTGGAAACTTGAATGCATAAATTTGCTAATTTATACTGCCATTATGAATAGTATTGTTCACATGATTAATTTTTTTAAAGAATAATTGTGTACTGACTAATCGTGTTGACACTGAGGCAAGTAAACAGAAGATATATACAAACGTTCCACTATTTATCAGCCAACGTTCTTCCAAAATTTTCAGCCCAATTCTCCTGTTTTTTAAAATCAGTAGTTTGATAGAATTCAGAGGTAGATATCAATATTTCACCTCAGTTTTTTCTCAGACTTTTAAGTTGTTAACATCCTTATTTTTTTACATTAAGATGCTGTCCCTTTTTTTTAGATTCTGCCCATAGAATTTTAATATTTCTATTCTAGAGTGACCACTCAGATACATGCTCAAAGCTGATTATGCATCTGAAAATGGCGGTATAATTATTTTCAGAAATTTTTGGATTTCTCAGAATAGTTTCATCTGTGTATATCTGTGAGCTTGCATAAATCAAGATGTGAACCAAGAAACTCTAGTTTGCTAAGATAGCCTATCCAAATGCAGAGGAGAAAAATCCTAATAAAATGCGTAGCTCTCTTTAAAGAGTTTTGAATGCATGTGTTGCACAGTAGTTTTTAACCTCGTTCAACTTGCAGTCAACTAGAAAATTTCAGCAATATTTTCGGACCCTGCCCAGAAAAGTTGTCCTTTCATAATCAGCTGTCTTTTGTTGTTTATCTTTTGCTGTCTATTAAAACTACTCTAAAGGGACACAGTTGATAATCACTGAGGTAGCACTTGCTACATCGTTAAACTGTTGGTATAAATATTTTATTGGCCCTAATTTAGGGTAAACTTCATAGAAGTCTTGTGGCTCAGTGCTATGAGTGGTATGCATCGTTTAAAACCATTTGTCATTCCCTGTTTATCAAAAAACCGTGCTAGCTGGCCTTGATATGCGAACTTAAGACCTAGCCTGGCTGGTACAGATACAGAATGTGCTTTCATGCATAGTAATCCTTTTCTGATTTCCTATTCATTTTGTGCCTTTCTATATTCACTTGTTTCCATTTAGAGATGTAGATGAGAGATGTTGTTTAATGTACTAGAAAAGAAAACCAAGGTGGAAAGTAAAGATTATACTTATAGTCTGAATTTGCTTGAGTCTATTACATGAAAATTTGATATTCAAGTCTGAAAGGCATTCAGATACTGTGCGTACTATGACTTAATGTTTCCTGATAAAGAATATATGACACTCATTGTCTTGCAATTTCATGTTTGTAAAGTTAGATTTTCTTTTCTCCAGACCTTGCCTGCAGCTCTGAGGGCCCTGAAAGGAAAGGCAGCCCGGCACTGCCTGACACAGGAATTAAGCCTGCATGTTAAACAAAATCGAGCGATACTGGACCATCAGCAGTTTGACTACATAGTACGAATGATGAACTGTGCTTTGCAGGTACAGTGTGGGAAGGTTTGGTTCTTTGTCTTTTTGTTAGTGTGATAAGCAAAAAATCGTTTATGGTGATGTAGAGAAGCAAAATAATTGAATTATAGGACCACATACTACAGTGAGGTGGCTGATATTAGGTGAGAGTGATTTAACACATTTTGTAGTTGGAAGGATAAAGGAGAAAATGCAAAGATCTATACTGATTCGCATAGTATGAAAAATAGAAAAGAAACTGTTTCAATTCTTATTAATTTAGATAGCATTTAGATTCAGAATTAAGTATTGGAGAGATTCATAATAGCTTTACGTACTTTTTTATGAATAGTGTTAACTTTTCTGGGTAGTTTTCAACTATGAGTTCCTAAAATATGTAACACCTGCTGCACAGTTTAGCAACAGGTAAGTTTTTCTTCTTCGTTGTCTCAAGTGCAAACATATTTCAGGAAAAAAATAAACCTTCCATTATTCATAGTTGTAGCTGTGCTTTTCTGTCGTGTCAGAAACTCACTTTCTTTGGTGTTTCATTTAATCTATACAGTTCTACAGATAATTTGCTGGTAAGTAAGTTATGAACTTTTTAGCAGGTAGCTATGAGAATAAAATATGTGTATGACTTCTTTTGATCTTCATTTGATTTATTCTTCTGATTTAACCATATGATAAATGTAATGTTGCACCTGCTATATATTCTGGAGTCATAGATTTAACTTCAAACCAGAAAACAGAATTTTCTAGAAGTACCACAAGATTTGGTCCTACTCTAGAAGTAGTTCCGAGGAGGAAAAAAAAAAAAATCAGAGTTTTAGACAATAGGAAGAAGATACAAATGTCTTTATTTGCCACATCTTAACAGATATAAAATGCTGAGTTGAGGAAATTTTCTTTTCTGAGGACTTTTAACTTTTTTTTTTCTTCTTTAACTTTTAATGAAGTCAGCAATTGCGGTTTTTCTGTTTGTGAAATTAATGTTCACTCTAGAATGATTTTAGTCCTTCTGGGATCTTCAAATGTTCATAGAAATAAATGTCTGTAAAGTCATACTGAAGTAAAACGGAATGATTGTTATTTTTCTTTAAAAATGTAGCAAAATTAACTCAAATCATGCAGAGGAAACAAATATATGGATTAAGGAGGCACAGGGTGGGGTTATTTTTTCCCCCTTTTTTTTCTCTCCTTTTTTTTTTTTTTTTTTTTTTTGTATCTTTGAAATGTAAGATGGAAATTTCCATTTCTCAGTAGTAAGCTTAGCCAATGTGAAAACATCTGAACTCCTGACACTGGGCAGCTAGTTAGTATTCACTACATCCACTTTTATGACATATGAAATTATTTATTAAGATAAAAGCTTGATTTATAATTTGTCTGTGCACTTTGTTCAAACTTTGGAACAATATGTAAATTATGTTCAAACTTTGGAACAATATGTAAATTATGACATTTTTGGAGCTTCTCTGTATCAGTTCAAGACAAAAATATATTATTAAGAAAATAGTTAAGTTTGTCCTTGCTGCAAAGAGTCTCAGCAAGTCAGCATTTTGCTGTAGAGGAATGAATCTTGTTAGCTGCAGGTCATGAGACCAAGGAGCTTAAACAGTGTCTATTAGAAAAATACTGAAACTTGGTTTTAGAAATGTGATCATAACTGAAAATGTAGTCATGCTTTTATTTAGAATGCCAAATTAGTGATGGTGGAATTTGGGGGGATTCGACTGCAATATTGCTTTAAGACCTTGCAGAACCATTGGAATTGTAGAAACTGTGTCCTTGAATGCCCCATCTCATATTTTTTTGATAACATTATTGCTTTTTCCAATTGGTTTCTCCAAAATAGAAACAAATGTTGTTATTACCACAGGGCATATGGCAGCACATATGAAAGCTTGAGGCAGGGAGGACCCAAGGGGCATAGGTGATAGTTTGGGCGCAGTCCTGGCGCTCAACTGGTCTTGCTGCACGTGGTGGGTTGAGCTGGGATGTGTATGCAGTACGTCCCAGCTTGATGGTTTTCCCTGGGGAAAGAAACAGTCTCACCTGGCTCATTTCCTCATGAGATAGGAACTCTGATGCTCCCCAGCCAGCAAACTTCTGCTACTGATAATGTGAATAATGTGTACAGATTGGTTGCTTCTGTATCTTTTGAACGTGAAACTGTATGATTGGCATGTACAAAAATCTTTGTCTTACTGGGAACAGTACCATGTATTACAAAATCAGGAAGATTGCATTCTTACAGTTTATTGCTCATCTCTCCATTGCTGTTCAAGAGTTTCCTGGTTTGTAGTGTTTGTAGTGTCGAGTTTTTTTATGTGTTGCTTTTTTTTTTTTTTTTTTAATTGAATGCACTTGCTTGCTTTACTTGAGTCTATTAAAATAAAGGTCAGATACTTTTCCAGAACTTCTATCATTTCAGAACTTTTCATCAATCAAATGATGAAAAGTAGTATATTAACACAATGCTAGTGATAATCCCACCATGTGTATTGTTGCTTGTTGCTAGTCTCTTTATACCTGGTGTGACGTTTGCTGCCATAATGCTTGAAAATAGACTAAGATAGAGGAACAAAATACTCATAGCATTGCTTCAAGTTTGTAGCTGTTTTATTTCAGTGAAATATAAGTTATGTTGTAGTTCCCCAAGTATCTGATCTCTAACCATTTTGCAACTGGGAGGAAGGGAAGAAAAGAGTATTTCACTGCTTTCTGTTGAGATGACAAAACTTGTGCTTGCCAGATCTCTGGTGTTTGTCAACATGAGTCTCTCAGTCCAAGTGTGGCATTCTTTTCAACTATTCTTCTTTAGCCTATTTACAGTTTGAAACTAACAAGCAAGACCCTGCTGCAAATTTTCAATAGGCCCATGGTATATGGAATTGTACAAGAAAACTTCAGATTAATTTACCTCCTTTATCAAGTGCGGAGTTGCATATCAAGCTGTATGGTAGATGTTAGACAGCTGTACAAACACAGTTAAGATAAGTTATGATGCAGTGAGTCAATACTACAGTGTGAAAATTGTGGTTTACTGTTTTCTGTTTCTGTTTGTGAAGTGCTGACTGTCTACTGCTGCTGAAATGCAAATATAAGAGTTATTTCTGATCATTCGTAGTAATATAAAAATCAAAATGTCATGAAGATTCATTTAAGCTCACTCTCTTGGGGTTGAGTAGTCATTGGCCAAGTGCTAAAAACGTTACTTTCATTCTCTGAGTAAGAATTCTTCCCCTTACAAATCATGCATTCTGACAAGCATTTAAAGCAACCTGTACTACAGCAGCGGTTAGTATCTGTGATAGCAGAAGATAAATGTTATGTTCTTTTCCATATGTTATATAACTAAATTACTGTTAAAAGGCATTTATGTGAACATGTTGATTGACAACTTATTCGTACAGGTAGCAATATAATGTGAAAAATGTGAAAATCTTTCTTCAGAAATGGTTTCTGTGGCGTTTGCTTTCTGCTGTTGTGGTTACCTCAGAATAATTTGCAGCTACACACAAATTTCTATTTTAAGGTTTTCATTTTCTCTAATGAAATATTTTTCATTATCTTCACAGTTTTAGAAAAGGCTGCCAGAACTAATTCTTAAGGATCTAAAAAGGCTTTATGTTAGCAGAGGAGTCCTTCTGCTACATAATTACGTTTTGAGCAATAGGTTTTATTGTTAATGCAGATTAAGAAATAATGGCCAAAACTATGTTGAGGTCAATTTTTCATACTTAGCCATTAATTTTTCTCAGAATTCAGTTTTGCAAATACTGTCCAATAACAAGAAAGATTTTATTACTCCTAAGAGAAAATCAACCATGTGTGTGTCATATGATTCAAATTCTTGGCAATATAAAGGTTAAATGAACTAGCATTTCTCATATTTTATGTTGAAAACTACATTGCCAAACATCTTTCTTTGGAGGGTGATAGGAGGTCTTTCTTTCAGCCTTTTATTCCATGGCCTGCCATTTGTTACTTGGTTTGTGTTCCTGGAACCAAGCGCTTTCAGAAATGATGGTTGAACAGCAGCACTATTGTGAAGTATTTTAAGGTATTTCAAAACAGAGAAAACATTTCACAAATTAAAATCCTCGCAGTTTGAGAAGGCTGTGCTTAACTCAATTAATCAGTTCTTAGCAACGAGATCTTTTTCATAGCCATGGCGTTATATAAATTACTGCATCCTGCTGTCCCCGGGTTTGGTGGGAATGCCTTTGGCTGGGAGTGGGGCAGCGGGGCTTCTCCTCAGGCAGTGTCCCTGTGCAGTGGGCGCTGCTCTCTACCTGGCAGCTTCCAGTCCTTGCTTCTGGTAAGCTGAAGTAACTCTGACTTCTGCTCAATCTTATTATTTCAGTACAATTATTACAGGACAGGAGGGTGTTTTTGCTAATAAAAGTATCAGCGGAGATGCTTGAGTGCTGGCGCTGCTGGCTGCTGTGGCTGGTTGCTGCTTTGCTGTGGGGCTCTGAACTGGCTGGGATCAGCTGCGATTTTACATGGCATTTCCAAAGCAGTGTAAGTGTTTTGGGGGAAAAATACAGAATATAGAGCATCCCAGTGGCAGATGGCTGATCTGCAGCGGTGTTGTGTTGTTTTCAGTCGGATCCTACGTGGCTTGCAGATAGGTTAACTTGGATGTTGTGTTGAAAGCACGTAGCTTCGTGGAGCTTGGCGTGGTATGCTCTGACTGCTCTTAAGTGTTCATTACTGTTAATTGCATCCTTGTGGTTGCTGCACATTTCTAATAACTCTGTGTTCTAAGTGTTTTTGGTCATCTTGATGAAAAGCAGACATGTGCATGTATGCTACTCACTGTTGTAAATAAAATAAGTCTGGTTTAGGAATTGTGTTATACTACTCTGGAGCCTGTTCATGAAAGAGATGAAAGGTAAGTAGTTGGTTTTTTTTTAAAGATGCTTCTTGATGTTTAAAAGGGTAGGCATTTTGCATAAAGCAACTTGTGTGAAATCAGTGACTTCTGTTTTCGGAAGTTTTCCATGTATTTCTTCCATCTTTTTATTAAATATAAAATATTTGTATTTAGAATGTAGTATATGTATATAATGTGTTTTTCATAACAAGGACATAATTCAGTGTAGATTTGTGTATAATACTGTTAAGCACACGTACATGCACTTCATCCATATTGTGTCACTTTTTATATACAGTAACAAAGAAAATACGATGTAGTATTGATGTTCAGTACCCAATCATTGAACATACTTCTGTGGCATCCCATATGGACTTGTGCAGTGGCTTTAGTTCAGCCTTTTGTTACTGAAGTGAAGGGCAAGAGTTCTTCTGTCTAACAAGGTCTCTCTGGTCTTCCACACATCGCATTCTTTCTTGGAAATTTGCATCAAAAAGTTGCCAGTCTGCTATAAAATAATCATACGTTATTTATTTGTCACATGCTGTCATTTCTAAAACAGAACATTATAATGTATTAGAAGTCTTCTAATCATTTGGTTGCTATGATGTTTGTATAACCTTTGGTTTAAACAATTGAAATGTTGGCTGCTTGTGTTCAAAAACTGAAGTGTGATGTTGAGATAAATACCATAAAGTACAGCCGAGTTCTGGGTTTTGTCAATATTTTGTGTAAATCTTCACAAATGCATTAATGTGACACAAAGTAATGAACATATGTGGCATTTTAGAATTTATTTATTTCTTTATTTAAAGTAAAAAAAAGGCTTAAGGAGTAAATTTCATTACAGTAATAGGTGTATCTTTACCGTTACATATAAAAAGAAATCTGTGCAAAGTTTTAGAACAACAACAACAAATTTTAGGCCGGATTTATGACCTATGTGAATTGGTTTTTAAGATGCGTGCAAAAATACCACGTATGTAAAGTATGGTGAAGATTAGTAATTTCTTGCCATAAGCAGATGAGGGGTAGGGAGAAGAAGCTTTAGTATGTACTGAGGCAATGAAGTATTTAGAAGTAACTTCAGGTTATAGTCTAAAAGAAACAAACAACCTTGCTCCACTCCCCCCAGGCAGATTCTTCAGCTCTTAACTCCAAAACTCCACTTGGGAGCTGGGGATTGAAATTTCAGTGACACATTTAACAGTCTAAAATTTTACAGTGTTTATGAGAGTAGAAATAAAATTAGTTTCCTATGAAGATTACTTGTCTTTAGAGGACAAAATTAACTTACTTTGAAATTAATGCAAATTTCCCTGATTGTATAAACATAGTGAAAAACCCTTGCTTTTGCTGTTAATTGAGCAAGTATCAATTCAGAGAATGCATATGCCTAAATAAGTTGCATAGAATTGATATATAATACTCTCTATTCCTTCCAGGTGTATGGAACAGAGGAAAAAGGGGTTTTTTTGCAAGGGAGCATTTTTTTTATTTGTAAGAGAACATATGTTAACGTAGGCAAAACCCGTGGACTAAAATAGCCTCTAATTTACTGTTTTTGGGCCAAGCTAAGGATTCTAATTGATTTCACTGGAATTTATTCCATTTTATTTATGAACTTAAACAACAAAAAAAAACAACCCACAATTTAAAGGAGAATACTTATTTTAATTGACTATTTTGGAGCCTTGCCTTTGTCGTTAGGGAATAGCTGAAATAGTAACCATATGTGGTTCTGTTTAAAAGCCACAGACCACAACTACAGTCCTGTTAACACAATTTGTTACTTAGCCTCTGAATTATATGTTTAAGAAAGTCATAGATTTAGGTCCTAGCTTGATTATGATAGATGGCTGTTACCTTCAGAATCTCCTATCCATTTCACCTCAGCCCCTACCGAGCTGATTGGTATGTAAAACATAGCTTCTGTGAAGAAAATTGACAGTAGGCTTGCAGTGTTTTATTTTTCACAACCTCTTGGGTGTAGTGGGCCAGCAGTGTTGCATGGATCAAAGACGTGAAAACCATAATTACAGAGCATCAAAAACAGGATGCTGAGATGTATTCATCTTTATATTCCAATGAACTTTAAAAAAGAGATTCCAATGAACTTTATTATTTATTATGAACTTTATTATTTATTATGAACTTTATATTCCAATGAACTTTAAAAAAGAGATTCAGGCTGCCATTTGCGTTTTATGCATGCTCATTGCAAAGAATTGCTCAAGGATAATTTGGTATAAAATACCGTATAGCAAAGATATTAATTTTATGTAACTTCTAGTACTGTAATGAAGGCAAAATGTACATATGAAAACAGTAGGCATCAGAATTGATTCACTTAAAATCAGTCAAGGAAACCATAATTGACTGCTTGTGAAAACTTGTCTTATGGACACGTGAAAGATCCTACCTGAAGTCTAATTGTCGTGCCCTTATTCTCTAGTAATGCTATTAAATATTGTGATTTTTTTAGAGCTGAGAGTTAGGATTTATTAGGGAGAGGAGATCTTTTTTTGCTATGTCTGGTTGAACCAAGTCATATTTAACGAATGTACCTAAGTCAACATGTTTTCTAGATGTATGTTTCTTCCACAATGGTTTAAAACTTCTAGCTTCACTTACAGATATATACATTTAAGGGAACGTCAGGAGAAATAAGGATGTTTGCATAGAGAGGGAGGGATAATCATATGCTCGCAGTTACCTCTTGGTAAAGGGACTCTTCTAGTTTACAAAAAACAACCAATCAAATAACAGCAAACTGCTTAAATCCCCTAAATCTATTCTTACCTGATTTTCAAGATTAAAAAACAAAAGAAAAATACAATGAGTGTGTTTGTTAGCTTTCTTGTCAATAAGAGATTGACCTTAGAGGTCCTTGGGGGTAGCTGAAATTCTGGTGGAGCCTGTAATCTCCATGGTAGTGATTAAATGTCATTGGCTACTCAGGCAACAGCCTAATAAGAAAGTAATCTTGAACAAATTAGTTTCCAATGAAGTCGTTTTAAGTCATAACCTAAATATGCTAAAAAATCTCCAGTAAAAATTTTCCTGAGAGAAACCTTTCCAAAAATTAATGGGAAGATTCAGTAATACACTTGATCGTGGACATTATATGAGGTGCTAAACCTGCTTGTACTACACCACTGTAAAAACTTGACTATCACAATTTTGTATAAATACATAATTATTTAGAAATAAAAACTGAAATAGTTGAGTAAAAATTAGTTTGGTTGGCAGTTTTGAGTTCAGGAAGAGATGCCTGTGGAAGCTTGCTCTGTATACCTTTCTTCGTCTCCTATTTCTTCTTCTCTACCATTTGTTTCAGCACGAGAGTGTCTCTGTTGTTGTGTTTGTTGCCCTTCTTGTTATTTACTTTCTCATATGTAGTGTAGAATCTTATAATAGCCCTGATTGGGAGGGACATCAAAAGGTCATCAGGTCCAACCTGCAGCTGAGGATGTTGATGTTCTGTGTGTGAGATCAAGACACCAGGTACGTTCTCCCACCAAGCAGGGTTGAAGGACAGGGGAGATTGGTCTATTTTCAGTTTTCCAGGCAAGTGCAAGAAAGCATTTTGAGGGTGTACATTTCTGAGCTTTGCTCTGAGGGTCTGAGGAGCCAGGGCACACTTTTATACGTTCAACAACTTGTTCTTCTTCACATTTCAGCTGTTCTGTATTCTTACTATGATTAGCATTCACTGTTTGGCAGCCATTTAAAAATTAATATTAAATCTCTTGCATTTATTTTATTATCAGTCTGTAGTGATTTCTCCAACTTAATTTTTTTCTCATGACTGCCAACCAAATTTCAAATTGTTATTACGAAATAGTTGTATCTTTGTAGCCTATGTTTAGGAAATCACTGCATAAGTATAACATAACCTAGAAGTCTGCTGTAACTTTCTGCAATTTACATTAATTTAACATTTCTTCACATCTTGTTTTGTGTCACTATTTACTTATTAGATGTATATGTCTTACAGCAATGTTTGCAGTACTGTAAAGTTCTGCAGTAATCATCTAATGATTACCAGTATTATGGTATTACTCTGTAGATTTACTTTGTGATTATTGGTAAGCTAGTAAAAATTGACAGGTGTTATGCTTTTCCCAGTACTTTCTGTTCCAATCCTCCTGCCTCCTCCCACACACCCTGAGCTTCCTCTTCTCCAGACTGAACAGCCCCAACTCTCTCAGCCCTCCCTCACGTGTGAGGTGCTCCAGTCCCTTCATCATCTTTGCGGCCCTGCACTGGACTCTCTTCCAAAATCAGGCATGCTGTATCTTTAAATATATATGTATTTCTATCAACGTGTGTGCACCCAGATGAAATAATCATATTGTTTTAGGTATTGATAAAAGCTTCCATTCGTTTGATCTTGTTATAAGTTTGTTACTGCTATAAGATAGCGTAACCCATGTTTTTGTTGTCTGCTGAAAACAATTGTGTTGGCTGAAGGGATGCTAACAAAATAAAAATGCAGCACATAGGGTATTCCTGTATTTAATTCATTCATAAAGGATCTGAATCCAACAATTAATGTTTAGGTATTTTCTAGAGATTTTCATTTAAATAAAAGATGTGCAGCACCCCCGTGTTATTGCTGCAGTGATGGTAAATTTTGGCAGACACTTGGCTGTCATATTTGAAGTCAGTTTTAAGAGTCATATACTTTGAAGACAGCAGTGAAAATGTATGCTGTTCAGTTCTTGTGCCCATATTCAGGTAGATCCAGAGGTACTGCTACAATTGCTGTGTTATGCTGTCTGGTACCTTTCTAGGCTGATTAACCTGTTTATGTACTGCATGCTCTCAGAACAGCTTGAACTGCATGTTTCTACTCTTTGTATGCTAGAATGCCACTGCATTATCACATTTATGTGTCTCACTGCTCAAATCTGCATCGATATACTGCATGAGCACATTGTAATGTGCTTTTGCATCCATCTCTCTCACTTTGTGGTTACGTAGAAAGTACAAATCATTTATTATTTTATTTTCTGTGAAAAGGAGAAGGTTCAAGAATTGTAAGAGAAGAATGGCAAATAAGAGTATTTTGAAGTTGACTAAGATGGCTCAACAGGATGTCTTACAGTACTTAATCAAAACCTGATTTTAAATCTCCTTTCAAAACACCATAGAATGAGATTAGTCCTTCAGTGACTCTTTGCTGTGTGCTCCTATTTTTCAACCACTGCATTCTGGCTGTACCCCTGTTTGCCTTCTCTGAACGTTTCATTGCCTTCTACTGTGCTTCTATAGCAGGACTCCCCTTTCCATATATGCTTCTTTGCCCCCCCCCCCCCCCATACTTTCAAGAAGATAGGAATAAAACAGAAAAACATTTTGAATAAACCCTTCAGGAAGGAAAATAAGATAGCCTAGGAGATGATCTGTCAGAAATAAAACAATAAATAAATAGTTGGCAACTCAAAAGCTTGCAAAGAAGTTCTTTGTGATTAGTCAGCTGGATACCTTTACTAGCAATGATTTTGGAAAGCTGTGGAACAGGAAAGGAAAAGGATCATGCCAAGATTTCATACAGTTTGAATCAGGCAGTTTTACTGAAAGGCTGATCTGTGTTGATGTTTCCCTACCACACTTCTGCTTCTTTGGTCCATGCAGCAAGCTCAGGGATTACTTCTGTCTTCTCAAAGTGTTTGCACTACAGAACTCTTTCTAGAAAAAAAGAGCAGTAATTTGTTTCAAGAACATCCAAGCATGTCTCTTCAACTAGATGTGCAAACCAATATATTTTTTGAGCTTGCTTTTTCACTTCTGTAACCGAAGTGGAAGATGAATGCTTCACAGCATTCGAAACTTTGGATTTCCTGTTGCCATTTGAAAATCCCAGAGAGAAGTATTAATATAAGAAATTTTAATACTGGAAAATGCGTTTGCAATTGCCAGTTCAAAATTGTTTTACAGTTTATTCCGTTGTCTTTATTTCTCTCTCACAAGAAATGCTAATAACTAAATTTTAATAAAGGTTTCATAGGAACACTGTTCCCACTTGCCATACTTGTTATATTGAACCACAAAAGCCTAAGATTTCAAATAAAGCCTGTATCCATATGAAAGCTGCAGCACGTGCAGTGGAAAGTACAACCTGTACACTTAAAGCACTTCACAGTCAATTAAACGAAACATCTATATTCTCCTAAGATTTCTTTCCTTTAGCTTAAACACTTCTATTAGAATGTATGTATTTCACTGACTGAATGTTATCTTAGAAGCAGCAGCACTGCACTAAATCAAGCAGCTCTTAAAATGCCTGAATCTCCTGAGCTTTCCAAGCTTTTCAAAAACATTCTTTCTTGCTCACACAGATTTGATGTCTTAATCAAGGTGGACATTGCTCAGCAACATGCTACATTGCCATGCCCAACATATGTCCTTTAGTTTGCTGTAGTTATTCTTGTTTGTGAGCCATTTAAACAACCTTTTGTGACCAGAGTTATATAACCATAAATTTGTTGTTGGTTTCTTTTTTGCCTTAAGTTTGAGTTTTGAATTGAACAGCTTCTACAATAACTTTTATTAAAGTTGTTAAAATTGTAGCTACTTTCTGAAATGCAACAGAAAACTTACATTGTAGTCTGTTAAGGAGCCGAGAGGTCTGGCTGCGGGGTTGGCAGCGAGAAATCTAGAAATCAAATTCACCAGTGCAACTAAGGAAATGTCATTTGTGCCTAAGCATGTGCCTAGGACCTTACTGACTCTCTGAAGATTCACAGCCTTGTATGAGGCAGAATTACGACAAAAAAAAATCTGCTTCCAGCAGCTGACACTTGTTTTGTGAATCAGAAATGGAGCTGCACCAATGAAGCTGATCCAAAAAAACTTCTTCCAGAAGCAGCTGGACATTGTCATTCTTGTTGTCCTTTAGTGCAGCTGTGTATAGACTGATATCTCTGCCAAAACTGTAGCAAAGTGTCTCAGTACTATCAAGGTTGGTGTAGAAAAGCTGAGACTGTCTAGCAACAAGATGTCAAAAACAAATGCACCTCAAAAAGAAACTCCACTTCTCGCAGTTTGCAAGAGAAGCATGGCAGACATGTACGTGTGTTCCCAGAAGCACCTGCCAAAAACCCGTGGATGCAATTGGGATGTGCATACCTTTGTGTGCTTAACTGTATGTTTATATGTGTATATATATATGTAATTCACACCAGCTTTCTCCTTGAAGATTTTTTCCTGTTGCGCATATTTATTTGCCTTTATGTATTTACTTAGTTTTTCTGGGTGATTTTCAGTTCTGCGTTCTCCTGGCTGTTCCCTTCCCATGGACAAAATCCTTAAACTCTACAATTATTTTGTTCTTTTGCCCCTTCTATGAGTATATTTTTAAATAAGATGAGAATTTTTAGTACTTTTGACTTAGTGCTAGATTCTTCCTCTTCCTTTCTTCCATAAGTCTTACCTGTTGTATCCAACTTTCTATTGTTTATCTCCTATATTTCTTTAAGAAATTCAATATTATAGGTTTGTTAACTTCTTTTACTTCTTCTAGTTCTAAGTTGATTTTCTTATAATGCTTTTCTTTCCTGATGTCAAGGTACTTCATAATTTTTACATTTCCTATCATTTTGAGCATCTGTTCCATTCAGCTTCAATATTATCTAGTTTACCTATTCCTTGGAACTTTCTATACTCTAGAGAGTCTGCAGCAATAAAGCAAGGTAATTCATTTTGCACCTTTTTCTGAATCTTAGAGCATGATCTTACTTTGACAGGTTTAACACAGCACATGATTCCAGGTGCTGTTCATACATAGCCTCTACTTTTGCACAGTTAGCATATCCCATACTCAAGACTTTGCACTTGTCTTTGTTGAACTTGGTACGTTCTTGACAGTCCCATTCTCCAGCAGGGTGTGATGCTGGTTAATAGCAGTCTTTCCATTCAGCTATTTACTGCTCCCTCAGATTTGGTGTCATTGGTAAATTTGATGAAGATGTACTTCATGCCACTTTGTTAATGTAAACATTAGACAGTATTTGCCACAATATCAACTCCTAAACACATGACTCACGACTGGATCTCCTATTGAACTTTAAACCATTGATCACTGTCTTTTCAGTGACAGTCCAGTCAGTTGTCCACTCACCCATGTGAAACATCTCTCCTCAACCAGTCTACTATACCAAAGGAGTTCGTGTCAACAGCCCTGCTAAAGCCATGGTAGCATACTGTGCATCACTCAGCTGCAGAGCTTGTTATTTCATCAGAGATGTTGATCGAACTGTTTTCCCCTCGTCAGCATGTGCTTTCTGTCCTCAATCAATTTCTTGTTTCTCATGTATCTGAAAATGCTTTCTGTGAGGACTTGCTCCCTAAGGTGAGATAGTCTAGTCTAGATCTCCCAGACCTTTTCCTTGCCTTCATGAAGGTCTGGTCCAATATTTTAATTTCTATTTTGCCAAAAGTCAGTCATAATAAACATATAGCACCTATAAGAAACTTCAGAGTTTAGAAGTTATCAGGGAGAATTTTTAGCATAATTAAAAATTGCCATACCATCAAAAATAGTCTCCTTTATAGTTTTCATTTCTAAGTATCTAAACTTTTATGCACTAGTAAAGGTTTCATCTTGATAGAAGAAATATTTTGTTTTTATTGAGAGCAAATAATATTTTCCTCAAATGAAAGAATGATTTCTCAATGAATCACTTCTTATACCCATAGAAATCTAGTACTAAAAAGGTGTTAATTCATAATGAGTTTAAAAACTCATATGTAATGTGAGTAACTGATGATGTGTGATGCATTTTTATTGCAAGTTTTAAAATTAGAAAAATCCCATGAAGCTTAACAAAGAAGAATAAAATTAAGGAATGTGAACATGCATATTTGAAAGTTTGTGACTTTGCTAATGAGTTATTAGAGATGCTGCTGTGCTCCAAATGGATGCTAGAGTGCATAGGTATGTGTAGTATTTGCTTATGAACCAATTTGCTAAGCAATAATTGGACTACACTGGAATATTGCACCTATTTTAATAGTTTTTCTATTACTTTAAACATTTTTTTGTTGTTGTTAACTAGCTCAATTAAACAGGCTGTCTGTGAAGTGCTATATAAAGTATCCAGTAGCTGTTTTGCAGCCTGGGACGCTAGACTTACTCTGCAGTCTGTATATGTATTGTGAATCACCCTTTTCAAACTGAATAGTTAACAAATATTGATCACAATTCAATCATGAATTACAATGCATTGTATCACTTGAGTGTTGTTTGTCAAATAGTTTTTACAAATTACTGTGCTGGACCTTTTATCACAGCTGGTGTAGTTTAAGGTTTGGACAGAGTCACTGTGAATGAAGCCCTGCTGTGAAATAAAAGTCAAAAGGCATCTTGGCATCCCAACCATTTCCTTGGGAGAAGATTACAGCCTGAGTATGTTGAACTTTATTGCCATGGGCCTCATGACAGTATTCAGAAACATGCATGGCATTTCTGTTAAAGAAACTCAGATGTGCTTAGACGCAAGGGATGGCATTCTTGTGTTTATCAGTATCTTAAAAAAAAAAAAAAGAAGAAGAAGAAAAAAGTAGTGCTTTTTCATTCTTTTGGGGTACAGTAAAAATTCATTGAAGAATGTGTAATTTATGCACATAAAAATTGAGGTTCCTGATTCCCTAAACATAATTTGTTGCAAAAAAATAAAAAGAGGAAATTACTGAATCCTAGACAGAAATGTATTTGAGAAAGAAAAAGGAGTGGAGACATGGAGAGAAAAACTCAACAGCTCTGAGTAAAATGTTGTTGGCTTGCTGAGAGATCAAAAATATGATGAAGTTGTGTGGAGAAAATACGCTGCATTGTTAACTTCTGAATATATGAAATAAAGCAAAGGGAAATGTTTAGAAAATGAATGAAAATGATATGCTTGTGTGATTCCATCTGAATTGCATCAGTTAAATTCTGTCTTTTGTAAGGGCAGACAAACCTGTGAGAATTCAGGGTCAGGTAAAGCCAAATATGAAGTTCTTGATGAAATAAAATCCTTCCAGTATGGAATGGGATCTCCTACTGCCCTGAAATGCAGGTTTGCAACATTTAGCATCTTACTGCTGACATCCGAGGTTTCTTAATTAAGTTCTTATGAAGGCTCATGGTCAGGCAGGATGACCACACTGTCTAAACAAATCAGTGAGGATTCTTCTGGATTGGGTGCTATTCCTTTGTCATTACCTTTGGCTCTTGTATTAATACACAGCAATCTCACGGTTTTGTAATGGGCATAGAAAGTGAAGTTTTACATCTGGCATAAATCAGAGCACAGGTGAAGTCTGTCCAGTATGGACTTCCTCTGCTGTCAGACAGTCACCAAGTAGCAATCTGAGAAGTTGCTTTTCAAAAGCTGATAGCATGATTGTAATGAATGTTAAAGCTGAAAACAAGAAGTAATAAGAGCTTCAAGTTTTTGGTTTTGTCTATCAAGAATCAGTGCAACAGTACAAAAATGGAACAAAAGTTACATTAAAAACTTGAAGTAAGGTGTAACAAATGTAAAACATGATGCGGTCTTTTATGAAGAAAGGCCCTGGGCAGCCTGGTCTGGTATTAAATGTGGAGGTTGGTGGCCCTGCCTGTGGCGGGGAGGGTCAGAGATTCATGATCCTTGAAGTCCCTTCCAACCCAAGCCGTTCTATGATTTGTGAGTTAATAATTTTGAAACAGTCTAAATCCTTACCAAAATGTGAAGCTTTAGAAGTAATGAGAATTAAATAGTCAGTAACCATTAATGTATGATAGTATCTTCCATGTTTCATGTATATTCTCACGGTTCTGTTAATAGATTAGTCTACAAGTTATCAGCTACATGTGTCTTCCAAGTATGTCTTCTAATCCTGTCTCTCAAATCCCAGAAGAATTGTATCTAGTTTAAAAAAAAAAGTCAGTAAATTTGGATTTCATCTTTGGTGACAAGAAAAATAAGAACTTTTGATCCCATTATAAAGAAGCAGAAATTAGCAGTGCTGCTAATTTTACTAGCAAACTGCATAGGAATGCCAGAAAGCTACCATCCACTAACTTTCACTGGAAAGACTGTTTTGCTTATTTCAGTAAGAAAACTTCATCCAAAATGTCAGAAAATTCAGATTCCAGAGTTTCTTTTGAAGATAATTATAAGCTGTTGATAATAAGTAATGTAATCAATTAGTGTCGTACTTGCATTTATTTCAGCAAATTCTGAGTATTGTTCCAGAGGATGGATTTGGCTGTAGGGTTAAATCCTGCAATTTAAATGCTTCTAAAATGAATGCCTGTTCCAAATACAACTATTTTTTGTCTGCTTTCATTCAAGGCTACATATAATTACATTAGGTGTAATGAGTACGGCGTAAAACTGGTAATTTGTTTACTTGGATTTTTAACTGCTGAGGCTGAATATGAAGAATGTTGGTCGTAACATTGATCAACATGGAATAAGTATTCCTTTTGAAATCCTGTGGTGTTTTAGGTGCTTCTTTCAAATCAGAATGAGACTCGGCAATAACCTGTATTTGAATGAAAATCTTGCTTTTTTCTATTAAGGAAATTAAATATTAACGATTGTGGTAGATTACATCTGTAACAGCACTGTGGGTATTTCTGAGGTGCTAGAACATCTTTAATTTCATTAGGTTTCAGTAAAAACCTACCTGCATAGTACATCCATAACAACAAAAATTAAATTCAAGCACCAATGAGGTCATCTGGGAATTTGAAACAAGTATTTCACCTGTAATTTTTAGCTAATGTTCTTACTGTTCACATGACTTGTGACCTTACACATGCTAAGTTAGCAAGTCTTATCTTAGCACTTTAAAAAACATGCAATTCTGACATTTCTGGCTTTTTTCTTGATTGTTTATGAGCAGAGTCCTGCATTGTGATGAATGCTCTTGGCCTTCATGAAGATGGGCAGCATCCAGTACTTCTTAGGAATTACAGTGCAGTAGTGATGGTTCCTTCAGTATTTTTAATGAAGTGTACATAACCAGATTGTACTGGCAAAAAGTCCCACACGTAGTTAAAAGCCACCATGTGTAGCTTACTAGGTTGAAGGCATTCATGGCATGTTCAATTCATGTGATAGGCTTATGAATTATTCTATTTATTTATAGTGCTGTTGGATGTAAAGCAGAATTGGGTCCTAGGGTTTTCAGTATTCAGATTGCTATAGATCATTAAAAATGTGGTTTCCTTTCAGAAAGCTTATTGTCCAAAGCAGCATACAGTTTAATATAACCACATTCTTTATCAACTAGTACATAATAAGAGAGACTGGTGGATTGATTTATGAGGAAAATTGTACCTGAGTAGAAAACTTCAAATGTTGTCAGGTTTAATAAATGTTATCAGGTTTTTCAAATATTATCAGGTTTAAAGAGACATTTAATATGTCTCTCCCAGATTTTTATCATGTGACTAAAGGAAAGCAGAAGTCTCTAAATATCAGATATTTACTGTGGCCTGTTCAAGAAAGTGTGTAAGCTTGTGCCTAACTACCACTGTTCTGCTCCCTTTAACTTGCTCTTGCAGCCAGTAGAAGTTCATTGGGTACTTAAAGGAGGTTTTGAATTCAGGCGTGCACCTCAAGGAAAAATTTTACTTGGGGTGGCTTTTGTTTGCTGTTCATTGCTAGGATTGGACTGTGGAGGAGTTGTCAATTTGATGATGACAAACTACCTTTTCCAAATAGAAGTTCAGGTCAGTACTTGTTCTGAAATCAAGTCATATCTTCACCCCACTAAAGTGTGGATTCAAAGCACTCTGCATGTGGCACATGTGGAATTCCAAAATTCATTGTCATAAGGTATTGATTCTTAAAAATTCATTATTGAGAATACTTGTTCCTCCTCATTACTACCCTTTGTGTTTCAACTTTATTGTGTTGCAGTGTAAGAAACAGCTCTAATTATTTTTATATTTGATTTGCGTACTTCTGTAAGAGATATTTTTCACGATTGGTAGACATTGTTATATGTAAAACATCTGTGTTTCTTTTTTCCAAGAGCCAAAATTCATTAAATACAATACATATATGACATTTCGAGTACTTTGGTTTGCATGTAAATTGAGAGGCTACAATTTTGCTATAATAGCTTCATTAGCTGTTGTGTTCTGTCATGCTACTAGAAGAAAGACAAATAGTTGGTTACTTTCACTATTCTCAAAACAACAGCATTGTACTTAATTCCAAAATGAGATCATTTTACAGGTTTTGTCACGTGCTACAGATGAAAATATATGTAGATAATACCTCCATACTACAAGTCCAGGGGGTACTGCTGACACGGAGTATGTGGAGAATTTCATACTTGCAAGAAGGAATGGAAAAATAATACACAATGTTGTTTGTGTGGTGGTGATATATATCTTTGAGACATATGTTAGCTCTTGGAATATTGGATGCTCTCTAGGTGAAGATGCATTGTTCAGTTTTAATAAAAATATTTTTATGTATATTTTGGGTAAAAGCCAAAGCCCTTACAAATAATTTGAGCTGAAGGATTAAGTAGATATCTTGAAACAATCAGGATGGATTGTTTGGTAACTGGTCATGACAGAGCACTTACAGAAATAGGGTAATGTATTTCCTTAAAAATTTTGGAGTACTTTTGAATGCTGTAAAGTCTGATTTTAGATTTGGCATTTTCATTCTAATTCTAACATATCCTTATGTTAACCTACAAGTTTCATGTGCGGATTGGGCCTATCTTTAGCAATAGAAAATAATGCAGAAATTGAGAATGAAATGCAGCTGCGGCAATGTCCTTCATTGTTGCTGTTTGGACATCTAATTAAAAAGAGTCTATAAACAGATTTGGGGTATTTACAGAATACTGACAAGCACTGTTAAAACATACATCGCATTTCTCAGTGTCTACTTTTCTTACTGTTTTTCTCTACCGGATTGGAATGAGTTATAAAGTCTGCACACCGTTTGTTTTCCATGCACGGTTAGCATGTATCCATTCATACCAAGTTAGACAAGATAAAGCCTTCAATGAGTCTGTACAGAAATAAAGCTTCTCATCTATGAATCTATTGTATGCTTTTTCTAAACAGATATGTAAGTAATATTCTAACGGTTCCTGTATTTGTGTATGGCCAGTGATACTTTGTTCAGGCTAGCTTTATCAACAAAATATTAAGTATTTGTTACTGGAAAGGACGAAATGGACTTCTAAAGTAATGAACAGTAAAGTAAGAACAGTAAATTAAGAACAGTCTAGTTGTGAGTTTATTGTTTTAAACCTGCATTCCATGATCACTCACCAGCCTTTTGAAAAGTAGCGCTGAGGGGACTAAAAGTAACATCCTAATGATCATAGAGTGATAGAATGGCCTGGGTTGAAATGGACCACAATGATCATCTAGTTTCAACCCCCCTGCTATGTGCAGGGTCGCCAACCACTTATGATTGTTCCTGCAACGTGTATTTTATATTTCTGCTATCAGAGTTGCCAGGTTTTTCTTTTTAAAGAACTCCAGGGAGTGAATATGGTGAGATGAAGGCATAAATGAAAACTCTGACAGAGGAACAAGTGTGATATTTCAATTTTGTAATTTTATCAGATGTTACATAGAACTAATAGAAGAATAATTTGTGTTGAACAGTACCCACTGCAGGAGGGAATATTCAAAATATTCACGAGTTGTTCAAATGGAAATGTTGTTTTCCCATTCATCATTCAGGGGCACAGTGGTGCTACATTTGTCATGTAAAAGTATGTGTGTTGTTGTGTTTCTCAGGTAAACTAATTTTTAAAAAATTTAGTAAAGAAAAAAAAGAAAAAGTAGTATATTTTTTCTAACTTACTGAATATTTTTGTTCTGTTTTTAAAGTCTTAAAAAATCAAGCAGTTTGTTTTTCAAAATATTAGATTGCATTCCAAATCTAATTTCTTGAAAGACTTCCGTCATAAGATCACTATTTTTATCAGTGCAATTACTAGCTGATTTACTTTGGCATGCCACTTTCAGCCTAGAGGGGCACGAATGACACACTTGGAGGTTGAATGAGGCATTCTGAGATTGTGAACAGAGTAGGTTTTCATCTTCTTTTAAAGTTTATGTTATGCCAAGCTTCTGTAGAGTCTGCAGAGGTGATTATTTCATATTTAACAAATGTTCCTTTCTTCGTATACACTTTTTGGAAGTACGTTCTTTGGTCGTCGCATCACTTCTCTTTTACAAAATGTACAGATGTTCTGTGGACCAGAATGGAAGCAAGCTACGTTTTTATTGTTTCCTGAATGAATAATATGTCTATATGTAAATTTTGTTGATGAACTTGTCTTTCAGGCATGGGAACGGAGAACACTGCTAATAAATTCCTTAAATTTGAAAAATCTTGGCAATAGCCATCTAGAAGAGATTGAGGCACAATATGTATGCGTGCACACACCCACCCATCTATGTTTGTCTTATGTTATACCAACTGATCAAAATATGCATTACACCTAAGAAAGATGAAGGGACTACCTAAGGCTGAAATGAAATTATGCTACACATGAAATTGAAAATGATTTTGCTTATTTTCTTCATGTGTTTCTCTTGAAGGATTGCTCATCATCAGAAGAATATAGCGTTGCTGCAGCCTTGCTACCCCTGACAACTGCTTTCTATAGGGTAAGTTCTCAGTAACTTCATTAAAAAGTGCTCCTGTTTTTTTGTGTTTTTATATTGTTAAATGGAGGAAAGTAAAAATGAGAGATGCATGCTTAGTATATGGATACTGAAATAAGATTAGTCAAGTTTTAATCTCATAATCAAGGAGAAGGCAAGCTGCATTGAATGTAGAATAATTTCTTCTGTATGCTTCTAAGTTTCAGTAGAAGTACTGAGATCTTGCACAATTTCTCTCACAAAAAGTTCACTGAAATCTTCCTTGTAATGAACTAGTCCCCTACTTACTGTTTAACTGAAATTATACTTTCGGAAGTTGTGAGACCCCGGATGTAAATAGCATGATGATTTTTTAATGTTCCAGACCTGAACTGAAAAAATAAAGTAACCTGACTGTTGCTTGCAAAAGCCAGCTGTTAATGCATAATAGAAAAAGAATTTTGTTTTTCCCAGATCTAATCCTCAGGTTCAGTGATGGTCCCCTTTGGTATGTCCCATTAGATACAATTGTTTGGCAGAAGTACTTATTTTGGTATAAAACTAAGTTATTCATACTAAACACAAACTGATGTGTTTTTCAAAGCATAAGATCTGTAGACAAACTTTATAGTGGCTAGTTAAAATTAACAGTTTACATGTTTTATTTGGAATTTGAGTCAAAGCAAAACTTTTGGAAGCATTTTTCAGTTTCTGCAGAGGTTTTCAGTATTTCATCCTTGAGTATGAGTATGTTATACCTGAGATGAAGCTGCATAGGAGCAATGATCTGTATGAATATTCTTAGATTAAGAAAAATGAGTAACATTCTTTAACCCCCTTCAAATTTTCCTTTATAGTCTTTTGGAGGGATTCTCATTCTACAGTTAAATGAAACTAATGTTCCTCTTTCCCTGTTTTGGGAATAAATCCCATCAAATCCTGCTTCATCTTTTTTTCCCTTGGCCTTCCTGCTTTGTAACATATTGCTAAACAGTTTATAGTCTTCTGTTTGCTGGATTTTTTTTTTTAATAGAAATCCTACACTGGTAAAAGCTGTTTAACAAGGCATATTACTGTTCTGTCTGATAAGTGATAAATCCATAGGAGCATCCAAACTGAAATTCAAATCATTTGAGGGGAATGAATTGTTTTTTATTAAAAGAACATTCTGACAAAGCTGGTACATACGCATAGTCAAACTATGCCATGGCTTTTTCTAATGAACTGCTTGTCTATTTCACTAAATTAGCATGTACAGTGTTGTTTATACATACATTCATCATACATGCTTAAGCTCTATTTCATTTTTCTATAGGCAAAGTACAGGTTTTACAATACTTCTGCTTCAATATGCAAAAATGTCTTGCTTCTGTTGTAAGTGCAATTGTTTTCATCCTTTCCAAAAATTGTGAAGTAGTGCTTGGAAGTATGCACTTGTTTTTACTGATGTTCTTGTTATCAGAACACCATGCTTAGTGCCAGAAGCGTATTAAATATTATTTCATATGGCCACATTGAAAATACACAGTGTTCTTGGTAGCCAGGGATAGATTTATTGTGTTTCATTCATGTTACTTCTCAACTGGATTCCAGTTAAAGTTAGCATTAAGAAAGCCTAAGGACACATATGTAGATTTATATCAAATAGTTATATCATTGTCCCTATTTGCTATTATTATAAATTATTATGGGAAATCATGATGGGGTTCTGTTACAACATTTAATTGTTAATATAATTCCTGTCACTTAAAATAATAAAAGGAAGTTCCACAGTGTCACAGTTCTGTTGATTGAGGACTGTTTTGCATCTGGAATGTTAAGTTTCAAAATATGCATTCATTTTGTTACCTGACATAAAAGAAAGCACCAATGCAACAATTACTTGTTCTTCCTAAGTAGGTTTACTTACATGGGTGCACACAGTGCAGACACCAACTGTTTGAGAGGCCTAAATGAAAAGAGAGATGTGTTTCCATGTGAGTGCAGCAAATGAAACCAAGAAACTGAGTAGAAAAGGAAATATATTCCTAGAGGTGATGCTTTAAGGTTCTAGAAGGCTGTGATGAAGTAGTAAAGCTCTAGCCTTCAGCTCTAGTAGGCTCTAGCCTACTTAAAAATATTCTTGGGAAAACAGTAAAAATATATATAATAAAGAATGAAATGTAACTATAAATAAAGAATTAAATGTATAAAGTAAGGAACATGCTTGTGTCACATGTCAAGTTTTATCCATATCCTAGTGGTTTTGCTTACACAGAGGTTAGTTTGGGGTGTTTCTACATGTATCTAATCAAAACAACGAGAAACGTTACTGCATGCAGCATCCAGTCAACTCTTGGGATGTCTACTGAAATTTCAGGATTCCTACTCTTGAAGCCTGGTGATTGACCTGTTGTAAAGCTTGATGAGATAGGATTCGATCACAGAAGTAGTCTAACTCAGAGCTGTCAGGGTTAAATAGACAAGAAATCAGGACTGTTACATTTTTTTGGTCACTAGAAAGACTTGAATTTTTCTACAAAAAATGGTCACAATGCTCTTTAAAAATGTTTTAAATATTAGACATGAGCAAAATGTGACTCATCAGTGACAGTGGACTTTTTAATGTGTACTGTTAATGTCACAAAAACAAACATTTTTTCTTCTGGGTTAGAGAAAGGTTTTAGTTTACTATTAGTAATACTGTTGGAATTTTGTTTAAAATTGAAACAATATAAATAAAATGTACTTATACATGAATTTTTCCATGTACGTTTGGGGTACAGATGGCCCATGCTTATTTGGCATGCACTCATTTCTCTCTGTGTAATAAGATAGAAATGTACTATTCTGTATTGCTACAGTAAAGAGTTCTTTTTCTCTGTGTGGCAAGACAAAAAGGATATATCTTAATTTTGATTTCATTTTGTTACTGCCTGAAGGAATACAGCTTGGCCTTGTATAATTGGCCTTGTCAAATTCACAAAATTTGGATATGCCATTTCAGTTATGTCTCTTTGTAAGGTGGCCAGTTGTAGAGCAGACCGTGCTGTATTTCTTGAAGGTTCGGTGTGCTGCAAGAGCAATGATTTTTTGTAAGCACCGGTTTCACCCTGTCCACTGGAGAGCAGGAAGAGTGAGCAAAGTGTCTCTTCCCCAGTACTATTCCAAGCCTCAGTCAGCCTGCTTCTCCTGTGATCCCTTCCTTTTCAACTAAAGTGATGTTCTCCAGTCTGATCCTTCTGGGAAGTGTTGGAGACTAGGATTGATTTTTCTTTTCTTTTTTTTTTATGCTTGTAAATTGCCAAATTTTGAGTAAAATTTCAATTGGTTATGGATGCTAATTACATTCTACAATATACAATAGAGGAATACTGTGTGGAACAGGGCTCAGTGAAATCTGCAGGTTTTGGCTTAAATGTTCTCAGGCGTGTCTGCCCATTTAGCGTTTGTACTCCATATACCTACGCCTTTCCCTATAGAGAAGAAAGTAGAATTGATAGAATTACTTCTAAAAAATCTATCAGTTGCAAGAGCATTCTGTAAAGATGGAAGAGGCAGTACTAGAGAACTTCAGAGTAGTTTATCATATTCTGTATTTTGCAATCAAACTCTTTCCAAGAGACACTTGATTCCAAGTTAATTATGTAACAGAAGCATCATAATTGGGAATGTTCTCTCTCTTGTTCAGCATCAGCCACAAAGTCAGAGAAACTGCATGATGAAAGGCTGATGTGGATCAGTTCCATTTTTGTGTCTTTATCAGGCAAATCTTACAGTGGGTATCAGCTGGAAGAGTCTGGGGAGTATTGACCCAATGGTATGCTTAAAAAGAAAAGAACGTGTAAAATTTGGTAATAATATTTGTTACATTACACTAAATTATATATATAAATTTTTATTTCAGGATTTGTATAAATACCATGAAATTGTGTATGGTTAGTGGATGATAGTTGATTTTGAAAAGCAAAATTCTTGTGTTCTTTCTTTTTTTTAACACTTATCATGAGTTGTCATTCTTAACTTGTGTTCTTGCTCATCTGAAGTTGGCCCAGGTAATACTTACAAGCAGCAGTAATTACTGCTTAGCTTTCTACAAGGCTAAAAAATTTCTGTAGGGTGTTAGCTTTCAGTACTTGATAGATTTTCATCCTTACTTCTAACTGCTGTTTTTCCTTCTACATCTTACTCTGATGTGCTTGGGGTGAAACCACTTTTACTTTAGCGTTCTCCACTCTTGCATTGTGCTGGCTTTAGTTTAGGAAACTCCCATCTTGATAGACCTCCTTTATTATTCTGGCAAGAAGTTTTGTCATCTTCCATTAATTTTCCTCTTCTGTCTCTGTTCTGCCAGTTCTGATGGTATCTTAGTCCATGTGAATTTTTTAATGACTGAAACTGTATTAAATAACATCATTTTTAGTAGAGTCCTTACTCTTTTTTAATCCATTCTCATGATTTCTATTAGTGATTACTTAAATGAAAATATATTTTAAGTCTCATGTTTAAAAACAGCTAGAACGTACCTGTATGATATAGCAGATTCTATGTAAGAGACAGAACCACAAAGAAGAAAATGTATGCAGATAATAGTGTAATTAATCATATGAGATAGAAGAAATCTTTTTCTGCAGTACTTCTAATGAAGATGTGTCCAAAGAACTATGTATTAACAGCAAAATCCGAAAGTGAAAGCTATCTTATTAACAGAGCTTCTTCATATGAGCAAACACTACAATGTTTCAGCTCCTTATACCAATATGGCTTGTAAGGAGAGACAGTGGTAACGAAAGGGGAAAATGTACCATGTCATGATATACAGGCATCGTTTTGCAGAACTAGAAGTGGGTTTTATTCCTTTCAGGTGATGTATATTTTGTAAGGAGGAAATAGCTGTTTAAGCTTTAGGATCAGGTCAGTTCCTAGACTTCTGGATTTGAGCAAAACTACCACGCAATATATTTGCAATATAAGCTGTGTTTAAAAATCTGAATTAAATATGTCAATTGCTTTTCCATCTATCATCTTGTATAACAAATCTTCATTCAGAGATATTAGTCATCTTGCACATAAGCTGACAGGCAAAATATTAAGAGCTGTCTACAATATTATTGAATGTGTATATTAGCATCATTTGCATTGCTGGAAAATCTAGGAGCCCTAACTGGTCTTTCATGCCAAATAACACAAAGATAATGATCCTTAAGAGGATCCTTATGGGTTTATGATGCAAATTTGAAGTAAGTATTAATACATGAAGCCAAATGGCTTAAGGCACAGCAAGGAAGATGTAGTACTCTATTAGTTTATGGATGTGACACAAAAGCAGTATTTTACTGAATTTTGAAGGATTATAATGTATGTGCTTGGTAGGTGCTCGTGAATTTGAGTGTGATCCTTGAAGAAAGTGGGACATGGTGGTCAATTTCTGTCAATGTTTCCAAACACTCTCCCAGCCAAATGTTCTTATTACGTTCATAAGAAGATCCTTGCATGTAAAGATTATAATTCAGCCAATTAGTTGTGTAAAAAGCAATCGTTATTTTTAAATTAAAGCAGGAATCTAGGGGCTCTTCTTAGCTGTGGTTAACTGGTTTTGCAGTATCATTAATGTCAACATGTCGCTGACCCTTAATATTTTACTTCGGATACTTTGTTTTGGAATGGATAGATATCTGCAGAACAGACTTTTTTGTCTTTACAGGTAGCACATATCTGAAGTTCATAGCTATTTTTATGTGAAAAAAAACCTGGAAAATGTAAAACAGGAAAATGTAATGTGATTCTTCAGCACATTTATGGGAGAGGCTGCACAATTTTTATTTTTTTTTTTAAGTTTGTCTTTATAAGGAATTTTGGAAGAGAATTACTGAATTACTTCAACTTCTCTCTCTTGAAGAAGCTTGCTTTCCCAGAATGATAACATCATGACCAACATGAAGGGAACTTTGCTGTCTTCCTCAGTGGTTTGTGGCAGGAAGTAGTTGGTCGGAAAAAAAAAAAAAGAAAAAAAAAAAGAAAAAAAAAAAAGAAAAAAAAAAAAAAAAGAAAAAAAAATTCCTTCCCCTTCCCCTAAATAAAATAAAAAGTGAAGATAAATATTGCAGTAAGTGCTTAGTTCTGTTACTGGGGAACTGATCTACTATCTCTTAGAACAAACAGACAAACAGGAGCCTTTCCGTTGCAATGTCACAAGCATTGGCTTACATAATTTATAACTGTTTCTGATTCCACTTGAAGTCATTTTCTACCAACAACACGGAATTCTGGTTTGGTTTGCCCATAACAATATTAGTCATAGCACATCCCTTTACATTATTGTTACTTCCAGGAGATATTATAGCCTTGTATAAATATTTCTTCGTTTAGACTTTTCACTGCAGAAGAATTTCTGGTAGTTTAATTAAAATCTCCATTAAAGTTTCTGATCTTGAAGAAACATCAGTCTGAAGTAACTGAGTCCCATTCTTTTTCTATATCTGTAAGTTTCATTTCAGTTCTCTGTAACTAATGTCCAGGAGAATGAAACCTGCATTCCTACATGAAAATACGATTCCTTGATTTTAGTGATATCAGTTTCATTAGGGAATAATTATTTGTCATGGCTCGGATAGTTGTATTTTATGTTTCCAGAAAACAGCAAATGCTTACAGGTGGTGAGGGAGATAAATGCTCATACATTTCTGTACATGGTCTGTTGTGCTGTGGATTTTCTGTACTAGACATCAACACTTTAAAGTGGATGTGGCTAAAAGGATTTAAAATTGATTACGTTATTCCCCCTCTCAGTATAAATAGATGCTCTGTTAACTGGGCTTTTAAGTTTCGTGTCAGGACACCAGTAATTCAGATTCTTTAGAGAGGATTTGGGATTTCCCGGGGTGATAAATGCAGTCACACGGATTCACACTATCTGCTGAGTCACCTGATGCCAAAGGACTATGGTGAAATTTTAATCAATTTCAAAAAGCTATGTCACAATTTGAAAAACTCTGAAGACTGATTCAAGATCCAACGCTGCAGCTGTGAATTTGTGAAATCTGTCATTTATGTAATAGAACTAAACCTTGGAGAACAAAATCATCGTAATCTCAGTTATGAAATCAGAATTAAGAAAAAAAGTAATGTGATATGTCCTCTGTTGGCAAAGAAAATGAATCAGCATGTTATCCACTTGGAATTGTACCTTACTTAGAATGGTGAAATTCCAAAATGATGTGGTTGGATGGTTTTAGTTTGTTTGGTTTTGGGTATTTGGGGGTTTTTTTACACCTTCTGAACATCCATACTTTTTGATGATTTTATTTTATTTTTTGTGATCTCTGTATAGCAGAACTTTGTAAATCTTACTGTTGCCTCTTTCGAGAAAGAAGTATGTTGCTGTATATTATTCAGTTTTACATGTACCTTGGTGGTAGCATACATCTGTCTTGATACATCCATATAGATAATTTGAAATACTCCGTTTGGCTTTAAGTAATATATAGTAAATTATATGTAGTCTTTAGCAGCTTCTGATTAAGGACAATATACTTTTAGATGCTTAAGTCACTTTTACCAGAAAACGTATGCAATAAGTAAAACTCCATCCAGAATAACATCCCAATTTAGCAAAATTCTAGAATTCTATTGCCCTCTGCTGGTTCACTGTGCCCACATGTGATTAGGTAGCACTGAGTTACAAGTGGACTGGACTTCCTTTATTTTTCGTGGTGAAATAGTAGATTAGTAGTCTGATGAATCACTTGCTGCTCACTCATATTTTAAAGTAGAAATTAATAAGTGTACAATCCTGTTTGGAGACTTTCTGAAGGTGGGAGAGGTGGCAGATTGTTTTATTTGATGTTTCCAAGATTGGGGAATTGGAGAAGATGCTTGATCTAACATTTTATGTCTTTGTTTTCCAAGGTAATAAAAAGAAAGGAAACATAATAATTCTTACTTACGCTTTTTGTGTCCTTTCCCCACATTTTAGTTTGATTTTTTTTTAATATATTTTGTTTTATATTTTAGACCAAGTGAGAAAACCATTTATTGAATTGAAATATGTATTTTTTACTATTACTCATGTAGCACTCAGTCACGCTTGAAGACATAATTATGTGCACTGATGCTGGCTTTGATATTTGTATGCTGTGTTGAATATTGATACATGCATGATGTGGTGCAGTGTTGTAAGAGAAGTTAATAGATAAATAAACCTCACTCCTACAGGTCAGACTATGTAGTGTGGTCCTCTGCGCTTGTTAGAAGTCTTTGGAATGAATCAGGTGTCTGTGCAAGTACAGCAGACATGTGAATACCAGACTGGGTTGTAGAATCTGTTTATATGCAGAACTTGTTAATGTCATCTTGAGGAGAGGCATCGTGTCGCCTGCGGTTAGTGGTACCTAATCATGGCATGATAATTGACTGAATAAACAGCTCTAAGATGCAGAGTAACACTTCCAAATAACTGTCTTGCTGTATCCTGAATGATCTATAAAAACTTACACTTGCAGATTTCCAGGAAGAATACTACCTACAATATAGAGAGAGTGCTTTCCTTTGGTATGCACAGAAGATTGGCGAGTGATTGCAATATTTTTCTCCCTGAAGTCAGGCAGATAATCTGTACTCCT
Source organism: Centrocercus urophasianus (assembly GCF_019232065.1). Taxonomy (NCBI): domain Eukaryota; kingdom Metazoa; phylum Chordata; class Aves; order Galliformes; family Phasianidae; genus Centrocercus; species Centrocercus urophasianus. Next base: position 2,548,290 of record NW_024884586.1, read on the forward strand.
TGAGGAGCAGAGGAGGGAGTTTTTATTTACAATGATCAGCAAACTCCTTTCCAATCTTCCTTCCTTTGCTCATCAAAAATATCAAAATTGATAGCCCAGAATACAAACTGGAGTTGGAAATGGTGTTTACTTCTGAAGGTCAGTGTTCTGGAAATACTGTGCTCTTGAGTTTGCTCCTTCAAGAGATAGGCAGTGAATCTTAGGGAATACCTGTGAGAAAAGAGCAGTCTCAGGTATATTTGTAGTCTGTTTTTGTCTTCTCATTTTTTAACACTTTTTCCAATTTTGTAATGAAGAACTCTATCCTTTGCTGTGCTAGAATAAACATGCTTTCTTCTTTAATCTTGTGTGATGTAGCAGATAGTGATGGATGAACTATTGTCAGTGTAAAGTATGCTTTTTTTTTTTCTTTTTTCTTTTTCTTTTTTTCCTCCCAGAAACAGTCAATCTAAATAGTGTAATGTCATAAACAAGCTGTTTGGGCACCTGAACCTCACAGTTCTTCTGGGAGCTCTGCGAGTATCATTTTCTGAATTAGAAGTATCCAGTGCCAGGAAATGGAGAAAAACATCTAGGCAGATACTATCTTGCTTCTGGGAGTAATGCAGATATAATGCCTGATGGCAGGAAGTTGCATATAGTCACACATAGAAAGTCCCAAGTCTATCTTGTATTTCCTCAGACTGCAGGATGTAATTCATTATTTTTATATGTGTGACATTTGTTTCATATGTATTGCAGCTGGGAGGGGTGGGCTTTTGTTGTTGTTGTTTAAGTACCTTTAGTCTTTTGAGAGAAGTCGGAGTACTTAGAAGAATATAACTCATTTTCTGGGTGCTATTGCAACTTACACCTCAATGCTCATGCTATGACACAGACTGCTTTAGATAAAGGACTTTTTCTGTTCAGAACTATTTTTTTTTTAATTATTATTTCTTCTGGGAAGTTTTTTACTTTAAGTCCTTAAGTACTCCTTTACAAGTAGGAAATTTTTTTGCTGCCTCATACGTTCATCCTGTCTGGCAGCAATTAATTATTATGATAGGGAGAAAGTAACTATACATGCCAGTATAGCTCAGTTGTCCAATGGAAAGGCAGGTGAAGATTCGTGTTATGTATTTAGCATTGCTTGATAGAAAACACTGAAATTCTGTCTTACTTTAATCAGAGAAGTCCTGTGCAAATTTATTTCAATGCAACAGTAAACACTGGGACCTGTCTGACATAGTAGAGTAGTTTCCATTCTAGGCTGACTAAGCACTGTCAGAGTAGAGAGTATTATATATGCTTAAAGCTTCATGGAATGCTTCTATTTGTACCAAGAATATTTTAATGCAGGGATTTTGACTGCCTAGGAGCAGCCATGTACTTCTTAAGGTTGGTATTCATACTGCTTTTTCACAAATAAATTAATGGAAACATGGTGAAAATCCAAAGCAATTTTGCCCAAAATAATTGGCAGAGCTGAGCTGACTTTGATTCAGTGTTCTGGCCACTACTAGGTTTTGCCATTTGTTTCAACACTTTCAGCAGGTGATGAGATCCCTCTCATCATCATATTATTTATGACAATTTAGCCTTTTAATGGACTTTCTTTCATCCTTTTGTAAACAGACTATTTTTATGTCTAGAAGTTAACTGTCAGTACTGATTTATGTCACTATACTTGAACATAAATCTCCGTCCTTTAAGAATTGTGATTTATACATGGCTGTTAGTGGTTTTAAATCATGAATGAAGGAGGAGCATCTAAGAAGCCCTTAGCTTTTCTGTCATATTCAGACCTACGTGAAAATCATTTGCTTCATTTTTATTTCTGGAGCACTTCATATTGACCTACAGTTATGATTCTAAACTTCCATTCAAACTTTCAGATACAGCAAGGCCAGGCTTGGAGTACTGTGTTCAGTTCTGGGCTCCTCAGCCTAAGAAGAGACAGGAAACTACTGGAGGATGCCCTGTGAAGGGGCACCGAGATGATGAAGGGGCTGGAGTATCTCACACTTGGAGGAGGGCTGAGGGAGCTGGGGCTGTTCAGTCTGGAGACGAGGAAGCTTGGTGTTTGTAGGGGGGGGATGATGGATCTCATCAATGTGTGTAAGTAGTTGTAGAGAGGGTGCAGAGAGGACAGAGCCAGGCTCTTTTTGGTGGTTCCTTGTGCCACAGCAAGAGGCAGCAGGCACAAACTGGAAGACAGGAGGTTCTCTCTGAACACTGTGGAATGCTTCTTTACTGCAGGGGTTGGTAGTGACAGGGCACTGCACGGGATGCCCGAGGGTTTTGTGGAGTCTCCACTGCTAGAGATCTTCAGAAGCCACCTGGACGTGGGCCTGGGCAGCCTGTTCTGTGTGGTCCTGCTTAAGCAGGAGGCTGGGCCAGACAAACTGCAGAGAGCCCTTCCTACCTCGACCACACTGTGATCACTAGGAGACTATCTGTGCTGTTCTGTTCTGTGATTTAACAGCTACTTCAAAGCTGGGAGCTATTACTATACCATCTGATTCCATTTCCTGTGAGCTGCCATGAGCTGCATCACAACTGAAACCTGTGAGTCCAGTCTAAACAAACATCTTATGTTTCAGCCTGTATGGAATAACAAAAACCTCATTTAATGTGATTTGATCTTCCACATAGGCAGTTTTTTGAAGAAGTTGTCATGGAATTTTGATGCAATTGTACTTGATGAAAAAAAAATTTTCATCAGTTTTTGCTGATTAATTCCAAGAATATATTTCAATTGGCTAATTTTTAATAGCATGTAACAAATCATTTCTTCAAACATACCATTTCAAAGGGCCTTGTCTTCGATTGGGAATGAATAAATGGCACATGATCAGGACTTTCAGTTCATGTTGTACTTGGAAAAGCATAGCGTGGAAAACAGTTCAAAGAATTGCAAAACCAGAAATCTGTAAACCAGACTTTTGAAATTTTCAGTAACAATTTTCTAGCCTTCCACCTGAGTGTTCCCAGGGCTTACTAAGGAGGATCATATGTAGTGGCTGATGGTACAATTGTACAGTTATAAATGTGAAATGAAGTAGTATTTATGCTCTAGAATAAATTATATTACAATGTGAACATTAAAGTCAATTCTACTTCTAGAGTACGCTTTGGTATGTGTAGTATTTTGAGAGTGAAGGTCATTAAGTTTAATGTCCAGTAATGAACTAAATTCTTCAGTTCTACTGTAGAAAGAAGCAGATATTTACATTACATGCTTCTTTCCTATGCGCAGTATACAACTCAATTATGTGGACTTTATCAGAGAGAAAGAATATGCTGTATAAGATTGCATTCTTCATAACTGGAGTCCTTGAAATAAATTTCCTTTCCTTGTATATGGTTGTCGGTAATATTAAGCAACTTGCTGAAAGACCGGCACCACTTCATTAAACAGACCTACTTGAAAAAAGGATGTGCTCTTACTGAGTATTGATAGTGTAACAATTCTGCTTTTGTTTGAAACCTTAGCGTAGGATCCAGACACCTGTGACTTCAGGAATGTCTCCCCTTAGTACTCTTTCAGGAACCGAATTTGTGTCAGGCATTGTGGTAATTAATGATTTATCTGATCTTTTGCTGTTGCAACCAATGCAGCCCTATTGGAAGGACTCAGCTGCCCTGCACACTTAAAGTTTCATTGGTGTAATTCCAAGTTTTAGAAAAAATGATAAGCAATTTTCGTATGTTTTAATACTAAGTTATTTGGCATAGGACTACAATGGTGTAATTTACTGATTAGGAAAATATATTAGAATTGTGTTCTGTATTATTATCACATAATCCCCCTCCCCCCCACCAGTCTCATTTTTCTACTGTGAATCACCATGCATTAGGCTTATATACAAGCTTCCTGTACGTTAATTTCTTCAAGGGCACAAAAACGGAGATAATTTCTCATTCCTATACTGTAGTACACAAGATGAGATGTGCTGCATGTTTCACTGTGTGCAACTGATCTGATGAATTTTTCAGTACTCATGTCATAGGCATTAAACAAAATGAAATAATAGCAGTATTTTGTCTGTCTTTCTGTCTTTCAGAAATTAGCACCTGGAGTTAGTCAGTTTGCTTACACATGTGTACAGGATCATCCGATCTGGACTAACCAGCAGTTTTGGGAAACCACCTTTTACAGCAATGTGCAAAATCAAGTTCGTTCCCTCTACCTTACAGCCAAAGAAGACAACCATGCAGTACAACCTAGACAAAAGGTAGGAGAATATATTAAATATCAAGGCATAAAAAGCTGTACTATTATTTAATGTCCCAATTAAACCTATTGTGACCTGGAAAGTCTCAACGTGGATGAAGAAAATGTCTAAATATTTACTTATACTCTTCTGAAAATACATATTTCACTTTTAGAATATCAACTTGGACTAGATGATCTTGTAGGTCTTTTCCAACCTTGTGATTCTATGATTCTATGAACTTTAATGTAAATATGTTGTTTGCACATAATTTTCTGCAGAAAAAAGATGCTTTATTTTGCTAATATGCAAACACCTGAATCTCCCCTTGTTGCCTTTACGATTTTTATGTACCACCACTTTTTGTATCATTTTTACCACACTTAGGTGTAGCATTAGATTGTTACCAAACCCTAGACTGGTGTCTGTTGATGGACCTTTGTCTGCTTTTTAAGAACTTTTTTCTTAAACTCTCTCATGTGTTTGTCTGTTAAATTAGCTGAACTTTACCTAGTATGAAGAAAAAACGTTAGTAGGATACTGTGTTCTTTAATAATTAAGAGCAGGTGTTATGTCATTTGTATCAGCAGCCAACCAGATTTTTTAATTCTAGTTCTGTCAGGCTGCATTGTAATTTGGATACATGCTATCTACCTACTTTGCTCCAAGCAAATGCTAGAATTGTTCTCCAACCTGCAAAAGCATGAATGTTTCAGCTGATCTGGAAACTGTTCATGTAAAAGCTTGTCTCACCCTGGACATCCTCAAAATTGGGAGAATATCACATGCATCCAGTAATCAGCTGCATCTGATTAATGTTGATTGTTATATGAGCTAAGTAGAAACATTAAGGAGAGTGGTTATATTAAAATCATTAAACTACTCTGAAGAAACATAAAAGATAGTGTAGTATTAAAAAATCTAGAAAGAGATTATGTTACTGAGTTAGACATGTTCACATCATGCTATGCTAGTTCTGCATTTCAGTAAGCTACCTTCAGTCCTTCACAATGCTGTAATTATACCTTTGTTAAATCCTATTGCATGTTGCTACTTGCTTTTTCTTTATAAATAAATATGTAATTTAAATAATAGAAGAATTTAAATGAACAATTTAATTTAAAAAAATTTGACTAAACATTGTTTTCACTAAAAGTTGTTTCTGAGTCTTAGCTTAGTGTGTATTTGTATGTTTTCTAGGAGAAAAATTCTGTAGGTCCAGACCACGATAAGACAGCAATGGATCTGGCTGCGGAGCAGTTGCGACTGTGGCCAACTCTTAATAAACAAACTCAACAGGAGCTAGTCCAGAATGAAGAAAGCACAGTTTTCAGTCAGGCAATTCATTTTGCTAACCTCATGGTCTACCTGCTAGTGCCACTAGATACAAGTAAGAACAAGTTATTGAGAGCATCAGCTACTGGTGACTGGGAGAGTGGAAGCAACAGTATTGTCACAAACAGGTGGGTACACACATTCACTGGTAATCCACCATGAGAACATACTAGTTTTCAGGACATACCCTGCATACAATCTCTTCAAGATTATTATTTCTAGATAATTAATTAAGGAGACTAGAAACCTAACATGATTCCTCTCAAATGATAGAACTCTATCTAGACTAAATTGCTGCCATTTAAGGGAATGTAAGAATGTTATCACTTCAGTAAGAATTTTAGTCTACTAATGTGACTGTTGAAGGCAGACACTAGTGTGTGATGAGAGAGACAGTTTGTTTTTCTGTAACTTGAAAAAAAACCCCTCATGAACCTGCGCTCAAGAAAGCAGATGTATAACATCCTCGAGGTCACAGTTTTTGTGCTGTTGCAGCTTCAGGAAAGACATTTGGTCAGAAAGATGGCTATATCACTGGAGAAAATGTTAGAATACTAAGGAGGCAGGAGGATTATAAAGAGAATTACAAATCAGGATTTCATAGCAAGACTTCTTCCCTTTCTATTTACTGTCTTTATTATCAACTATGATCAGTCAAGTTTCCCACTTGATGAACTTATAGAACGCTGTATGAGGCCTCTGACATGATGTAAATAAGCTCTGGGTCTCAAACTCCCTATTGCAACTTTTTCTGCTGACGAAGCACTTCTAAAATCAAGCATTAGGATCTGATCAGTAGACTGTGTATGTATGTATAGTATGTATGTGGCATATGTTACAATGCATGGATTTGACTGGCACTACTGTTTTTGGGGAGTATTTTCAGATGATTGAAGTACATCTCCTACTGACTTGCTTGTACTTTCTAGCTGATGCACAAAAACACTGAGGTTATTTTTGCTTTTGAATACTTTATTCTTCAACAGTAATACTCATTGAATTTATCCTTGTGTATGTAACCAAAATATCTATTTCTGTTCTATCATGGGTTGTAAATAGCTTACCTAACTTAATGACAAAGAGAAGACAGAAAAGCTTACTTCTAGGCAAGTGATGCTTTTTTTTTCACTTGTTGACTGCACTGCACTAGATTCATGGAGTAAAAAGTCTCCTTTATTGTCATGCAGTCTGGTATTGTTAATGGTGGAGGGAATACAGTGTAATTTTTGGTACCAGTGTATGAAAAAGATACCGTTTAGGTGTGTCCTACCCAGGTATCAGATACATTTACTAGCTGAATTTTTCACTTCTGAAATTTCTTTTTTTTTTTTTATGTCCATAGTATTGCAGGCAGTGTTGCAGAGAGTTATGACACTGAAAGTGGGTTTGAGGACTCTGAGAACAATGACGTTGCAAATGCAGTTGTACGCTTCATCACCAGATTTATTGACAAGGTTTGCACAGAGAGCGGAGTTACGCAGGATCACATCAAGGGTCTTCACTGCATGATACCAGGTAAGAATTGTGATGAAAATGTGCATTCATAATCTTTCGTTTTTCCTTTGGTCTTGGTTCTTTTTTCCTGATGGAAGAAATACACGTTTTAGTTACAGTCAACTTCCGTAGGCATAGAAGATCAGATTTTTTTCTAGACTATAATTGCTGTTGAATTTCAACTAACTATTTCCTTGATGGCTACATTTAAGAATTTTGGAATATTGGATTTCCAATTAGATTGCAACTTTTTCTTTCATGTTATGCCAGACTTCATTTGTGATATTACTGATTTTCAGGCATTGTAGCAATGCACATAGAGACTTTGGAGGCTGTCCATCGTGAGAGTAGAAGGCTTCCACCAATACAGAAGGCAAGTATTACGAAACATGTTTGTATTCTTTAAAAGTATTAGAATCATGCTGTTTAGTCATCTTTTTTGTTTTCTTTTATTTTCCTCTTCAGAATGTTAGAAGGAAACATCAGAACATTGTAACAAAAATTCCACAAGTGATAAATAAAGTACTTGGCTTTGGTCTCATGAAATATGAACTTAGAAAGCTATTGGAGCCAAATTTTTGATCATAAACAAGCTATCGCATACCCGCTGTTTTTTGAGACCCAGTTCTCTTCGTTGAGTCCAAACTCCATCTCCCTTCTTTGGAATTAGTCTCATAACAATTTTGTTTTGAATCTTTCTACACCAAATATAATTAGGCTGAAGTATAACACTGGTATTCCTATCATACTTACACTATTTTACTTGCATTAGCCCAAAATTCTACGACCAACTTTACTGCCAGGAGAAGAATTTGTTTGTGAAGGTCTCCGTGTGCTACTGGATCCTGATGGCAGAGAAGAAGCTACAGGAGGACTGCTTGGAGGTCCTCACATCCTCCCTGCTGAAGGAGCTTTGTTCCTTACTACCTACAGAATTATATTTAAAGGCACTCCTCATGATCAGCTGGGTAAGCAAAACTCAACAGTGACAAAACTGTGTCACTTTAAATAGATAAAATTTTGAGCTGACCTGTCCATCTATGTAAGCATCAGCATCAAAATGCACCTACCTCTGCAAGTAATTTTTCATGGTCATCACATTGGTATGATCTTTTGTTATAGGTTTTTACTCTAGATATGACAATATTTTATGTTCATTTTGTGTTTAACCTAACTAGAATTTATTTCTTCGAGTAAGACAACGTATGTACTGTCTGTGATCTTTGACATCCAGTACTTCTTTTCATTTGACAGTTTTTTTCACTTTCATTTTTTTTTTCAATTGCTGGAAGTGTGTAAAATCGGAAAAAAAAAAATCATAAGTTAGTAATGTCCTTAAAATTATTATTAATAAATTAAGAATTGCTTTTAATATGTTTTAAGTGGTAGTTTTTCATCTGATATCTGCTATTTCTAAGCAAATTAAACTGTCTGTCAGAAGTATAAATTTATCTTTCAAAGTTTATTGTCATTTGAAAAGAAGTCAGTATAAAACTTTCGTTATTTATAAGGTGCATAATGCAATATGAACATGAATTACGTTTGGAAATGTTCATTGACCCCTTTCCAAACTGTGTTTTTGGGGTGCATTTCCAACACTCAGAAGAACTCAGAGAATATTTTTCCAACCATCCAAACTGAAAGGAAGTCAAAAAAGTAAATGCTTCAGATCACAGACGGTACTTGGGGATTTATCAACTTCTCAAGCATTTTCGGTGAAATTATGTGCAGTTATTTTCCTATTGCTTTGTGTATTGTAAATCCTGTCTGCTCAGAGTACAGTGTGACCAGAACAGATCTGATTCTGTGATCAAACAAGTATCCATAAATACTATAATTCTGTGGTTCTCAGTGGGAGAGCAGACGGTGATCCGGAGCTTTCCTATTGCGTCTGTTACAAAGGAGAAGAAAATCACTATACAAAACCAGCTGCAGCAAAGTATGCAGGAGGGCTTGCAGATCACTTCAGCTACCTTTCAGGTAAAAGGAAGTTTTGTGAAATTGTGTGAGGTAGCCAGCTCAAAATACTTACGAGCAGTACTTTGCCCTGATAATGGTGAAGAGTTCAGTATCCTGCTCTGTAAAGTCAGTGGAGAACATGTAGTCCTCTCATAGAAATTCCTTTTGGTTTTTTGGCTCATTTGAAACAGCGTTACTGTTTTCGTGTTTGATTTCTTTCTCTCCTTTCCTCACCTTTCTGCTGTGGATCCAGTAGAGGGCTATTCTGAGTCCAAAATGTCTTCATGTGGGTAAGCAGAGGCCAGGCAGGCCAGTGGAAGACTTCTCACTTTACTAGCTTTCTAGAAAAATGTGTAATGGAGGGCCATAGTACGTCTCATTTGGAATCTGCCCTTCCAGAAATATTTAATGTAGCCATTAGTAGCCAGATCCAAAGGGCTTCTGCGTGAAACCTCTTGACTTTTGCACAGATTCAGGTATTCTGTCTTCAGAGGCTTCCTCAACGTGTTCAGAATGCTCAGAATCTGCTGTGGAGCAGTTGACGGAGATGGACTTGTAAGAGTGAGGGGTCATTAATTCTCTTAAGCTTTCCCTAAATGTTTCTTATTGGTGGTAATCTAACATTGGTCAAATCCTAAGAGATCGAAAGTTGAAAACAAAGGATTTAATATCACAGACCGAAAGCTGACTTTAGAGCTTAAGAAGTGAAATATATCCTCAGGTTAGCTAACTTTAGAGACGTGTTTTCATTGAGAACAACGGTCTCTTTTCAATGTCTGAAAATGAAATACATAGTCAGTATTTTACTGGTTCCTTAGATAGCAAACAGTATTTATTTAGTCATCCTTCGATGTTGTATTCAAGAGCATAGGACTCGGAATAACAAATAAGTAAAACAAGTCAAAAAAAAAAAAAAAAGTTGTTCTTGTGGACTTTTGACTGGACTTACTGAGAACTTTTATTTTCCAGAATTTTTTTTTACCAGGATAGTTAGCATACTTCAATGATGTGCTAAATGCAGGCATAGCTCAATGCTTTCAGCGCTGGATTCTGGTCAAACATCATCCCTGCTTTTGTTTAGCATAGTTTTGTGTTAGGTTATGAAAACAAAAACGATCAGGAAACAGTTTACTTCTGTTCCTTTTCTAAGTGCTAGAGTTCAATATAGTATGAAATAGCAAGCCCTATCTTTGTTTATTAATTAAGACTTTCAGAGTGTTTTGGCTGCAGTGATGCTATTTAATGTCTTTGAAACTTTGTATCAGTGTAACCCCTGAACATTCAAGCATCCCTCTTCAGGAGGTCTTTGAGCAACATTCTCATTTGGAATTCTTTTTCATTTGGAAAATAATTACAGAACAGAACAAGTGAAATTAAAAACAAACAAACAAACATGGAGAAATCCACCTTCTAGGTGACAAAGACAAACAAGACAGTCAAAAGGTATATAGGTAGGCAGTCAAAAATAAAGGTCTAGAATATATCTTTGTTTACTTTTTCCATGTTCTTCAAGCTCTTTCATGCCATCTTCCAGATCCCCAATTTTCTCTCTTTTTTTTAATTCCTTTTCACAACAGAGCTGACTGATCCTTTCGACTAAGGGTGATATAAGTATATATATGTGTATTTAAATAACTTTTCAAAAAGCATTTTTAATGGGATAAATAGATCGGTGTTGAATAGCACAGGATTATTTACTTTCCAAGGATCTGATTTCACTGTTACTAGCTGTTTGTTACTAGCTGTTTTTATGCTTTTGGAGGTGAGGCAAAAATTGGAATAACTAAATATTGGAAGTATAATGGTTTTGATATATGAAATCTGAATTTATTGCCTTTGTTAGAGTAAATTACCAATTTTGCTTCCCTATTTATAGCAAATCTGATAAAATATTTCTGATCTGAGCTATCCCATGTGACTAGCACTTTAACTGTTGTGGATATTGTAGTGCCAGTACATCCACGTAGATTACCCAAAATATTTTGTGTTTGGTGTTATGAGAATTCCAGATGCTTCATGGTGAAAATATCTTAGTATTACAACATCAATACTAAAAGCGAGTAAAAAATTGAACGAGCTGTATAATATCCCTCAAAACCAATAAGATATACCTACATGCATATATTTGTATTTTCTGATGTGCATTGTACTGCCTAAGTATGAAGAATGTGCTAATATGTTTTAGAATCTTTTGATTTGTTGAATCCTGGAAATTTATTTATTTTGTAAGTTCCTAATGTGCTCTGTCTTTAATATGCAGTTAATTAAAGTAGCGTTTGATGAAGAAGTAAGTCCTGAAGTGGTGGAAATATTTAAGAAACAGCTAATGAAGTTCCGTTATCCTCAGTCTATCTTCAGCACTTTTGCATTTGCAGCTGGACAAACAGCACCACAGATAATTTTACCAAAGCAAAAAGAAAAGAACACTTCATTCCGGTATTCTTCTATCACTGATGTTCTTGTTTACTTCTAGTCAAATTCCTTAAATAATCAGACAGGTTTTCAGAACTTCGAGCATCTAGTTAGCTTGACATTCCAGAGAACTGACAAAATGATATTCCCTGTCTTTTAATGTTTACAGAATAAAAGGGAGGTTGGTATGAAATAAATGTTGATATAAGAATGTATTATTTATCCTATCTTATTGCTGCAGCAAGTTTGAACAAGTATCTAATTACATTTTTGAATACATACAATATTAATAACATATTCAATTGTGTGAACTATGCCAACATAAAAACAGAGTTCTTGTGTGTTAAATTATGTATTAGTGGACTGTAGAGTAGAATTCATTTTTCCCTTAGTAGACTCTGTATAGTTGTTCCAGTGTTCTTTTATCATCTAGAGTTTCAGCTTTGGGTTCTCTCTTAAATTTCATGTTATACATTAATTTTTACTAGACTAGACTGATCATTGTTTAGTACCTCTGAAAGTGGTACTTTCAGTGATTCTATGTTGATTATTGCATTGCTGACATATAGAAGTAGAATCCCAAGCTAGTCATAGAAACTTAAAACTTTAAGGTAATTTCTGTCTTTCTTGCCTCATGCTGTCAGTTTCATAGATCTGTTACATTGCTCGCAAAATATGAATACCTGAACAGATATTATGGCTGCCTATTCATTATATTACACGTAATAGGCATAAATTGCTCTCAAAGTAATAAAAATAGCATTTAAAAGTTGGCATAGGAAGTCATTTTTCTGTTGGTTTTTATTTTGATGTAAAACGAGAAATAGAAATGTGTTTTCTTTGAGTAAGGATGTTTGTCGTAAAAATCTGTACATGCTATTGAGAAGAACATATCTATCTTTTAAAAGATTTTTTTTTTCTATGAATTCATAGTACCTTCTCAAAAAGCATTGTGAAAGGAGCAAAACGTGCTGGGAAGATGACAATTGGTCGCCAGTATTTGTTAAAGAAGAAGACAGGCACAATAATGGAAGAAAGAGGGAATCGTCCAGGCTGGAATGAAGATGACGATGTCTCTGGTAATAGTAAAACAATTTCCATTTTTGTTGATATGTCTATCCTGTCATGCTTCAATTTCAGCATGTTAGCTGAGTAGTATCTTCAAGAAGAAATTGCAGTCTTCCTGGACGGGAAGGTGAAAGGTTTCACTGATTAAACGTTTTGTGACGACTGAACTCAGAGGGTGAAAGAGGGAGCCGTCTTCATTCAGTGGTAAAGCAAAAGAGGCTTTTTTTCTAATTGCCAAACTATTTTCACATAATATCCTTAGAAAGCCTGACATTGCTTTGTCTGTAATGAGAAAGCAGTAATTGGCGAGGTTCAAGGAACTGGAAGAATTTTATGGACGAATTTTGTCTATGTTGAAGTGATCAGTGATTTCTGAAGACAGCTGAAGACTTAATGACTGAAAATACCATTTTTCCAAACTTTGGTTGGAAGGAATTGGGGAGATAAGTTAGAAAGTGATTTGGACACTTTGTATAGTGCAATGCTGTGGACTTTGACTTTCTTCCAAATACTTCTTTTCCTACCATGTGCTGCTGTCAGTATATCCTTATCTGGACCAGTGCTAATTTATAATAAGCCACTAGAGGGAGCCAGATTCTCCTGTACATTAACAGGTATTGTTTTGTCGTACCATTCTTTCTTTAAAAAAATAAAAAAATTAAAAATAAAAAGTAGCATTTCAGATAATGAAGTGTTTATGAAGCATCAAACAAACCAAATTTACCTTCTGGATATTTGGTCAGAGATCAAGGTGACTTACATGATTTATGTGCAGATAAATAAAAATTATCTGACGCCAAGCTATGTTGCTGCACATTCTCTGTTCTCTCCCAGAGTAAAAAGGGCCATTCCAGGAAAGCTGAAAAATACTGATCCTCTTCTTTCATTCCAGATAAATATGGTAGAAAAAAAGGCAGGAAAAAAAAGGTTATGAAATACAGAATGTCTTTACGCAGCTGAAAAGTTACATTCTTAATTGAATTTCCAGCCTCTTCCTTAAGTACTGAGTTATTATGTGTTCTAATGTTGTGGAATCGTCAGCTCAGAAGGAATTCTGCAAACTAAGCCTGTCCTGGGTGTGATTTTGTGTCCATCACTCAGAGAGACCAAGTATAAGCAAGCCTATGTTCGTACTTCTCATGACAATGAAGAAATCCTAAGAGTTTCTGCATTGCCTGTGTACAAAACAACTATATTCTTCTGCGAGCACGTAACTGTTAATGACAGTTTCTTCTTCCCCTCACCTGACAAAAACACAAAAAGATAAATTGCGAGGCTTCCTACCTGCTGCTTTCCAGATGCTGTGACTAGGTATGTGTAAGGCTATTAAAGTCTGACAGCTTGCTTTTTTTCCCTGCACTGCACTGTCATTCAAGCTGTAGTACTCCTCATTTCAGACTAAGTACAAATAGCCATAGAAAATTTTCTGTTAATCAGTGCAATTTGTTTTGTATTGATTGCTGCAAATTCCTCTGTGTTTGCAAGCCTTAAAAACTGAAGTTTAGGGAATTATGCAGCTATATCAACAGTGAAACAAACAGAACTGTCTGCAGCAGGTGATGCATTGTCTTATAAAAAGAAGCATTAAAGATGGGGTCAGAAGGAACTTCAGGAGATCATCTACTCCATCTTTCTGATCCAAGGCAGGAGCAACATGTTCTTCATAAATGCTTACCTAACTTTTTCTTAGCTTTCAAAGATGAAGATTCCATAACTCCAGGCTATGTATTCTGATGCTGTAACCACCCTTAATGCTGGAGGAAAGCAAGCAACTTTCTGATGTTCTGACCTAAACTTCTCCTTGACACGTTTTATATCATTCACTTTTTATTCTGTGAATATGTACATGTAAAAGGGATAACTGCCTTAATTTGAATTGCAGTTTTTTGGAATATTATAATGTTTCCTTTCTCTTTTCTTTTCTGGATATCATCTGCAGTTCTTCTCAGTCAGACTTCATAGAATTCTGAGTATCTTAATCTCTCTTCTCTAGATTGTCTTTAACTAATCCACATATAATTTCAGTTTCATTTCCAGAATTGGGCACTCTAGATAAAAATTATTGCTAATGAACACCTTTCCCCCCTCATTGCCTCCTAATCTTTATATTTTCAGAGAGTTTTGAATGACACTATTACTAAAATCTGTTTTCTCTGGGTGATCATAGTGATATATTCCAGAAAATAGGAGGCCATCTGTAAAGTATGCTTATTCAATCAGTCATATCTCAAAAAGAGTAAAATAAAGGGTCGCTTCCTCATGTTTTCAAAATTAAATGAAGACAAAAGGTATTTAGAACTTGAGATAGAACGTCTTCCCTTTTCAAGTTAACAACCCTGATATGAAATCTTATAATCTCTAGCTTTTTACACCTACAGGGAAATGATTTGTAAATTGTGATATCCAACCTAGCTGCTTTCATTTCACAAAAGAGCATTTCGGAAAAAAATTGAAAAATGCACCCTAGTTTTATCTAAGACAATACAGCATTCAGAACTTTTAAATACCGAGCTTCTGTATTCCCTAAAATAAAATTATTTCAAAATCTTGTTTAATTCTTTTCTCTGATTGAACTTCATAGCTTTACGTACTTTGTAACGTCTTTCTTCTCAGGGACAAATATGAAAATATAGGAAAAGAGGAGATATCCATAGCATTGAAGTCTTCATTGTTTAGCTCAAATAGGGAATAGTTGTTTTTTGCACGATGCACCATGAGGACAATAAAGTTATTCAGGTAGCTTTTATGATAATATGCACAAAAAGCAGAGGTATCTAAAATGTACTTCTGTAAATTCTGAATGTTATCTGGTGACTGGTTTTGTGTCTTAATTTTAGTTTTCAAACATAATTTTAATTTTCAATTTTATAAAGTCCTGTTCAAAGTTTAAATCTTTATGTACTTCTCAGTGCCAAACTGTTAAAGAAATGCTTCCTCTCAGATGTGCATACTTTAATGCTTGAGATGAAATGATAGCAACTGATATGTACTGCAGACAGTAAATCTGCTTTCAGTATTTGGAAATAGTGAAGTGTTGACAACAGGCAGGTGGCAGATTTTGTACGAAGACCTTGCTTGACTTGAATTTCAGTGTAGTTTGAACTTGTGGCATGGTTTTTATCTCATGATTAGAAGTTTTTCTGCTTTGGAATATGAAACTGATGTGCATGGCTGAAGAAAGTTGCTGTTCAACATTGAAACCGAAGCATTAAGAAGCCAACATTCACCTACTCATGAAAGAAATATTTTTATTTTAACCAGGCTTTAAAAAGGTTGTTTTATTTTTTGAAGACAGTTTAGAAAAATTAGGAGATCAATTTTATCTTGGATGTTTCATGAATTTGTGCTCATTTTTAATTATTCTGTCTCATGTACATCTTTGTACTGCTGTTGTTGAGTTTGGCTTGTTTGAATAAATATACTAGTGCAGGAAATACTGCCTCAGTCTGTTCCAGTGATCGTACAGGAGACCTTTTTCTGGAATTTTAACATGAGCGAGGTGTCAGCCATGCTGACTGTTAGGGCAGTAGGTAGCTGTGAGATGAATTTAAGTTTCTTGACTGAAGTATTATTTTGTTGCTTATAATTCCTGTAAGCTGTAGTTTATATTTATTAATCATTAATAATAAGACAAACTAATAATAAGTTCATAAAACAGCATTGTTTTTTGCAACGACTGACCTTCACAATAGCGAACTCAAAGATCTTCAACTTCAGTTTCAGATGACAGTGAGCTGCACACAAGTGGTACCCTAAAAGCGTCAGAGAAGTCAACAATGGAGCAGTTGGTAGAAAGAGCCTGTTTCAGAGACTATCAACGTTTGGGACTAGGGACCATCAGTAGTAATACTTCTCGCTCAAAAATGGAATACTTGAGAATAACTGCACTGAACAGAATGTATTCACTTTGCAGAAGGTAAGTTTACCAATTCAGACAAGCGTTTGGAAATAAAGGTGGTGTGAGCACAGTGAGGTGGTAGGTGGTGTGTTTCAGCAGTGATGACAGTGACAGTGGGTCATCTCCACTGGTCCAGGTTGTTACGAGAGTGTCATGAAGGCTGTTGTTTTTGGCTGATGAAAACATATAGCTAATGGTGGTGACTATGTTGAAAAAATGGTACTTGGTAGCTGAGAATTTTCTCTGTCAAGTAGTGTCAATGTATCTGTTGCAGTTTCCATATAAATGTAGGAGGCATTACTTTTGGAGCAATCTAGATACGTTCGGCCTGAAATTATAGGATTTTTTTTTTTTAATTGCTTACAAATTTGAGAGCAGATTTAATTGTTGTTCTGGTTTTTTTTTTCCACTTGTCAATACAGTTACCCTGGGCTTCTGGTAGTACCTCAGTCTGTTCAAGACAGCAGTTTGCAGAGAGTTGCTCGCTGTTACCGTCACAATCGCCTACCAGTGGTGTGTTGGAAAAACACCAAAAACAGTTCTCTTCTACTTAGATCTGGGGGTTTTCATGGCAAAGGTGTTGTTGGCCTCTTCAAATCCCAAAACACACATACTACAGGTGAGCTGGTGCAGCCAGGTTTTATTTATATATATATATTTCTAAACTAAATAACGTTTGTGTGTATATATATATGTATATAGAGAGAAATTTTTATTGGTTTATTTATTCCTGGCGAAATCAGGGAGATGGTTTAATCAAAAGTCCCAGGATATGGATGTTTTTCTGATACTGTAATAGTACAGTATAATGTATGTCAAGAATCAGATCATGAATAGTATGAAGGTAGTTCGAAAATGTCAGTTGAAAGCTAAACAGAGATTATGTATAAACTAGATAGTCTTCAGTAAAAGCTGCCGCCTGCCAAATGCAGTGTCTCAGGGAATAAAGTATCTTATTTTCTAATAATTCTCTGTCTGCCTGTTAGATCTAATGAGTGTATGTAGTAAATTTTAATTACAGAATCACAGAATGGCCAGGGTTGGAAGGGACCTCAAGGATCATGAATCTCCAACCCCCCTGCCGCATGCAGGGCCACCAACCTCCCCATTTCATACCAGACCAGGCTGCCCAGGGCCCCATCCAATCTGGCCTTCAACACCTCCAGGGATGGGGCATCCACAGCCTCTCTGGGCAGCTGTTCCAGCACCTCACCACTCTCTCTGTAAAAAACTTCCCCTAACATCCAACCTAAAACTTCCCTCCCTCAACTTAAAACCATTTCCCCTTGTCCTGCAGTTATCAACCCTTTCAAAGAGTTGATTACCCCTCCTGTTTGTGGGCTCCCTTTAGGTACTGAAAGGCTGCAATGATGTCACCCCACAGCCTTCTTTTCTCCAGGCTGAACAAGCCCAGCCCCCTCAGCCTGTCTTTGTAGGGGAGGTGCTCCATTCCCCTGATCATCTTTGTGGCTCTCCTCTGGACCCTCTCCAACAGCTCCCAGTCTTTCTGGCACTGGGGGCTCCAGACCTGGACGCAGTACTGCAGGTGGGGCCTCACAAGAGCAGAGTAGAGGGGGACAATCACCTCCCTGTCCCTGCTGGCCACCCCTCTTCTGATGAAGCCCAGGATACCATTAACTATTATATAAAATACTAGAATAAACGTTATCCATTAGGTTTTCTGATGTCTTTCAGTGTAATATTAGTTTTATTTTTATCTTTCTTTTGTAAAGTGTAGATCTGAAAGATTCTCTTTGGGTCTTTTTATTAATTAAATATTTGTCAGACTAGTTAAATTTTCAGAAGAATATAGCATATTCGGGCAAATTTGGTTTTGGAAAGGGCATGAGTCAACTTTCATCATTAACCTGCAATATGAAGGACATTTCTCGTGACTGCCTGAATTTCTGTGTCTTATGCTGATGGTTGCTTGGGAGTTAATTTCATTCCAAAAGTGAATTTCTTATGTATTGTATGGTTTGCCTTAGGGAAATTTTCAAAAACTTAACAAGCATGCTATGCAAATAAGTGCAAGTTGGATATAGGTAGATTGAAGACTCATGACAGAAGATAGCTTGATTTACAAAGTCCTTCAGGTGAAATTTTGCTTTTTTAAATATCTTTGTGAAATCATCATTTTCATTATTTTTGAAGAATAGTTATTGTCTGACACAGTATTTAGCTGCATCTTTTTTTGTGTGTATCAAATTCACCTTAAAAATCACAAAATCTCAGAGATATTACAAGAAAATCTTTTTATTTTTTTCTTTTTTTCCTTCAGTCAATGTCTTTACTGGCTGTTAATGTTAACTTTTGAATCACTAGTCCAAACATTCAGTAGTATAGCTTTGATTTAGTGCATCTCTTTTCTGTCTGCCTGAATGTATTTTAATTGGAAGGTAATACACTGAGTTTTATATAATACTTTTTTTTTTTATCTTGAAAAGATTCTTAAAATGTGCCAGTGAAGTACTACCAGTAGTAAAGTAGTAATTGCCACACTTGAGCTTTGCCAGTCACTCCACAGGCTTTAGATATGAATCTGAAGCATGATAATTCAAAGGCTGGTCTTATCAGCTGGCTCTTTACTGATAGTCTTATTTAAAATAACTGGCCAGCCATCTTTAACCTGGCATAAATAGACTCAATTGCAACAATTTTGCAGAGATAGTCTGCAAGTTATATAAAGACAAATACTTCCATATTCTCTGCAGTAGGTTAAATTTCTGTGTGCATGAGTGTGGAAGAGTCTTCCAAAACAAGATCACAGTCTCTTTTAGTGCATTTCTTATCTGTAGTCTTGTTGGGGTTTTCTTTTTGCAGTTTTCTCTTTTTAATTTTACATAGTTTTTTATATTAGCATGTCACCCTCATATTTCTGGTAGTATGTTAGGAAACAGTCTGTTTGACACAGTGTCTGATATGTCAGATGTTAGTTTCCACTTCCTTTAGAAGAGGAATTGGAGACTCCTCAGGAAGTTACTGTGAGGGTAATAAAAAATGTTTATAGGATACTTATTTTTAATGAAGTTGAAGCTTGGTGAAATAAAACATTTTGAGAAACTGATCACTAGGGATAGTTACGCACAGGTGAATGTATTTGCTTCAGCAGGAGTTGTGTACAATGCAGGATCTGTACTGGAAATGCACTGTAACACAACCTAAGACAACAAAGATAATCTTAAATTCAAGTTGGTAGGTACATACCTTCCTTAGCAGAGATTCTGTAAAAGATTTTTTATCCAGCAGTTCTGGATTGATTGACAGAAATGAAATGGACCTGCTGCAAATTAATGTTTATGGCCTTCTGTTACATTGTATGTTAAGCAGTTTTTCATCTTTAAAAGGCAATTGAGATCAATTGTTTTTATTAGAAGCACAGAATTTATTTTCTGGAGAAACTATGCACAGTAGTGAATTGTTCTATGGAACTGAACCATATGCAACAGAATTGTATTTTTCTAACTTCTGTTCATAAAAAATTATTAACAGATGTCTGAATATGGCATAGAGAATATATTGGTCTTTTCAGAAGTTCCTTTAAACTTGTAGAGTGGTTTCTGAATTCCACTTTACCTGTTTTGGAAATTAATTTGCGGGGTGCTGCAGTGCTGTAGTTCCAAGCATGACATTATACACCTAAATACCAAGTGTTGGTCTTCTGCCATGTAGGAAGACCACTTCTGTTTGTACGTAGAAGCGCTGTTTAAGAGAAGAGCTTTCTTGATACAAGCAAGGGTTGTGCCCACTTGTGTCTGTAATGCAGTAAAAGCGTAAACAATGATGTCTTTTAATATAAGTGTACTTTGAGTGGGTAGGCAACAAATCTCGAGGAGCCTCCACTTGTGGTTAAATAGCCTGCCTTTACTGTCTGAGTATGATTTTAACTTATTTTCATTGAAAAAACTGTTCTGCCTGTTCACTACGCTTTTTTTTTTTTTTTTTTTTTTAAGGCTGACATTTAGTGAGCCGTATCACAAATGTACAAATGTTGTTCTTTATTCTGAGAGGGAAGAAAAACTTACATTATCTTCATTCTGTTTTTGTTGACCACTGCTGAATGATGAATGTTTTAAATGGTTACTACAGGGTAACAGACTCTTTTAGAAGCTTAGCTTTGTGAAGTGGAATGCAAGACAACATTGCTGGGTGTGCTCTACAGCCAGGTGATGAACATCTGGGCATTCTTTGTTATCAAAGAAATGGCTTTTTGAACGTACGATGAACAAACCATGAATTTTCAATGAACTGTTTTACATAGTAAGCGTTTTCTTTTTCTATTCTGTGTACTTATAAATGTACATGTATTTTAATGTATTCCATTCTTCCTGTGACTCTATCTAGCTCCTGCTTCTTTAGAATCTTCAAGCAGTATAGAACAGGAAAAATACCTTCAAGCCTTACTGAATGTGATATCCGTCCACTGCAAAATGAATAGCAGTAATACTCTCACTGTTAGACCAACAATTGCTCTGTCACCAGGTAAAATTGTTTTGTGTACTGTTTTTGTGTTGTTAAGTCAAAAAGTGAGAAGGGAATCTTCTTGGATTTGGTGTTAGTTCGATTTGTCTCATATGAATTCTTTTATTTCTTTTATTGCTACACTTCTCAGGTAGTTTATTTACTCTTCATTTTAGTGAATGTGTTCTCTGTATGTAAAGGATGTTTTTAAACTTTCCCAAAGTATTCTTCTATATTCTTAATCTGACAGTAAGTGATTCGCAGCCTCAGTCCTTCATAATATCAAGATGTAAGAACTATCCAAATTGGCAGGTTGTTTTTTTTACAGTATCACATGAAACAATTGCATTATATATAACATAAGACAAAAATGCACTTTGATGTGCTATATAACAAACTAAACATCTTGAAAACTCTATGGAATAACAGACTGCCACCCTGAAGAGACTGTGGAATGCTACTCTATTTTTTATATTTTTATATATTTTTATTTTTATACTCTGTATCTATTTTTATACTACATAATTAGAAAATACAAGATTGCAGTGTTGGATTCTACATAAAGAAAAGTGCTACAGCAGCAATGGGAGGCATATGGGCATTTTCATGTGTTACATGTAGTATTTTAATGCCATTTCTGCATAGAACTTTACTTGAAATGAAAACCCTTTCAAAAGACATTACTTAGGTAAATATTTTATTTCAATTATTATATGATGAAACTTGATAAGGTTTATGTGAAAGTATCCCCACAGTCTTAAAAAGAAAAGAATGCAACTTGAAATTGTGCCTGTCTTGCCATATCCAATTGGTGGAAATTTGTGTAATAGACCCAAACAGTGGCTTCTCTTGTGAAATGACACTGTTTCCAAAGTGTGGATGCTTTGCTTCATGTATTATAAAATATGTTGATTGCTTATTTGTATCTAACATCTTCATTCTGTTGCCAGTGTATACATCTGTCTTAAAAAAATGTATCAGAAGTAGAAAATTGGCAAGAATTATCTGTATTAAGGGTGGAAAAAAATGTTTTCATCATTTATATTAAGTTTACTCTGAGTAACACTGTAGTGTTTTTAATATTCTATTCTTTTTTTGGCTGACTTTAGGCACTGAAAAGAGGGCTTCAAGAATGTCTACTGTGTTTAAGCAGGTAGTGCCAGGACATTTGGATGTAAATCTATCCAATAGCTTTGCTCGAGGAGGTTAGTAAGACTAGCTCAAAGTCTTAGGACCTTTGTTATTTGAAATAATAAGTGATAACAAAATGTTAGTGAAATTAAAAGTAATTAACTGCTTACAAATTTATTACGTTATGAAACAACAAAATAGAAATTACAGATTAGCCTCAATCCATAATATAAGTATCTAATTTTTGTTTTAGTCCTTCACTTACCATTGAAATAAAGGTTTCATTTCACGATGGAAATCAGTGGAAAAATAATCACTCGGGAGTTACGTTTTTAAATACCTTGTGATTTATCCATAGTTTTAATTTACTTGAATTGTATGACCTAAAAAGACACATTTTACATTCGAAGTGAATGGACTTTAGAACCTACAATTCTGTAATTTGTAGCAGCCTGGCATTTGACTGAAGGTTAGCTGACACTTCAGCAAGTTACAAATAATCTAAACAATTTAAGTAAAGGAAGGAGTTACATTGCTGTGCCTTCTTTGGGAAGGTGTCATTTTTACAGGAAACTCCCCCTGTGATTTCCAGCTGCTTTTCTAGTGTGATGAATTTATGATCATCTTTGTGCACTTACGTACCTAAATCAGTGTGGTGAATTCCCTAGGTACATGATGTATTTGTTAGAGCTGAAGGCTACTGAAGAAGTATTTTTGCATATATAAAAGTTGCTTTTCTTCCTTTATGAATCTACTGGAGTTCATGGAGGTGAAAAAACAGAGAGATAGCAGTCAAATAGGTAAAATGCCTGGGAGCCAGAGAGGAGCTTAGTAGTGTCTGGAATTGTTAGAGAAATTGGTGGCTGTGCACTGCTTCTGTCAATAATGTAATAGTGAAAATGTTGGGTAGCTGACAGCAGATGTTTGGTTGTTTTCCATTTCCTCACGTTGGGGCAGAAGTGCCAACAGCAAAGTGCCCGTGAGAACCCATGAAGATGCCCCAGATGAAAAAAAGACAGAAAGGATTACTGAAATTACCTGTTTCTGGGATTAGAGTTTGTTGTTAATGTGATACGGTGAGCTTCTCAGTGAGGGAAAAGGAGTCTCAAGTCAGATGTTTTTTGTTGGAGATTGTCTCTTGGCTAGATTTCAGCACTAATCAGGACAAGGGCAGGAAAGTCACCTTATATCTCGCTGGACTAATGCCACACCTGCTCTGTGTATCCCAAAGATGTAACTATAGACCAGTATCTGCAGTCTGTTCACAGTTTAGCAGGAGTACTTTGCTGAAACATAAGAATGCTTAACAAGGACAGTGGGAGCTCTAGTGAGGGTGAGAAAATGACAAGAAAAGGGAAAGGGAATATTTTCCTGTAAAGAAGCAAACATGAAGGTTTTTTTTTTAGGTTAGCTAATAGAATTATTTAAGAGGAAACTATACAGTACAAGCTAAATATTAAACCTAAAATTGTTGTTCTCAAATAAGTGAAATCACATGCTCTATTATTACAAGGATTTTTGCTGCATTTGCAAGTTACTTACACTGTGCATGTGAAGTTATGGGAACAAACTTGTTTTATGCAGACAGTCTAAAGTGATTCTTCTTTGTATTCCTCAGAATAACTCAAAAAGCAACAAACAAATAAACAAAAAAATGCCACCAAATGCTCATCACCAAATAAAAAACAAAACAAAAGCAGTGAGAAGAGCTAATTACTTTATCATAGCAAGCAGCTTGTTAATATCCTTCATGAAAGTCAGAACTTTACTCAAAACTGTATACCTTTCCTTACATTACTTGATAACAATAGCATGGTTCTAAAGAGCAACAATTGTTACCTGGCACTGGTGTGTAATTAATAGACTAAAATGCTTTATCTGAATGATTTGCTGGAAAATACTAGGATGTTTATAATGAATAAATATAGACTCAGTCATTTGTTTTAAAAGCAGGATACGTTGTCTTTGAGTATGTTTTAATAGAACATTTATATAAAAGGAAGTTGACCACGTAGACGTGGCTTTAGAGCCAAAAAGATCCTTGTATGCTCTGATAAGATTTCCACTGAATATGAGTATTTATGCAAGGGATGTGGGGGGGATTTTTTTGTCTGATAGATACTAGAAGTTCTCTAAATTATATGGTCTTACACAGTCCTTTAAGAATTTGTGTAGGTGTATAGAACTATCATCTTACATTCCAATTTGATTTTAAGGTCCTTTAAATTACCTACTTACAATAGACTGAAACAGCTTTTAGAAAGTGCGCTGCAGTGTGGGATTTTTAATTAAGCTATTTCAGCTGGTGGGAAGCTTTCAATAAAGGATTCAGCTGAATTATGTAATTATTGAGTATTCTTTGTTATTATAGATTATTAGAAAACCACCCGATGGCTGTGTTATGTGTTTAAAACCACTGCAATTGCAATGAAAAATACTCCTTTTTGATAAGCAGGTCCTTCCTTCCTACTTTATGCTGGTTTTCTATCTTGACTGATGTTTTGTCTTGTGATGACTAAGATGTGTACTATCTGATGTATAATGTACTATAAAGGAATCCAGTATGTACTAGATCTTTGGAAATTAATACGTAACCCTTTTCTTTTCTCCTGCAATGTGTCTTGCTGCAATGTGCCTTGCTGCAATGTGCATTCCATTCCTCCTCCTTCTGTCTTTACTGTTTATCTGCCAGTGCTTGGGTACAGAGATAAATGTTTCACTCATTCCAATCCCAAATCAGCAACTAAGGGAAGAGTCCATCAAGGTACTGTACTCTGTGTCCTGGATGCACATTCTTATTTACTGTGTCCATAACCACTACTATATTTTAATATATGCTAAAGCAATGCTGTCACAGAACCTTAACTCTAAAAGCATTAACAAACTTTGAGGGTTTTTAGGCTTATCAGATTTTTACATTATGGTTTTGTTATGTTTTGGGTTTTTTGGTTTCTTTTGAACATTGAATGCATGATGAAAAGACGGTTAATAGCCACACACTTCAGTATTTTATGACTTAGTAATATTATGATCTCATGCAAAAGAACATACAATTTTTAAGTTCTTCCAAAAGAACGTTTTTCTGTGCAAAAACAAAAAAGAGCAGCAAAAAAAAATTTAATACTCCTACTGCTTAAGCAGAACACTTAACAAATACCATTACCCGATCAGTGAACTTCCTTTCCAGAATTATTGGTATTTTTCCTGACCAGGGAAAAATTGATTATGCCAGATTAGGAACTTATGATAATATAATGAAAATGAAAGACTAAATAAAATGAAAACTAGATGATGGTAACAAAAAATGACATACTAGGCAAAGTTAGAAAATAGTTATCCATCAGTGGTACATATGTTCATCTGTATGTATTTGTAGCTAGTTTTGTTGTTTTTGTTGTGCTACAGGCATTGATAGAATGTTAGAAATGTATGCACTGTCTGCTGGAACTAACATTTTTTCGAATCAGATGAACAGGACCTTAATTCTTTTATTAAATGCTTGCTGTGAATTCTGTTAGTGTGATAAAATCTTCTTTCTGTTGATTGTTTTAGTCCAGTGGAACAAAACTTTGCAGTAAACACACTACTATGTGGGGTGTTTTATAAAACTGGATGTTCCTGAGATTGAAACTGTTCAGAACTATTAACCAATTCTTAAGTTTCTAACCAGTCATCCTTAGTTACTCCTATTCGTTTGATCACATCTGATACTGGGAGCCAGTCAGGCAGACAAACTAAACTCTGTGTTACTGTGATTACTGTGTAGAGTTATTCTTAAAATGCAGTACCTTGCACATATCACATTGGACTTGCAAAAACGGTCATACAAAATCCAGAAAATACCTACTGATCTCTTCTTCAGAGGCTCAGTAGGCCTTGACAGTCTGGTTTGTTACTATTTTATCCGAAGTTGAAATCACAGAACTTATGGAAGCATAAAGAGATCAGAGCACGTCTGTGTCGTAGGAATTCCCTCTGGAAATAATCATGTAGCTGCATCAGCAACAATATGCAACCTAAAATGTTGAGAGGCTGAGCTTATTAGGTTAACATAATGCCATTCGAATGCAGCTGTGCTGCTTTCAGATGCAAACCTGTGGTTCCATGTCCCACTCCGCTGTTCCTTATGTGTATTCAAGATCACGCTGTTATCTGTGAGACTTCTATACCATGCCCTGCTGCCGGAGTAATAGAGATCTTAGTGCCAGAATAAAACTGTAGAACTGTGATCTTCTAGGTAGACAACCTTCTCTCTGCTCTGACAACTGTACTTAATCACATCTGCTAGAATACAGTTGTGAATAACATGATTTTTAAATGTAAGGAAGTACCTTACATTCATTTCTATTTTTAATGAGCCATTAGACATGGTAAAATGAAAAAGAAAAACCATGGCATTCTACATTTTAATCACTCTAGCTGAAGGGCAGATATGGGATACTTTATCCTCAAGTGTAATATTCGAATTGATCATTGTATATTTGTTTCCCATTATAATAGGTTACTGAGCTTGTTACTAGATTGTGTATGGTGAAGGGAACACATGTATTCTAGAAAGAAGGGTATTTTAAGTGATAGTATCTCCATTTTTGAGGGACGTGATTATATAATATAGTTGGACATCCAAAATAATAAGGAAAATAACAAGGAAATAGGAGAATTTTTTGTCTGTGCTTCTGAAAAGTACCCAGCAATTTCATTTTTGTGTAATTAGTTTCTTGCTAACTGTGGCTTATGTTATCACTTACCAATTTCTCTACAGTAGAAAGCATTGTTTGATTAGAATGACAGTACAGTAGGATGATTTTGGCTATTTTTGGTATGATTTCTTTCAAGTGCATGTCGTTCATTGCATCCTATGATGAATGTGAGTGACGTATTTAAACACAGTACTTTCTAAATTATGTTGTTGCGTATGCATTAATAATTAGCATCTCTTGCCTTATACAAATTGTTTCTAAAGTATTTTTTATCTTAATGAAGGTGTATGGGCCAGTCTTCGTTCAAGCAACCGATTTATCAACGCTCAGACTCCATTCATTGATGTTGGTGCAAGACTTGCAGGGAAAGATAATGCCACTTCCTACAGTAGCACTTTTTTGCAAAGTCAGCTTTTGAGACGTCAAGCAGCCCTGTATATATTTGGAGAAAAATCTCAGTTACGGGTAATGGCAGTTTTATTTTTCTTTACATAGTTTTCATTTGGCTTGATTTTGATAACCCTAACATATTTTAACAAAGAAACAGTATTCTAGATAAGATGGATGGATAACACTCCTTAAGGTGTAAACTTTCATGGCTATTTTAGGTAGTGTTCTCAACACGGATGTGTTCTCCTTTTTAGTTCCATTTTGCTGTGATCTATATTGCTATACAAATAGTAACAATTAATGCCCTAAAACATGCTGGGGGTTAGAAATCATACTTTGCAGTTACATAATACAGCAAAGTTAATGTGAATAAAAACTTACTGTATTTTTTTAAAGAGCTATACAACAGGTACAAACTCATGTAAGTTCTGTCACTAGAGTCCTGCTTGTCACTTTTCACAAAGTGCTCTAAGAGATATGAAGATGTGTAATATAATGAGAGGAATGGAATGGCTTTCCTACAAGATAAAGTGTTTTCAAACTGGGAAAGACATAACTAGGAAGGAAATGTTTTGCAAGGCAACAAAAAGTCCAGCAACACCTTCCTATTTGAAAATCACTTTGTCTTCACTGTTTCAACATTATTGGCTTAGCAGGAAGAAGAAGCAGCAGACTTTAGCTCTGTTAAGTTTAGCTGCTGGGATAAGGACCCTGGCAGTTACCCCTTTCAGAGGCTCTTCAGAATTCTTCCAGGGCAGTTACAGTTCTCTATCTATATGATCCTGCTTGCAGAGCCACAGTTAAATGCACTTAAATGCATATTATCATTCAGCTACTCATCTGATTTTCAGCTGAGTGATCTCATTGTGATGTCTAGTTTGGGAAACAACATCCAGACTTATTTATAGTTTTTCCTCATGTATTGGAATATATTATGAAGCAAATGGAATTTTATTAGTGAGGAAAAGCAGTTAGTCAGGAAAGCATTGTTACTGTGGGTAGTGCTTAAACTTGCATGAAACCAAACTGATGTAAGACTAACTCACAAGTCTGCCCATCTGGATTTGCTTACATGAAGAAGTCTACAATGTCTGCAGTTTTGTATATCTTTTTGAACTTTTTTATAAATTCTAATATTTTGGGTGCAATTGTTTAAGGAACAGGAAACACATGTCCCCTATATGAAGTCTTTACATCTTTTCAGAAAATATTTACAGATTTTTTTTTTTTAATCTCTACATTTAAAAATTGAAAAAAACTTTTTTTTCCCAAGTACGAACACAGACAACATCTAATGCATTTTGTGAAATATGTAGTATAGAAAAGCAGTAATTGCTAGGTAAATGTATCAGTATTCAGTTTTTTCTGAATTAATATTATTTCTGGAGATGGAAGAACCGTGCTGTATCAGAACAATAAATCAAAATGCTAAAATTTTCTACAGACTGTCTTTCTTATTTTCTTCTGTACTTTGAAATGTTTTTATATCTTATTTTACTCTAAATTATATTGCATATGTATCATAGCATATCACTTTGTATCACTTTTATTTCATCTGCTACAATTGATTTGTGAATTCATTTTCCTTTTTCTCTTTCATCAGACAGTACATTAAAACGGTTCTTTTTATTAGGTATTTTATTCATATTTAATTTGAAATTCAATGACTTTATAATATAATTAACATACCAGTAATTTACAGAGGTACCCTATTAAGTACATAAATGAAGCATCCTAACTTCATATGATGCAGCATAATAATATAAGAGACAAAACAGAAATTTCCAGAGTGAGCATGCTTCACCATTATTAGAATATATTGCTCTTACTAAGAAAGCAGTTTATTTTCCAACAGAAGTTTTCTGTTCTTTTGGATTGCCATTTACATCTGATTTCCAAGTGAATGTTCTTACTGAAATTTTCAGTCAGGTCTTCTCATATCAATTTTTCATCATTGCATGATATCTTTTTTAACTATAAGCCTCAGAGGGTTCTGGCAAAGCAGGGCTTCCGTGAAGTAGAGTGAAACGTGAGAAATTCAGCTAGGAAAACCACACATAAATCGTGGAAATTGCATCAGGTATTCCCTGAATGCTATTCTGAGTTGAAATAGATGCTTTAAATCAGCAAATGCCTCACTTTGCAGTGACTGCTGAAATGAATCACGTTATTTGCAGTTATGAGGGTTCTTTTTTGGTTTGAAAGTTACGTTTTTTTATGTGTTACTGAACTACTAGAATTTGTCCTGCTGAACTACTAGAATTTGAATTAGGATTTGAAGTATTTAACAACAAAGTTGGCAAGACTTGGAGATTTGACAAGGCTTGTGCTGACAAGTATACTTTTAAATTGCATCTGCTGTTGTCCTTCTCACACAGGGCTTCAAACTTGATTTTGCTTTGAATTGTGAATTTGTTCCTGTTGAGTTCAGTGATATCCGACAGACAAAGGCAAGCTTTAAAAAGCTGTTGAGAGCTTGTGTTCCCAGCACTATTCCTACAGATTCTGAGGCAACATTCCTGAAAGCTCTTGGGGAGTCAGAATGGTTCCCACAGGTAATTTATATGACAGGTACTTCTACATGCAGTACTGCTTGCACCAAATAAATTTAAGAATCTTCTGACAGAGAACTGTTGTATTTTAAACAGCTGTTCTTTGCTCTTTGTAATTACTTTGCATGCTATCAATTCTGTCATTACACAGGTGTTAATTTTAATGCTACCATAACATTTACAGATGTGGTAGGTAATTTTTATAGCATTGTTTATATAGACTGTCTCTCTATATGGAACATATAAACAAGTAGAGATGATCATTTTTATTTATGGTCTTGGTTTTTTTTAACAGTTTTTTTCTTATTCTATGTATTACAAAAATTAGAAAAAATAACAGACAATAAATGCACCTTTGATTTTAAAGTTGATATTCTACCCTTAATATATGTTCCTACCTTGAATTACCACGTTTTGCTGCATAAATACTCCTCAACAGCAAATAATCCTTGAAAACAGAATAGGCAGAATACATGTAGGTAATTTAGTGATTTCAGTAATTATGCATCATAAAATGTACTTCTGGCTGGAACATGCTTCATTGCAAGGAATGACTTGACTCCTCACATTTAAGGTATGGTCTTTCCTTATGGAACGTAGGAGCTGATCATTGAAATGTCTGACCCCTGCTTTGTCAATGAAAGGGAGAAGTCTGGAGACATTAAGGTCATCATGACCCCACCATGTGAACATTTCCAGTCACAGAGCAGTTGAGCAAGCTAATAGGTGTAGATAGACGAAATGAATATCACTGTGATGAAATAGACACGTCTCTATAGCAGCACAGAGATTAAGAAGAGGTTATCACATTGGAGATACACTCAAGTGTATTTGAGAGGAAAAGTAACAGTGTAAGTCTTTGCTCAAGATTAGATGACAGTATTAGCTGTGATTCATTACCACGACATTTCTGTGGTGAAAATTCCAGGGTAGGTGACTTATGCAATAAACTTGATTTATGACTGAGTTTTCCCATTTTCTGCTAATCCTGTGAATGGACATAGATCTGTCATCTGGAAACTTCTTTTTGTTGTATCTTTCCTCTCTAGGTAACAGGAGTTGTGCCAGATTGGTTTTAACACTGTGTAGGCTAAATAGTTCTTTATGAGGATTTGAATATGGAAGAAATTCAAAGTATATTCTGAGTACTACTAATAAAAAATAGTGTTCTTCCCTTTCTGTATATTGAATCTATGTAACCAGATTGCATACCAATTTCTTTCCTTAAGGACAGCAAAAAAAATAGTCTTTCTTCTAGTCTATTGCCTACGAAAGCATAGAACAATAAATGAACTATTTGATTTTCAGTGCATTATGCTTTTTATAAATAGTCTTTTCCTATTAAAAATTGCAAGAAAATAGTTCACTTTTAGTTTCTAGTAATGACTGTGTGAATGTTCAGAGTTGTTAAATGTCTTCTGTTAAGTTTTCATGGTAATGTTCATAGGATTGGGGTGTTGGTTTTTTTTAACAAAGTAAAAATCCATCCTATTTCTAGTGTTTCTTCTTGATCTTTTTTCTTATTTTCTCCAATTTAATACTGTTCTCCCTGAGTTTCTTTCATGTGAACTTACTTTTTTCCGTGCATAAATGGTCTTAGATGTCTTTTGCCATTTTTGCTTTCTCCCTTTCCTTAGGCTTTCATATTTTCTATGTTGCTATTGGATTGTATTCAGTGCACTGGAAAGAGCAGTTTGATTCTACTATAAAAAAGGGAAAAAAATTACTGCCTACATATAGGATATTATGTTACTTACCAAGAATGCATTCAAAGTATGAAAGATATGGTAGAAACACTGTAGGTTCTCGTTTTAATAGTAATGATGTGAACACTTCTCTGTAAGGTAAAAACATTCAAATTCACTTAATTATTTCAATTTGCTTATAACCAACATGTTTTAAATCTCATTCAAGTATATAACCTTTCCCAGAGAAATTACTAACTCATCTGCTTATAGAATTTTAATACCACTAAATAGCATTTATCAGAATGCAAATAATGAACCTGTCCTCTTTTCACACGTTTTAGCCAGTCTGCCCAAAAGCAGTGTGAGGAAAAAGATTTAATCTATCTAAAAGTGTTTCCAGATAATAGAATGTTCTTGCTTTTCATTTTTTCATTAATTTCCAACTTCCAAGAGAATGAACATTAGAAATATTTTCTTCTAAGTAATGTAAGACCTTACATTTGTTCCCCCATCAAGGTATTGAGTGACTTTATGTGACCATAACTTTTCACAGGAAAAGACTGTAGTGTTAATCCCAGGGTGGAATTTCTCTACCATAAATCTATCAACTGAGTTGTTGCCATGCTCCTTTTTATGACAACTATTTATTGCAGTGTTCATTGGTTGTAATGGTTCCTATCTCAAATATTTGCATGGTTTTGTGTAGTTCTGAGATTGTTTTTTAGTTTTCTGGTCTGTTTTATCAATAATTTATCTACACTATATATGTAGATTTCATTATACAAGTTTAATATTAAATGTGAAGACATTGCATTTATTGATAATATCTAGACATGTCTCTCATTCTTCATTTTGTAACATTATGTAGCTTCACAGGATAATGCAGTTGGGTGTGATCATCTCAGAGCTCCTAGAAAATGGTTCTTCTGTTATGGTCTGTTTGGAAGATGGCTGGGATATTACTGCACAAGTAAGCTGTTATTAAAACTTGAAATAATTAAATAGTAAGAAAAACACTGGGCAAGACTTTTTTACGTGTGAGACTGATAATTTGATGTAAGATTAATAAAACTCTGTTGTGGCAACAAAGAAGAGACTGGAATATATGAATTCTTGTGTTTGCAATTTACTTCACAGAAGAGTTCATTAAAATGTTGCAGAGGCCCTGTTGGACTTAGAATTCTAAGGCTTACCTACAAGATCTGAGTTTCAGTACCTGATCATATGTAAGAATGAAAGCTGAAAGTTGTCACTACAGGTTATTTACCTTTTTAAGCACAGTACACTTTAACACAGAAGGGAAGGAGAGGAATTCCTTCTTTGTTATTTGCTTTCCAGAAATGGAACACATACAGAGAGAAAACTAACTGTGCAAAAGTGACAGTAATACACCTGTTGCAAGGACAGATTAGTGGAGCAGATAACTTTGTGAAATATGCTATAAATTACACAATTGATAGCTCACTTAAAGTGCACTGTGTTCATAACTTCATAATCCAGAAGATAAACATAGATGACAATAATTCTAGAAAATAAAAACATCATGTACAGCCAGCATCCTGATCCTAGGTAAACAAAATCATAAGGGAATGTAATAATCTTGCAATCATTGTCAAACAGTGGAGAATAGAGAAAGGCACATACATAGCTGGAGGTGGGAGATGTCTGTGCTGTGTTTTAACATCTTCAGAGATGCTGTCTACAAGAACAGGCTGAAGTTGTCTGGCGAGGACGATAGTGTGGCAACACTACCAAAGCTGTAGAGTCATCCTTAGGATCAATTCTTTAATGCTTTCTTTGCTGAAGTAGCCAGTACTATTTTATAAATAGTATTTTATTAATTATTATTATTTTCTATTGTTTATTTTATTAATAAAAGTGGTTTTATTTCAAATGTAATTCAAAATTGTTAAGCATTTTCATGATTTCTGAATTCTTTAGTTGCACAGGATTGGCTTTTATGATTATCATTAAGACCCAATTTAATTAAGGCTCTTTCATGTGAGATCATATTTGTATTGTGTTATTAAAATATGTAGCCTACCTGGTATAGTACTTTAATTGAATTTATATGAAGGCTTTTGTTCCTTTGAACTGGAAGCATATGATGGAATGTTTATGTAAGTTATACAAAGTGGTTTCATTTTAACTTATGTCATTCTTAACATAATATGTCCTGTTTTGTGATCTAGGTAGTATCTCTGGTACAGTTACTCAGCGATCCCTTCTATAGAACACTTGAAGGCTTCCGAATGCTGGTGGAAAAAGAATGGCTCTCTTTTGGTCATAAATTCAGTCAAAGAAGTAATTTGTCTCTAAATTGTCAGGGTAGTGGATTTGCGCCTATTTTCTTGCAGTTCTTGGACTGTGTGCATCAGGTAAGTCCATCTATATCTATGTATAGATGCTGTTATTTCATCAGTCATAGATAATGCTTTGAGGGAAGATTAATAACCTTCTTCTCCAAGTTTTAATAAAGGGACTATGTTTCACATGAAGAAAAGCTAGAAAATGAGCATCCATACAAAACAGACCTTCGAAGGGAATGGTTGACCTTAATGGGTATTTTAGTGTGATTTATGCAGAGATTTCAATTTGAAGTTTTTTAAGCTTAAGACTGGCTTCTGGCAGTTTGGAATACTTCACATTAGAAGAAGAGATCAACTGATTTTTCATACAGTAGGTAGAAGGCTTTTAACTCCTTGTGCTTGACTATGCCCTCTCGAGACACCTTGTACCCAGCCAATTCTGGAGACAGAAGTATGTTTAGCCTCTCTGTAGTGGTCTGTTTCAAACTCGTATGCAGAGGAATTATGGATTGAAATTATGTTCTTTCTACTCAATGCATTCCAAAGTCTGTTGCTATTACTTTTAGATAAGCAGAAACATGTTGCTAGCAGCAGCAAAAATTCAGTGGAAGGACATTTATGGCACTGCTTACACTCTGGTGAATAATCTGTACTACTGAGGATAATTCAACCTTTATTTTTGATATTGTAACATATTTAGTAGAATAATCAACTCCATCTAAAAATTGGGTTGGCTTTTGGTAACTCCACTTCATCTCCATTCCCCATCCTCATTTGTAGTTTATTGCAAACTATAAGGACCAAACTATGCCTGTAGAAATAAATGATGATTTCTTGAGGTAGGATTCTTAAAAGATAATTGCTGTAGGCCTATTCCCAGAATAAATTAGCTTTTGAGCTATACATTATTGGGCCCCAACCTAGTACCTTTCTTCTAAGGAGAGGGCTTCTTGTGGGGCAACCAACAAGAGCAACCACTGGACGTATGTCAACAGCCTGACACATGTTGTTCTCCCAGTAAGAGCTGGAAGAACAAAGTGGCCATTACTACATAAATAATAACAGGTCACTTTTCCCATTGCCAGTTGATTTGTCCAAGATACTTGATCTGCTTCCAGGATCACTTCAACAACAGTACTGCAGTCCATAAGTCCTCTTGTTCATTTTTTAGATCTTGGTCTTATATACAAACAGTATTAAGGGACAACAATGGAGTTTTGGAGGCATTTTGGATGCAAGACATGATCTTTTTCCAGGAATTTAATTGCAGACTTGATCATCAAGTACATTATTACTTAGGAAGTCTACTCTTAGGAGCACATTTCCAAATATACAGGATGGTTTTAATGGAAAACAAGTGGTAGCATGGAAAGAAAATTTTGTAGTTCTTGGAATTCTGCTTTTCTCATGCTGTTAAAGTTCTCTGCTCAAGAGTTCGTACCTAAGTAATGCAATTTTCCACTTCTGTAGTTGAAAAAACAAGCAGGTTTCTAGGGGTCCAGCAGCAGTACCCAAAAAAGAAACAAACTCTAGAAAACTTGGAAATAATCACCTAAGTTGTTCTTATTTTTATATATTCTGCACGTGTGCAAGAAGATGAACACCATCAGTTACATGGTACAGCAGAGTAAACATTTCTTACTCATTTCTGCTTAACTGCTTAACAGTAAATATAATGCTTTGCAGATTCTCTGCATATGGAGATACAGGGTAGGAGCTTGTGTATAGCTCTTCTTGTAGATGTCTTTCTTTTTCCACTTCTCATTTTTATCACTGAAAAGTCTTGGCTTCTAGATATTGTTAACCTGCATGTAAATTGTGTGGATGACTCACAGAAGAAGACTCACTCCTCTTCATAGAAGACTGTTAAAGCACCAACCTTCTGTCTAGCAATAGATGATCATAGTGAATACATACATGGAGTAGACCCTGAAAGAGAAGTCAGCAAGTAGACTTAGTCGATTGCCCAAAGCAAAGTCCACTAATTAAAAAACATACTAAGCCTACAAACAAAAAAAATCTTTAGATATGGAGGAATGGTTATGAATGAGTTTATAAGAAAATGAGTGAAGACTTACTGATGAACATGTTGCAGAAAAGGATCATTTTTTATGTATTGCGACATTGAACATTATCTCCCATCCATTGTTGCTGTCTTGAAAGTGAATAAGTGATATCCTTGTAAGTTGGGTCTGTTCTAGCATAAGAAAACCTTACAGATATTTGTCATGTCTCCTTTCTTATCAATCTGTTTCCCAGTGGCTGTGGTCCTCAGGTTAATTTTTATTCAAAATGGAGAGATTGATGAGCATCGGTACTGGCATTTCTCATTCAAACAAGTTAATCCACCGCCAGTTGTGACATAAACTGTCCTTTGGGGTACCTTAAGGTTATTTCTTGTTTGTTGAAGTAAAAGGGGAAAAACATCAACAACAGCAAATTCTTAGTTGCAGCGGCTACAGCAGGACAGAATAGCTGTCCTGTTGTAGCTATTGAAATCCTGAGGCCTGCCTGTTGAGTGGTTCATTTGGTTCTTTGAAAATCACTTGTCTGATGCTGTATTCTCACTGTGGTCAGATATCTTCTGTTTTTACTGAGCTGACTGGATTGCACTGTCTCTTGTTAGAATTGATTGAATTGGCATTTGATTTGAAACAGTAATGTAATTTTGAAGAGATTCCCTCAAGCATTTCCCCTTGCCATTTTGATAATTTTTAGAAAATATGAACTAGATTCTTGGAGGGATTTACCTAGAAGTTCTGCTTCAGGTGTATGCTAATTACTCAATACTTCTTAAAAGGGGCTAAAGCAATGATTCATCACTTAAGTTAAAACTATATAGTAATAGACCTCAAGGGGGGGAAAAAAGGTGTATAGAACCTCAGCAACAGCTGTGAACTATTTGCTGTTGTAGATATAGCCTACATCATTTTAAACATTCTTTTCCTAACCGTGGAGACACTTCGCTTCGGTCTTACTGTAATAAATCTTAGGAAGCTGACATAAAGAACAACAAGAAACTTAACCATGCACACCTGTAGATTTTTCCTCAAGTCCAGAGGTCATGGTCACACAAACTTTGGAAACAAATGGGTTATACAGAGCAAAGATGAAAGTTAGCATTTAAAGGATATTTTTAATTGTGGTGAGAATAAGATGTTCCATGTTTTCTTCGTGGCAATATTCCTGTTAGATTTAAAACAGAAGTTCATAGAATAATGGAGTGTAATTTTCCTGACGTTAGAATTTACAATGAAACATGAAGTGGGATAAATCCCTGCTGTTAACAGCTGATAGGTATGATTCTGCTTTATGCTGCAAGGTGCCTAAATTATTCCTACTCTGTATAAGAACCTCTTAAGGAAATTTGGTCTCTGTCATGAGAACTTCCAACAGAAGCACTTGTGAATTGTCTCTAATCTTTGTACTTTCTTGGGGGGCAAGTTGGGTAGTGGAGCAATTTCATAATTTCCATTGTACTCTAAACATTATTTTTTTGTTTTTCTAAGACTAATCCTGAAATAAAAAATATATAATGTTCCTTTTAGAAAATGTTTACATTATCCATTTTCAATTTCATTTGGTTCTCCTGCATGATAGAGGAATATAATTCATCTCAGATAGGAGATTTGGTAGTATCTGAATCATCATTAATAGGCAGTATAAAGTATACATGTTATTAGCAGGTGCATTTTACATAATGATCAGTATCTTCTGGTTTTTTGGTATTAAACTGTGTCCATGTGCCCAGGCTGCAGCTGTGTCAGCAGAAAGGTTACTTAATATAGGCCATCTGGAGCTATTAATTACCTCCCCTCTGGTGGAGATATTACACTTCCAGTCTGTTAGCTAAGGGGTTTGTGTGGATCTACGTGCCTTTTCTACCAAAATAATAGAAAAGAAATGGGTAGAAATAACTGTAAATATCTTATTTTGATGGATGTGGGTTCAGAAGCAGTTCAGCCGATCAATCTGAAGTAGTCAGTATCTTCTTGTGAGGAATGATAGGGCTGTGTAGGGCTTGTAGTCTTCATCCAAGAAAGGACATAAGAACACAGCTTTGAGTACCCAGTGTGTTATACTTGGTTGCACCAAAAGTAAAGCCTCCAATTCATTTTCACGGCAACTACTGCAGATACAAAAAACACTGACTGAGCAAATTCTGAACTGTAAAACACTATTTTTCAACACAGTCTCCACCATTCGCCAATTTGTGTGGATGAGCTGATTGAGGCGCTCTTCGTTTCAGCTGTTTGTGGCCATCCAGAACATGGATTGTGTTTCATCTCACCATCACCACTGCTGAAATACATCCCCCACCACCTCTCTGTGCACGTGCCACTCTTTGATCTCCATAAATGTTTCAGCACGCACTGACAAATGTCAGTGCAGTGCTCTGGTGCAGTGTTTTCCACATGAAGGAATTCAATTCCACGCCTTCGCTTCCAGTGCACTTCCATGTCAAGTGCCATTTTGTCAGACTGCCGTTCTGCTACTGTCTGTCACACAGCAACAAAATGTAACAGAATATTGGTGGGAAAGTTAGACCTGTATTTCCATGTTACCAACATCTGCTTCTGACGTTGTGGGCCAACATAATAAAATAGGAGGCATTACTTTCGGAGCAGCACTTGTAGTCTCGACATAATAGGTAATAAGTCTCTGTTGAGCCAGTGTGCATTAAATATCAT
This sequence comes from Centrocercus urophasianus, assembly GCF_019232065.1. Taxonomy (NCBI): domain Eukaryota; kingdom Metazoa; phylum Chordata; class Aves; order Galliformes; family Phasianidae; genus Centrocercus; species Centrocercus urophasianus. The sequence goes on from NW_024884586.1 coordinate 2,586,574, forward strand.
TTGTTAAACTAACACTACAGAGAAAACAAATGAAGCAGTGATTCCTAAATTAGAACTGCGTCATCTTGTAAGAAGTCATTGTTTATGCCAAAATTCTCCAGGTGTCAGCTGAATTATTAATGCAAAATCATTCTTTCACAACAGCAGCATCTGGTAGATACTCACTGCTTCTGGAAGGCTGAATTGGAAAGTGATGTCACTGCAGGAAGCTTAAATGCATTTAACTTGCATGTTAAAATGCTTTTAACTTGCATGCAAGTTTTGAGTATGTCTCTGAAGTCAATGAATTAACTAAAATTGGACCGAAGAGTTACCAAAGAGAAAAAAAAAACTGTAGAAACTTGCCTAAGTGGTTACATTGCTTACAGTAATTAATAGTCTCTATTTTATGTTTATTTTTAATTGCTTAAGTTAATCCGTTTATTTTTTCCAATGTCACATTTTTATTGTATCATTTGTGAGATTAGAGCTGTATTTTATCAGAACTTTTTTCCCTGGTAGTTCAGCCATATTTTGAATTTCCACGTACTGCAGCACGTCTAAACAAATCATGGGTAGTTGTTTCTTTCCCATCTCCAAGCGTGCTGAAATCTGCCATATACAATAGAAAACAAGCAGACACTATGTTATTCACCTTAAATAAATGCTTGAGATGATAGTTGTTCTTACTCTAAAATGTAAATCTTATTACTTATTATTTCTAGTTACTTGCAGTTTCAGAAATCTCAGAATTTGGATCATTTACAATATCTGAATGTGTAACAGGACTTCAGTACCTGTTTCTTGTTCTAACTCTTGAAATTTACTAAAATAATTACTGTACCACAAGTAGAAGTTTGGACCATGTCAGATAACAGATTACCAAAATAACCAGTTTATCAAAAAAAACTTCCTTTCTTGCTATATTCCAAATAATACTTTTCCTAAACAAGGTGGGAACTATAAACTATTTGTATATGCCTGGATATGTATTGGAACACACACAGACCATTTTGGGATCTCAATCCAAAAGTGCATTAAGTCATTTTTTAACAGAATTAGGGTGCTCTGGTTATATTTAAATCTATTGTTTGCCAGAAAAAATTACTTTCTTCTTTGTAAAGGGACCTAAAAAGTTACATTGTCTTTGTAATTGACCTTGAATTTATTATAGAAAAACAATTTTTCTTAGCATTATTCTTACAAAACAGTGCAGGAATACAGTAATTTTTTATCTGGGAAAACATGGGGATGAAGTAAGAGTTGAGGATGTTAAACTGACACAACTTATAATAGCTTAGCATTTTGAATACCTCACCATAAGCTAATATCGACATATAACAAGAAATCCTCTGACTGCACTGCTGTATATATATTTAAGGAGTCTTTCAAGGGACTTCCCTGTCACTGTTGTAAATTAGTAGTTAATCTTGCCTGCTGAATGCACACTCCGTTGTTGGTTCGGCTGTTGTGTTGTTTTTTTTATTGTTTCTTTGCTTTTTTTTCAAATAGCACATGTGAGATGTTAAACATCAAGTTGCTTCAAATAGCCTGGCTCTGGTTTCCTTAATGCTAAATAAACATGTCTCTTTTTTAGGACCTAGTTGCATAGAGATTAGAGAAAAAGGGTACAATGGGAAAATAGAAGTGCTGGGAATTAAAAAAGGCAAGATGTGGGAAAAGTGCCAAAATGAAGGTATTTTACAAGTTTGAGGTGAAACTACACAAATCACATATTTGAAAAGTTAAATTCAATCAGCAGTTTCTTTCTGATTGAGAAAGCTGCTTCCATTGTAATTGAGGATTTTCAGTTCACTATCATCCTTAATTCTGAAAATAAATATTGCATTGATTTAAAGAGTAAAATTTACATTTAACACCTGAGGGCTTTGAAAGCAATATCTCATGAAAATAAAATTTAGATTTAAATTTTATATGGGCATCAAGTACTTATTAATAATTAATGAAGCAAATTTAGCCATGAATATTAAACTAAATGCCTAAAACTACAAATCAGGCTCTTTCTGTTCAAGATGAAGAAATTCTAAGAGCCAGCTCTTCCCCATTGCTGTGCTCTGATGATCTTGTGTTGTTTTCTTAAACATTTGACTCTTGCTGGAGACATTCACTGAATTATAACACATGAAAATATTAATAAAAACTTCATAAAAAATAAGTAGTTCTCTATTAAATATATGCATATGAATAATGGCAAAGCATCTCAATATGTTGTTTTGTTTCGTTTTTCACACTTCAATATTTTGGTTCATATTTTGAGAGCAAAGGGCTCAAAAGGACTAGAGGGCACTTCAGAAATGAGCTGTTCCAGTAATGGCAGATAGAATATCGTTTTCCAGAGTTACTTATATACATGTTGTCTTGTTTGGATCCTGAGCAATACCTAGAACTCTGCTGCAAAACCTGCCAATTAACATTTGATTTGCAGGAAATGATACATCGAGGAGCAGCGTCTTTGCATATGAGTTTGCATGGTGTCTTATGAGTTAAAGTAAAATGATACCCAGTTTGATGACTTTGAAGAATCCAGCATTTTGTGCAGAGTGCAACATTTGAGTATAAAAGTACACTTTTGCATCATGGACAATGTGTGAATTTCAATGAATTAAATATTTTAGACAAATTGTAGAAGGATTTGTGTGCAGTTTCTTATGAATGTATTTGTTGTCAGATTTGACAAGATAATTATTTTCCTGTCTTATTGCCTCAAAATCCTTATATTTCCTCTGTTTATTTATAGATTCATAACCAATATCCAACAGAGTTTGAGTTCAATCAGTATTATCTGAAGTTCCTAGCTTTTCATCACATATCAAATCGATTTAAAACATTTCTTCTGGATTCAGACTATGAAAGACTAGAACATGGTATGTGTAATGTTTTTTTATCACATATTTTTTCTGGTTTTGTCCCCATTTTTCTGTCCTGTATTTGGTCTACAATATTTGCCTTGTTTGAGATGATCTAGTAATTGCATGGTAATACTCTAGTCAATTTCAGTTCAGGAATACAAACTAAAATGTAGGTGACAAACACACTGAATTTTCTGAATGAATGATATGCAACTGGTGGGACTTAAGAGGAAGTGAAAAAAATGAGTGTTGTGCCTTGGGTTTTGTTTTGCCTTCTTGGTTTGTTTTCTTTGTCATTTTCTTTTTTTTTTTTCTAGCAACTTACTGACTTACTTCAGTTTCCCCTATTAAGTGCTTGTTTTAATAGAAACAAAGTCCTTAAGAAACCTTCAGAGAGCACATGACATTTCAGGAAAGGGAAGCTTTTCCATCTACTATCTCTCACTCTTTTCTTTTGAAATCTCTTTAGTGTTTCTCTTTTTTTACTCCCTACATCTGTCATGTGCAAAAGCTCATTTGCTCCCTACAAGACCTTATCTGCCCTCATAGCTCACATAAGACTTTACAACCACAGCCGAGGCTGTTCCTGGAGCTTGTTCATCAAACAAAATACTTACATGTTCTGAATTTCACTGTTTCTCATGGCATATGGTCAATTTTAATGCTTTTCTTTAAAACTGTACTAACTGTGGAACATGTTGAACTTCAGAAGCCATTTTATTTCAACAAGAAAGAAATATTTTTATTATTTACCTTGCTCTGAACGAAAGATTGGAGTCAATTTCTTTCTGTCCTTTCAACCTGTATTTTTACATGGTTCTACAGCATGTCTTTTTTTTTTTTTTTAAACCACATTTGTTTATTTTGTGTGGCTACATTTTCAAATGCCATCTTATGCAATATAAAGTCCTGTTTCCAGTGGATTGAAGGCCTGGTAACCTCTCATATTAGGGGACAGAATCAGCTAGCACGGCTCAATGATCTGTTGAGCCAGTATAGCTGGAGACAGAAAGGGACGTTCATAAACACCCTATTTCAATCAATTTCAGAACAGAATTAAAAATATAATGCTATTGATTTATTTATTTTTTTAATATAAAAGTCACGTTCAACTTGTGGCAGAGTGGCAGTTACAAAGCACAGCGTTTGTTTCAACAAACTGTCTTTTGCAGCAATTTCGCTTTATAGTAGATTTTACTGTAAATTCACTTTGTGAAATTCCTTTTGGCTGTGCTTTAATGTTTGCTGTGTTTTGTCATAAAGCTATCATTTGCTGCTATTTATTTTCTCTAGGGACACTTTTTGAAGATAAAGGAGATAAACACACCAAAAAAGGAATTTGTATTTGGGATTGTATTGAAAAGATGCACAAGAGGAGCCCTATTTTCTTCAATTACCTCTATGCTCCCACTGAAACAGAGGTATGTGTGTTTTGTTGTTGTGGGGTGGGTCTTCTTATTCATTTTTTTTTAAGAAAAACAAAATCCTCAAACAAACAAAAATCAGGTTGTTTGCTATTCTGAGTGATTTTCTGAATACATTTTGATATCTTAATTTGCCTAGCTGGATAAAGTATTTGGTGGACAAAATTAATCCTTCTTAATTGATTGCTGTAATGTCTTAAGGCTTATATTTTCAGTCATCTTAGTTTTGGAAATTTCATTAAAGGGATGAATTCTGGAAATGTACATATGCATGCCATTGAGGAAAACAAGGTTACTTGTTTAATTTCTATAGTTATATGACTTACTATAAAAATGGTCCTAAAATCTGCATCGTTATTTTAAAATATTTGTTTATATACCATAATTCACAGTTATGGGGAAATGAGCTTGAAGTCCATTCCAGCCACAATGGAATGTCTAATATGATAGACATCAAGCCATCTAAGGAACTGAAAGAAAAGAGCAATAGAACAATACTGTAGTTCTGGGGCTAAGACTGGTTTAAGGTAGTTCATCTTCCCCCCCTGCCCCACTGATGTGCTTCTCTCTCCTGCTTTGCCAATGAGCTTCACCCTGACAAATAATTTATCTGCTTGCCTGTCCACTGCTGATGACCAGATAATGACAGGGTGTTACATGCTCCGATGTGTTGGAAGCCTTGTTTTCACTAACGCTTTTGTTGGTGTTTCTTAGCTTTCCTTTTTCCTCAAAGATTTTTTTACCACACTGTATTTTAGAACACATAGCACCTACAGCTCAAATCAGCTATATAAACTTACCTAATGTGATTTCGGTAGTCAACAACGCAGGCCCCATGACCCCCCATGCATACATACTCCTATGCTTCATTAAATCAGTATGGGAGAGAGAAGATGGAGAAAACAAGAGAGTGATATTGAATAGATAGGAAGTTCTTCACTTGTCTGATTCAGAGGAACATACTTTTCCTGTAGAACCATCACTGTGATGAATTTGTAAGTTGATGGCCATCTTATTCACTTTATGTTCTATCCATTTTACTATAAGCCTGACAAGTAAGCAATTAAGATTTGCTTTCAGTGTTTTGGTAGTGTCTTTTTTCTCGTTTTTATTACAAACTGTTTTTCCTCACGTGAAATCGTGTTGTAATAGCAGAGTTTAACGATTGTGACTGAACATCACTCTTAAGACTTTAAAATTTCCCATTGACCTGGGGAAATAATTCCCTGTAAATAAAATATACTGATAGTGTTACCTTATATTTTAAAGGGGAAAAAAAAAAAAAAAAAAAGTGTGTCTATAATACAACGTCATCTGTTCTGTGAAAGCTTTAATAGTCTCTGGCTCATCAGCCTTTCAATTATGGTTATTCCAAGTGTTTGTCCACTTAAGTTATGCAGCCCTTCTCCTTTCCCTGATAGTAGAAGGTCTTGGATTTTCTGCTGAGAATTTAAGGGTGATTGCTATCAAGTACCTTTTCTGTCTTTAACAGGGGTCACAAAGACTGTGAGGGTTGCAACTGTATATTGAATTAGAGCTCTTGGGAAACAATTTGTTTAGTAGAAGGATAATTCTGAACAGTATATCCCCAAAGCTAGTATTAGTTTGACTTTTTGATCTGACCCATATGCCAGAATCCTGCTGTGAAAATGATCAAAGTGCAGTATTACCCAACACAAGAAACTGTTACATTTAGAACAATCCATAAAATATAGGAATTGCATTTTTCAGACTGAAACACAGACACTTCCTTTCTGTTATTATAATAAAACTTTCTTTCTAATAGGCCCTGAAACCAAATGTAAGCATGTCCAGCCTCAAAAAGTGGGATTACTATGTAGAAGAGATTTTGGCTACAGGTCCTTCCTATGACTGGAATATGGTGGCTGCAAAATGCAGTGCTTTAGAGGAAGCTGACCAAACAGATGGTTCAGTCTCTCAGAAAAAGAGGAAAATAGTGTGGCCATGTTATGATGATGTTAAAAAAATACAACCTGATGCCATCAGCAGCCTCTTAAATGTAAGTACATACGTAAACAGAAAAAAATAAGTTATTTTAGTTATCACGTATCATGTTTACCCTTCATTTATGTTATTTCCCAATTTTTATTTTTAGTTATTGCCCTGTATGTTATTGCCCTATGGATATTATATAAAATTATTATTAAAGCCAGTCAGAGTAGTTATTTAGTATAACCAACTGATTGCCTTCTGTAAGAAATGCACTGATTGTTCTTTTAATTGATGCAATGGTTGAATCTGTTTTTCTTGCCCTTTTTCTACTCAGTTTAATGCATGTAGTAAAGATCCAAATTCCTGCAAGTTCAGGAAACAGAATCCAACAGTTGTTGGTTTCAGTGAAAGGTAGATTTTATATGCAGATATATATATATATATATATATATATATACGTATCCCTGAGCGTCTTGGCCCAAATTTATCAACAAAACTTTCCATTGTTACTCCTAGTATATTTATTTTTAGTAGGACCTAACTCAAATTCTGAAACGCTTCAGAATATTTCAGTACGTTATGTGGATGCTTGATTTGGGCAATGATTTTTTTCCTGTGGGACCAAGTAGGCTCCTCAGGTTTTGTTGTTTCATAATTAGAAAATGAATAAGGATCCCATTTAGCATGGCAGTAGTTGTATTTTCTTAGATGTTTGTTGTTTGATTGTAATTGGCTATCAGTCCTAATGTTTACAGTATCTTCTGGATTAAAAGAAAGAAATGATGTGGTCATTCTTCATTTCCTAGAGCTATTGTTTCAAGCTATGTGCATATTCAGCTGCATATACAAAATATTTAACTTTCATTAACTTTCATTTGAATTGAGATTGTGAAGCCTAGTGAAGCAGTTCTTGGAAAGCTGGGTTATGCTTTGGAATCCTGAAATTGCTGAAATTAAATAGCTCTTAACAAAGTCTTAGGGTTGGAAGATTCTGAATGCATATCAATAATTCAGAATAGACTTGCTTGCGTCAGAGAGCTAGCTTAATTCAGGAACACAACTGCTATCTCCTGTAGTCCATTTCATACAATCACTATTGATGAAAAAGAGGAAAAATGTCCGATTTTCAAAAATAAAATTCAGCAGTGAAACTCTTCTTGATACTGAAAGCCAGAAGTGCTCAAAGCTTCTAACTTCACAAATTCAATGAAAGAGAGCTTATCCGTTCCTCAACAGGGGTCATAGCAAGAATTCTTTCACAAAAAAAACCTAAGCCAAAACAAAAACAGAGCTTTTGTAACTATAGGCAGAACTACATTAGAAATATAGCAACAGTGTTCCTCTGCATTTCTTCATGGAGTAAATGCCAAGCTTATCCTAGCCACAGCTGTGAGAAACACCATATAACAGGGAAATTAGCCATATTATATTCCAGAGATATGTGGGTCAGATTTTATAGAGTTTAAATGTTATTTGTGAATTAGATTATAGTAATAAAAGATAGCAGAGGAGAGGAACGTTTGGAAAACTTTGAAGAGGTTGTATAAAGGTTACAAAAATATTCTTCTAAGTTTAAAAAGCAAAGTGAACTTTCTTTTAAAACAAGTTGTTAATTTAGGGCTGTTGCTGATGGGGGAAAAAGACCTCTCTTTAATCATAAATCCAGTGAGAATGTGTTGGTATCCAAGAAATGTTTGAACTGAGAACATATTCTAGTAATGATAAACTGTTAGGGAAGGTTGATTTTTCTCTTTCTTTATAGTGATAATACCAAATATGTTCAAACTGAAGGTATTTTTTTAACAGAAATCTAGATAATACTCATCAGGATGTGAATCTGGAACGGAGAAGTTACAGAATGTCTTAGTTCACAGTATTCCTTGTTACAATGCAGTGCTTTTCTATGAGGAGCAAAAGGTGTGATTTTTAGTGGTAAATGTCCTAATGTGTTTTGTGTACTTGACACCTTTAAGGAGATGTGTGTGACAGCTCTATATTTTCCATAAGTCTTCATGTTTACAAGCTTTAGGAAGTTAAGCAATCTACTACACATTTCATTCATTTAAGCCTAATTGAATGATAACAATGTACTTTAAAATACAGATTTTTGTGTAAAGCTTCCCAATTCACTTCCACCACACCAGCCAAAAATATGAGCTGGTTTGTTCAAACCTTAAATTCTGGAAAAAGAACTTGTAGATATAAATGCTCAAAAGTAGATGAAGGTATTTTCAATTAAGACCATTCTCTGATGGTCTTTTTATATCATAGAAATCGGAACCAAAGTATACACTGATAGTAAGAGTAATTACCCACCCATTTGTTAAGTAAAATGAAACAGGATCATGAAACAGGAAACTACTTCTGCTTTTGTCGTTTTTTTTTTTTCTTTCAGAGTAGTTGCAAATAGCTTAAAAAAAAAATAAAAAGGCAGATTTCTCCACAAAACTCAAAACCAGCTCATTTGTTAAGAGATTCCAACTGCATTTTTGAAAACACTTCCTTTCTTTGCTTTTAAAATTCATTAAGATGATACCACAGTGTGACACATCCAAGTATAGCACAGCATGTCTTCAGTAGAGAATAAAATTCGGGTTTAAATGTTTCTGGTCAAGACTAGGTCTTCCAACGACCCTTCGATTTGAGTTGTGATTCACTGTAAATGAGCTAACTGGTCTGAGTGATGAAGTGCACCTTGGCAGGAGCAAGCCCAGACATTGGTATATGCACCAATATTCTGCAGAAAGGTGCTGCAAATCCTGGTGGATGCTCAGTTGCATCAGCCGTGTTCCTTAAGGGCAGTGCTTCCGTGCCACAAAGAAGGCTGGTGGTATCATGAGCTCTTTCTGGTGGTGCCCAGTAACAGGACAAGAGGTGTTCCATCTGAACATGAAGGAACAGTTCTTTACTGTGAGTGTGTTTGAACACTGGCACAAGTTGCTGTCTTGGAGCTATTCCAAAGCCACCTAGGCATGGTCTGGGGCAGCTGCCTCTAGGTGGCCCACCTTGAGATGACAGAGGGCCCTTTCAACCTCATCAATTTTGTGATTCTGTGCAATTTTCTTTCAAGTGCAGCTATTGGCAAGGAAAAAAATCTGATGTTCTCTGTAGAATTTAAAACTGAAGGAGCAAGAGTAAATCTTACTGATTTATTGTCATGTAAGTTTTTTTTGTTTTTTTTTTTACAAAGACTTTATTAAGAGAATTTATTCCTAACTTTTCAAGTTATATATGGGAGGTTGTTGAAAGTTTTTCATTTAAAATTCTGGAAGCACTGCTCATTGTGGAGCCAAAAAAAAAAAAAAAAGGAATGTGACCCAGTTGCTAAGTAACAAGCTTCAGTTAATTCCAGATTCTGCAGAGAAGGACTTGTACTCAAAAGTCAAAACTGTGGCAGAAAGAGAATGCTGAAATTAAAACCTGAATAACCTTTAGCACTAAAGAGTTTGTATTGCTTTTACAGAAGTTTGAGAAGCCTTTTACATGAAATGCCTGTGGTAAATATATTCAGTCCTATGTATACTATCAGGAACACTTTACAGAAAGAATTTTGAAAGAGGAACAACTGGTCTAAAGAAGCCTTTGATCTGGCTTGTTCGCCATTCCTTGTTTTTGTATCAACCAGTGAGGATAATCCAAACAAAGCTATTCTAGTTTTATTTCTTGGCAGGAAAAGAGCCCTGTATTAGTAAATATATATGTATCTTTTCAACTAGTTTGATTCTTTGTGTTAAGTCATGTCTCTTCTATTTAGTTATACTTTTCAACATTCTAACTTACCTTCAGCAAGGAAGAATCTGTAGATATGTTTTGTTTTTGTTAGACTCTGTCATATAGGCTTATTTATTTTCAGTTCAGTGTTCCAAATTTAGTTGAGCAGTTAATTGTTTCCTTACCAAATGTTTCCTTACCTTAAAAATAGTCTTTCTCTAAGTTTCAATCATCAATGATTTCCTGTTATTCTAATATACCCCTAGAATATGATGAAAGCTACACTAGTTATGTGGTATAGTGGAAATAAGGTCAGAGTCTAATTGTCTCTTCTTTGAAAATAATGTCTTTGGGTTTATTTATCTTTTATATAGCATGGAAATTCTTTGTCCTGTGGCAATTTTTGTTCTGTCATCAGTCCTTAATTGGATTTTCAAAATTAAGTTTCAAATGTGATTTCGTTAAGAATCAGATTTTCATGACAATATAGGTGCTGAAAGTAAAAATGTAAGAAGGAAAGATAAAAATGAACCAAATATCACAGTAATGGCAAATGGTGAATGTTGTATTTAAGCTGTTCCACAAGTAAACATGAACTAATTAAATTGTGTCTTTTTACTTAACTTTGCACACACTGTCTTATTAACAGGAAATAACCCCAACTGGAGGTTATCAACATAGGTCATATTCCCAAGTTCCATGAGAACATGTTGTTACAGTTTGGCATCCAAACTGAATAAATCTTCCATTTCCTTCTTTTATTACAGCTTTGTATTATATTTTATAAACCATGGTAAATCTTAGTATTGGCAATGTAGGTTTTTGTAAATATTTTTATGGAATATACTCTATCCTGATCTCTGTCATGTTTCTATTATGGCAGTTGGTGATGACTGTTGTGTGATCAAGAGAACTGGTGGAGAACTGAAAGAATAATGGCTCCTTCAGCCTGTGTTTTGCAAGAGGAATGATATGACTGATGCTGTATTTGGTTGCCATTGATTTCTGAGTTTAGTTGATAGCAGTTTATAGCTGGTTTGGCTTGTATTTACTGGGCAACATGGCCTAAAAGTTCTCTGTGTAAAAATATTTACTAGAAAATCATAGAATTGTAGGATGGCCTGGGTTGAAAAGGACCACAGTAATCATCTATTTCAACCTCCCTGCTGTGAGCAGGATCACCAACCACCAGACCAGGCTTCCCAGAGCCACATCCAGCCTGGCCCTGAATGCCTCCAGGGATGGGGCATCCACGACCTCCATGGGCAGTGATTGTATTAAAGTGATTGTCAGGAAGTGATCAGTTAAAAATGTTTCTTCTTAACCCTTGTCATTTGTTTCAGGAAATTGAAAGGTTGGAAAGTAAATTAAATCAGAGCCCAGAAAGATGGCAGCTTTTGTGGGAAAGGGTCAAAATGAATCTAAAGGATGACACTAGACAAGACAATGTAAGTAGCAAAGGAATTCTTCCAGCACGGGCTTTATACCTGGGACACTGTCAAAATCACTGTGTTTCTTGGAGTAAAGTACTGCTTTTGAAAAACTGAACGTGTAGTTCTAACCTTGGATACCAGCTCTGTTTCTCTACACATAGAAAAGCATGTTTATACTTATTTACACCATTTAATTAATTACTTCTCAGCAGTAGATTAAGGCACGTAGACAAAATGAGCACAAACATTTTACTAGTACAAAATTGTATGACTCAATATTATTAAAATATTCATTCTGTCAAAGTCTTCAAGTACAAAAAAAAAATCAGTTCCTGGAGGTAGCTGAAAGGAAATGACAGAGGTTCAAGGATAAGTAAAGATATTTCCATGTCTACATGCAACTTTGGAATTGTAGATTCTGGTAAAGGCAAAAAACTGTTCGTGCTATGTTTCTAGTTCTTGACTCCAGTAAAATGAGTAGCTGACATTGCAGATATTTTCTAATTCAAAAGCAGCCTTTTTTTTCTTTTCTTTCTTTTTTTCTCTCTATGTGCACTAGGAAGTTTGTTAGATAATGGCTTTGGGGAGCTTTCTTTATCAACTTGGCATAAAACTGTGCCATAACTCTTCAGCTTGACAAACTTGTTCAAGTTTGCCAGCCTTCGTGAGTTTGTTAGTCTTCAGAACTACTCTGTTATTTGTCCTTTGATTTCAATAAAGCAATAAGTTTTATGTCTATCATAGTCATTTAAATTCACCTCATACCTAGACAAATCCAGAACGGAAGGTTATTTATATGAGCAAAGCAGAGGATTAAGTTTTTATTGAATAATTGGAAGCAGAAAAGAAAATGCAAGTATAAATGTACCCGACATCAGTCTCTTGCTCTCAGATAAATGTAGTAGCTAAGAGTCAGCTCCAAATAATTCTCTAGGATACTGTTCTGCAGATTAAGACCAAATTCAGGGGTTACTGAGAATCTACTAAAATGACTTAAATCTATAAAGTAGCTCTTGGAAGCTTCACTTTTTTTTTTTTCTTTTCAACTAATGAATTTATGGAAATTTATTGTATCCAAATGTCTGACTACTTCTAGATGATTCTGAGAAAGCAAGGGAAACGATATTCAAATTTATGTCACTGGAATAAACAAGGCTTTTCTTAAATAATTTCTTTTCACACTTTGTGGATGTATCCTCCTGCATAGGAAATGCAGTGAAATGCCATCTCTATGACTCTTCAGAGGCAACACTGATTTGTATTATGAAGATTTTTTTTCTCCCGTAGTAATTCACAATTTACACATTGTACCAAATATTATTTGTGTAGTATTTTGAGATCATCTCAAAATGCATGACAAACAGCTCAATTTCTACAGCAAACAGAAGTGATGTAGGGATAATATTACAGAGAAAGAGCAAGCTGGTAGGTATCTCTCCCATGTGTTTATTAAGTTAAATGTTTGCCTTGTTGCAGTGAAGAGTGATTTTGTCTTCTGTGTGTTGCTACGCAACATTTTTATTTTGCAAATAACAAACTGTAGATCAAGTCAAAACAATATGCTGAATACTTAATATTAAGAAGGTGGTTACACACCTTACTTCCTCACAGAAATTCCAAATTCCAAAGAACTGTTGATGTTCAAATTGCTGCAAATGCATTTGAGCAAATAAATTGCTGCAAATGTTTTAGCAAATCCTTGCCAAGTATCGACAAATCTTACCAGGGTAAGGTTGCATTTATCGTATAAGCACTGATAAAATTAAAGCTGAAAAATCATAATGTCAGTGTTCACAGATATGTACAAAGCTGATGGCTGGAATTGTGAAGTTACACCAGAATTCAAACCCGTGAGATGCTCTCTTTATTGAGGAGTGCATTTCCGTTAAAATTGCACTTCTGTATTCTCTTCAGATTCCTCTTGCACACAGCAGCATTAATGAGAGCAATGAATATAGACTAGATTCTGATAATTTGAGAATAAAAGCATGTAAAAATGAAATATTAACAGATCTTTAGTAATAGATCAGGTGTAGTTCTTCACTATTCATGTATTTAATTGCAAATTATTAACTATATAGACTACCAGGAAGAGTTGTGGGTCGTGTTTATTTCAAAAAGAATGTTATGTTTTGGTTTTCTACTGTAATACATTTATAATGTTTTAGCTCATCAAACAATCAGATTTCTCAGTTCTAAATTTGCCTAGATCTTGTTTAAGATTGTTTTCTTCTTTGTAGCTTCAGAGACATCCTTCTGGCTCCTCAGGGATGATGTCAGCTAATCTACATTCCTATCAAAAGAGATCTTTGTTGGAAATGCCTGACAATGGGCTGGGTGAGGAACAGAGTGCAAGCATCTCTCCCTCCAATGGAGTAGATAGGAGAGCAACTACGCTATACAATCATTTCACTTCAAAGAATGATGAAAATAGGTAAACCAAACAGTCAGAAAGTATTTATGAACCTTGTATAAGAATGGTACAAGCCTTAGGAAAAAAATGAATCTTTTGTATACATAGATCTTTCAGTCTTTCCCTTTCTAAAACAGGAAGGTTTTGGTTATGGTTGTCCAACCTTTTGGCTTGGCTGGGCTGCACTGAGTAAAGTTGTCTTGGGTCAACATAAGTTGCTCTGACAAAATACAATAGCACTGTTCAGTAGGGCAAATTCTCAGCTACAAAACACTATTTTTCAACATAGGCACCACCATTAGCTGTTCATTTTTGCCAGCAGTGAACAAGAGCCTCCATGCTGCGCTTATAAAAATTTGCACCAGTAGAGGTGATGCAGTATTGCTGTCACCACTGCTGAAATGCACCACCACCACCTGACTGTGCTTGCATCCAGGTTTCCAGGAACAGCAAGTGTTGATGAATGTCAGTGGGTGCAATTTTTTCCCCCATGGAGGAATTCAGTTACGCCCATTTGCCTTCATGCTCATTTCCATATCAGATGCCATTTTGTCAGACTTCCCTCTGCCACCATCTCTCACACAGCAACCACAAGGGAATATTGGTGGGAAGGTTCAGCCCCTACTGTCAGACCATCACCATCTGCCTCTGATGCTGTGGGCCATCATAATAAAACAGGAGACATTTTAATATTTTTCTTAAGATGTTAAAAAGTGAACAGCAGAGACATAAAGCTAGTGGGACATTTGACCCTGTTTTTGTAAAACTAATGCATCAGCCTCTTTTCTTGGCAGTAGTTCAATTTGCAGTGAAGTCACAAGGGTTGCATCAGAGATTTTTGATGAAATTTTACTCTTCATATATTTCATGCTTAACAATTGTTCACAAATTTACGTTGTGCTAAAAAGCAATTACATGAATAAGACATGGTTGTGAAGCAAGGGATATTTTTCTCTGGTAAGATAGGGCTTTTCATGTCTCTATACGAGACTTTTATCACATTTTTGAATTGGATATCTGATTGCAACTCTATGTTTCATTTGAAAAGTAACAGGTAATGTATTTATATCAACTGAAAATGGTGCCAGGCTGCATGTAGTCCTCGAGCCACAGGTTGGACATGCCTGGACTGTAGCTGCATATTGAAAGGGTCTAGAGAGCTGAAATAGTGTTTATCACTGTATCAGTCACCAAACTAGGCTGTTGTTTAAAAATGATTTGTTTCACTACAGTAAAAGAAATGCTTAAATATTTTTTTAGTCATTTTGGGTTTTATATGTATTTATATATCACCATTCACGTGTGTCACTATCATCATGTGTCGTTTGTATTTTCTGCATCTTCCAGATCTTTTGAAGGTACGTTATACAAAAGAGGAGCTTTGCTGAAAGGCTGGAAGCCCCGCTGGTTTGTGCTGGATGTGACCAAACACCAGGTAAAAACTTTTCAATATTGTTTTTTTTTAATGTCAAGTTTGCTGTTTTTTTATTTATTGATTTAGTTTAATTTTACAAGTAATCAGCAATAATAATTATTTTCTGAAGCAATGTGTAAATTACATTGTTATAGACTCTGTGTGTACTGTGTGACTGATAAAACATTCTGAATGGACAGTTTGAGGAGGTAGCAATTTTTAAAGCATTTTTAACTCTACAAGATCATTAAGCAAATAAGTGTTGAGTATCATCAGGCATTCTAGTATGACCCCTGTAGTTTCCAGAAGAACCAAAATCTGTTTTTAACAGCTGGAAACTTAGTAGGTAATTTCTTGATTGCAGTTGGGATTCTGAGAGATAATATGGTAACTGATAGCAAGTTTCAATTGTTAAAACTGGAGTAGGTACTTGATGCTCCCAAAGCATGTATTTTACATCCTCTTTGCTCCTCAAGTACTTTGTCATGAGCATTTTTCTTTACATGAAATAACATTGTATTCTCTGAAAAAATATCACCTGAATTGCTTTTATGGAAAAGTCCATTTACCTCACTTGGCATTTGTGGTGCTCTTCTGTAATCTGTACTTGAGGCAGCTAACGTGAGTGAAACCTTGGAAGTATTTTCAAATCTGAAGAATAGGAACAGCTATCTTTCTGAGATCAGTTAGAGTTTTTTAAATTAAAGTGAGTTAGAATTTAGTTAGAATACCCCCAAATTTTCCCTCTATAGTCTTCAAATGCCAAGTTCCTGATTAAACAATAATGTTAGGTGGTATATATAGGAGTAGTTTAAATTCTTCACAGTGAGGTAAGCAAAATAGCCAAATAATTCATAAATATTCTGAAAAATCATTGTACATCAAGAAGCACTAAAAATAGGGTATCTGTTGGCCTAAATATTTTACCTGATTTACAGAATTTGACAGTGGAAATTTGTGATCTTCCATGCTTAAAATAATATTGAGTGATCAAGAAGTAATCTTTACTGAGCAAAATGTTCCACATAGCCACACAGTGCAGGTTGTTCAAATAACTTCTGAGACCTGTGTGTGCTTTGTTAGAAAATATATTAATGCATTGTAATTGACACTTTAAAAAATATGTAATACAAGACAGTCATTTTTAAGCCACTCATTGAGGATCCCCGGATTATGCTATGTGGTAATATACTAGCAAATGTCCTAATTGTAATTGTTCCTCCTGAAACAGAAGAGAGAAGACTCATCATTCTGCAGAAGAAAAAAAAAAAAAAAGACTTTTAAATTTTTTGTAAACCAAATATCCTCCTGAATATCACAGATGTAAGAGTATATGCAGTCTGAAGCAGATACACGTCGATCGTAGCTTGAATTCTGTGGCTGTGAGGGTTTGCTTTACTATAATGCATCTGTTTATGGGTTGTTGTATTTTTTTTTTCAGTGAACTCTAGATTTTATCTTCTGGAACAATTTGTATATCAAAACTCAGTTTACAGTGATTTGCATTCATATTAAAGTATCTTTGCTAGGTGAAAAAAGCAAGTCTTGTTCAACCACTAAATATAGGAAAATTGAAGTTTTCTGTGTTTATAATTATCTAAAATCATTCTTAAATTTTTGCTGATCATTTTCTATTCTTGAAATACAGACAATATTTTCTTAACTATTTGGTGGAGTAATGTTCTTGTGTTAGTTTCATTGAAATTAACAGGGAAGAGATTGCTTCTGGGCAGAGGATTTGTGAAGGATAAGAGCAGAATCTAGACTTCAGGAGTCAGCAGTCCTTATCAGTTTTTCTGACAGAAACAGTGTTTAACTGTTAGAAGCTTCTCTTCTCTGAGATTCTCATGACAACACATTCTCTCAGTTCAGTGATCTGCACAGGAGTGGATGATGGAGACATTGCTATTAGCCAGAGATATCAAATAGAGGTCTGGCCAGTAAAAGTCTCTCAGCAGTCCCACTATCTTGTATACCAGACCAATGACTGTCTTAGCAATTGCCTATGTCTGATGGCTTCAGGTGTTAATAGCATTTTTTCTTCCTACCTTCACTCCCCAAATTCCCAAGTTATATCCAGGAAAGGACAATAAAGGTAATAAAAATGAAAGGTCCATCTGAATAGTGTATTTGGATTTAACTTTTCTCTCTCATGTGGTCTAGTTACGATACTATGACTCTGGTGAAGATACAAGCTGTAAGGGTCACATAGACCTTGCAGAAGTAGAAACAGTGATTCCTGCTTCTCCAACTATTGGAGCCCCAAAACATGCAAGTGAAAAAGCATTTTTTGATGTAAGTATATCTGGTTTTTACTTGATGTTTACCTGAAACTTTCCTTGTTTAACCTACTACTTTCATTCTGTCTGGAAGACGAGAGCTTGAATGGAGCTGCCATGCCAACTCAACACAAAAAGTTTTTATGGAGCTAGCTAGTCATGATTCTCAATTTCTCAGCAGAAATTAAAACAAACAAACAAAAAAAACCCCATACATTCAGACTCAATTAGTAGATTACAGCTGGAAGTAAAATTTATAAGCTTCTTTTTCTATATTGTGTGTTGACTTTTCACGTTCTTATTTTTCTTTCGCAGTTGAAGACAAACAAACGTGTGTATAATTTTTGTGCCCAAGATGCACAAAGTGCTCAACAATGGATGGACAGAATCCAGAGCTGCATTTCAGATGCTTAGAAAGGAATAACATTCCATTATCAAGATATGTTTAAAGCAACTCTTTTTGTAAGATGTGTTCTGAAATGTTGCTGACAACCAGCCTTCCTTACATTTCAGCTATAAACATTGATAATACGCTGAAGTTTCTTTTCTGTTTAATAATTATAACCACTGTAACCGTTTGGTTTTTTTTTCCTGCAGGGAGGACTTTGAAAAATAATAATTCATTTATCCTGAATTTCCACTTTCTTCAGTACAATTCCTAGCTAGAAAAGTGAGCCGTATTTGCACTATTTTCTAATCCTCATTTTCTCATTTCTGAGTTGCTCTGATAAGGAAAGCTGTCCAAAGTAGCTTGTAAAATTCTCTACAGCAGAAAGTCTATTTTCTCCTTATTTATATTTTTAAACAGAAATTCTTATTTCCAAGGTAGTCATTGTTAAGAGGAAACATGTCTACAATTCCTAAAAAAAAGAAAGAAACAAAGCTTGTGAGTCCAGTGACATATATATCAGATTGGTGATATTAAAACTGTTGATATTTTTTTAAGACCAAAAAATGCAATTGCCATTCTGAAATTAACAGATTTTCAAGTGTCTTCTCAGCATGCAGGCCAGTCTTTAATCTCGTGCTCTACAGAGTGCTTCAGCAATGTTGTTATGGAATTTCAAGTTCTAGGGGTTATCTGAAGATCATAGCACTTTCTTTTTAGATTCTGTTTGCTATTATGATGGGATATGTGAAAGAAATCTGGCTGACACTATCGTAGAGATGCAGGAAAAAACAAACTAGGAATTTGGTAGAAGGAAGATCTCTTAAGTGTGAGTTGTATATGTTAATTTATATGCTGTTCTGCTCACTGTAAAATAAAAAATAACAAACGTGATGATAATGCACTAAACAGTGGAGCAAGCACTTGCACTGAAATCTTTAAAATGCTCACATTTTGAATGACAGGTAAGTTATTTATAGCAGAACAATACTAGCTAGTTAACATTTACAGATATTAAATATGTAAATAATCTGGGTTGATGTGTTGTGATTTGATACTTTTTAAACATTTTTGCACATAAATTGGAAGATTGTTTATAGATTTTTACATTTGATAAAATTGTGTTTGTTCAACTTAAAATCTTGGGAGAAATGTGTTTAATAACCCCAAATTATTAAAAGTTTTACAGTCTACAAATAGTGATGACATTGAGTAGAATCTGTAGGTAACTAAGCCATTGTTTTTATTTTGATATGTTAATATGTTAAATAGCACACTAATATTACAAAAAAATGTATATATGATTCAGTATTTTCTCATTTTTTTTCCAGACATTCTGCTTATAACTTAATGTCAGCCTAATCAAACTGACTATACTTATTACAGTTTTTCAGTTATTAATGTTTTTTGTTTGTTTTTTATAACTAATGTATTTTGTCAAAAAGGAATATGAACTTCTCACTTCACATACACAATAGGTAATGCAGCTGTTTTTAATGCATTTACAATTTCAAAACAAAGAAAATGAAGGATTTTTCTAGCATTTTTCAACTGACAAATTTCCACCTGTGACAATGGTGTTTGCACATTTGTATGTTTCTTTGTATATGAAGTACTTTTATATGTACTTTGTAAAATACTGATCCTGCTACTAGGTTATATGAAAATTTACATACCACTTCTTATTTTGTAACTGGTTCATTTTAACTCTTGTATGTTCTGTGATATAATCATCTTGTAATAAACACACTTCTTAAGAAAAACCCTTCCTTTTACTGTAAAAAGAGAAATCAGCAAGATCTACAGGCACAAGACAAATCCTTATTTACTCTGTATTAAGAATTGTATGGTCTTTTGTATACTTGTACATATTCTTACACAAGAGTTGCACTTCAGCATCCTTAACTCAAACACTTGTCAACAGTAACATTAAAGACTAAAGAAATCAGAATTTAAAGCAAGATTATCATTCTAACAAGTCTCAATGTATGGCCTTTATGAAAAGACTAAATATGTAATATCTCTACTAAGTTGTTGAATAATTATGTTAAATATTAGGAAAAAAAAGGGGGAAAAAGATTTTTCCCATATGCTCTCACAACATAAATCAGCCACGTGCTTTCACCATGAAACATATCTCGATCATTTATGTCACCTTATTGATAAGCAATCTAGTATGAAATAATCAAAATACAAGAAATGACAAGATCTTACTGGAGAATGGCATCTAAATTGAATTCCTGAGTGTGGTGTGGGTTAGCAGAGTTAAAATGAAAAGGGAATGTGTGATGGAGGTAGGGGACTTGTGACAATTTTTAAATGCTGTGGTGCTTAGAGTTTGCATATTGAGCTTGGCATGAATGCTAATGTTGCCTTAAATGTTGATCTCAATTTTTAGTGTCTGTATTGATGGAAAATGGACTTGAGCAACTTAACTTAAAAATATCCAAATAAAAGCTGAAATGAGATATCAATATTTGTGTTGTTTATGTAAAGAATATACAAATGAATGCTAGGCCTACATAGGTTCTTGGTGTGAAGACAAAGAATTAGTAGTGTGCGTTAGGGTTTCTTCTATACAAAGCAAAGATTCAGATGGAAACTCAGAAGAAATGTGTAGAAGTTAGAGTAGCATAAGCTGCAAGGTTTTTCAACCTGTTTCAGTTGTGGCAGCAAGAGTAGAGAAAGAGTAGAAAATTCGTTTGGGAAAAACTCCATGTGAAAAGGGATCCATCTTCTTCGTACTCCATGGAAAAGGAACCCTTCCAGGAGTTCGGGGTGAGGTAAGTATGTCCTTTTAAAGAGCAGGGGCTCTTTACTTAAGGGAAGATGGATTTCTTAGCTTTGTTTGTGTTGAGAAACAAACTGCTCTTAATAGGTGATGGGATGAACGGAATTTAAGTTTGGAAGACTTTTACAGGCATAGTATATTAGAAATTATCTAACACTTAAGCATTTTGTATTCCATATTTTGTATGGAACTTTGGAATTATTGTATTAAATAATACAGCTCAGAACATGCCACATGTGTGGGTCACTGGTTACGTAACAATACACAAACAGCTAGCAGACCTAGGACCAAATGTTCAAAATTTTGTATCACATCCCACACACATTATTAGTATCTGATACTTTGCAAACTGCAGACATAACAAAAATGTAGTGATTTTTTCCAAATACTGTAATTTTGTTTTTTCATCCTGTAATATTGTTGGAGTATGCTTAAGTGGCTGCACCACATTTCTCATTTTTCATATCTGTGATCATACAAATATTTTGTCTGTTCATGATTATCCTGTGGTTGCTTTGGGGAGTCAAAAAACTGAAATGAGTCCACCAGTTCCCCAGTTATGCTAAAGTTCATGCTGAGTATCACTGTCGCATCTACTTTTAGAGTTTTTGTCTATATTAGTCTAGTTTCTTGCCAAATTTTGGCTACTGTGTAAGCATGCTCGTTTAAGAAATTTTCATCTTTGTGTTTTTTGCATGTGTAGCAACTTTTTTTTAATTGTATGTCAAATAGAGATGCTCCAGATTCAATGTCATTTACTCTCTGCTTACTCTTCCATCTAGACTCTCAAAGGAATGAACTGCTGATACAAAGACTGCTGATAGGAGTTGCTTTTGTTTTCTCTTGCATAATACAAAATCTTCAAGGTCTAATTTAACCTATTGTTATTTTTTTGCTTTAGACCTTTCTGGTTTAAGCTGGTAAGAATGATCACCCAGAGGAACTCTTCAATTCTGTATCTTTAATCCACCCCTCTTTAAGGTTGTCTATGTGTGCAAATGCGTGTAGTGAACTGTCTACCATCTTTATCTACAATCACACTCCAGTAATTAAAAGTCAGATACTAAGATACCTTTTAAGGGTAAGATTCCCTTCTTACCACTAACAGTTATTGAAATTTCTCATTGGCATATTTTATAATCAACTGTAAAATAATACAGCTTTTAGTAAACCAGGAGTATTATAATGATTAGCTGAGTCATCCCTGAGAAGATGAAGAGTCTTTCTTGAACTGAGATACTTGATTTCGTATGTGGGTTCTGTGTGCTACTTCTAGAAAATTCTGAAAACCCAAACTTGGAACAGAAGGTAAAGGCTGTATTTTAAAGACAGTCTGTCTAACGTTTGTTCATTTACACCTTCATCTCTATGCAGACTTTACAAATCAGAAGATGCACTAGTGGCAGCTGAATTAAAATTCCAGATCGCTAGTGGTATCTACCCACAGTACTGTCCTATTTGTCTTTTTTATGGTGGTCTGATCTGATTGACCTCTGCTTCTATAAGATGTTGCTTGTTGTCAACATCCAGCATGAAACTAATGCTCAATTTCAAGTTGCACGATGTGGTTCATGATTCTTATATTTTTCAGATTTTGCACATTCTTGAATAGGAAATATTGCTTGACTGTGGCAAATTTAAAGTTACGGTTTCCATTCCATATTTTTTTTAATGGATGTTTTGTTTAAATGTCTTCTAGGGAATTCTTAACCTATGATTTTGTCTACAAAGTGGGTAATAAATAGAAGATGGAAATAGCTAGGATAAAAATAACATTATATTTCCTGGAAAGAGGTATAAACATAGCTGGTTTTTTACATGTTAAATGGTACTTGATATTCTGTTTTCATTTTTGTTTATCGAATGTCTCTCACTGTTGAAGTCAGTAAGGATTCTTGTATTTCAGTTCCCCTAAACCTACCACCAAACAAGACCTCCAAACCTTGTAGTGTTCCTTTGCATTAAATATCTCTGTTTATTGTCCAGAATTGATGCTAGATTCAACATCACTGCTTCATGATGGACAGATGGGATTATTATTTAAACTCGAATAATACCAGAAAGTGTTTTGTGCAAGTGCTTTCCCAGTAAGAACAAATGCTCAGGTATCTCAAAAAATGAGCAGTATGCTGACAGCACTGCGTTCCTTGCCAGGTTGCAGTGGCTGCAGGTCATAATTAATAGTGCTGGTGAGTTCAAAATTATATTTACATACAAGACCTCCAATAAGTTCAAAATTGTAACTACATAAGTTTGTGGATAAGTATATGAATCAAGTTCAATATAGTAGATAACAGTATAGGTAAAATCACTATGTTTAAATGCTTATGGGTTCAGGCTCTGTGTACATTGGATTGTTTTTGTGCCACTGCAGTGGTTAGAGCTTTTTTATTTGTGCTGTTCTGTCACTGGCAAACATGTTAGCTGAATGAAATGCTTACACTAACATTTTATTTCTATAAAAAAATACACGCTAAAAACATTAAGGGCTTTGTAGTATTTCGTGAAGGCAAATGATTTGGAATTGGAATTTTGAAGAAAATGTTGGAGAGTTAGCAACCCAGTCACCACTGAGAATTGATGAAGTCGGACAGAGTGTTTTCTCTGAGATACCTGTAAGATATTACTCTTTGTGATACCCTTTTAAAATCTGCAGGAAAGGTTTTTGTTTAGAATATGTGTCCTTTTGGTAGTGCCCCCAAACTAGTCTCATTAGCTTATGTCACTGCTTTTAAATTTAATGAGATTAAGTTCAGAAATCACTTACGCTTTCCCTACTTGTTGTTCCCAAAACATGTTTCATTCTTTAGAACTGTTTTCTAGGAAAAAGAAAGTTAAAATTAAAATTATCTTGGCTTCTTCCACCTTAGGCTCTTGATTCAAGGAAAGTGCTTGCAGACAGTCTTCTCAGGTATGAACATGTAGCAATACCTGAAATCTGGAAAATATCCCATCAAGTGATAATGAACCAGAGCCAGGAACAAATTGAGGAATTAGTTATGGTACGTAAAATCATGTCATTGATCGCTGTATGTATCAATTATGTTAACAGTGTCAAGACAGCCTGAAGGTTAGATTACAATCTCTAAAAAGTCTAAAATTTTGCTACAGCAGACAGCTGTTTTTGACCCTAAAATATCTAAGATTTGTATCCTTCCTATATCAGCATTCTTCCAAAATTTTGTCTATCCAATGACACAAATTTCTGTAGAGAAATCACTTTTTTGCCAGTCATTTCAATTGTTAAATCACGCATCTGATCAAATAGCAATAATTGGGATAGCCTCAGAGTAAAAAAACAAACATAGCTATTCACCATGACACTGAATTATTTTTTTAATCCAAGGAATACTGCACACAGAATTCTATTGTGTTATGTGAGTTGATATTCCTTTTTTTTTTTTTTTTTTTTTTTTTGATGTAAGGAAAGCATTTCTTATTTGATGATGGCATCCCAAGAAAGCTCGATGATTTATTTATAATATGAGTACATGCAACCTAAATAGACAGGGATCCTTCCGTTTATCTTGGGATTCCAGTCCACTGTTCTCTTTTAACCTTCTCTTTTCACTATCAGTCTGAGCTGCATGACAGTGTAGTGAGGCCTACAGTGGCACTTGAAATTACAAATAACTCTATTTCTGCCTTGATTAGTCCATACTGGAAGTCAGGATTTTAGATAAACCTTTGTATGTATTTTCTTTTCATCCAAGTCAGGATGAACAGAGATTATGAAGGCTATAGAGATCAAAACATAGAAAGGCACAGGAGTAAATCCAGCCCTGGCTGGTATTCAGCACCTAATGCAACAAGAAGTCGATGCCAGTGTAAAACAGATCAGAATAGCAGATATAAGCAGCTTGGCACTGGCTTGTCCATTGGACAATCAAAGAGGAAAAGGGGAGGTGACAGGGGAGTGTAAGAAAGCTCATGCTGCAAATAAGAAATGCAGGTAAGCAGGCTGTGGAACTGGGTCCCATAAACTTACATCTCCAAAATGTAGTAAAGGAAGTCTCCCAACCTCCTTTACCTGAGCGGTATTGCTATCTGTTCTCCAAAAATCTTTCTTTATGCTCATCTCACTCTCTGTTTGGTGTTTTTGACCTTTGCTTGTCTGATCATGTCTAAATTTAGATGAGGAATTTTTGAGAAGCAGAGATTGGTGTTAGCTTGTTCCCTAGAGGCGTCTAGAGTACTTCCAGGTGCTGTGATCTAGTGCAAGCCAAAAGGGAAACAGTCTTTGTTTAATAAAGCTCCCTGAAACTAGAGGCTAATTCAAGTCGTACACCTATTTTGGAGGGTAATTAAACAGTGTTGGCAATTGAGATTAGTCTGCCATAATGGATAAGGGGCCACTTAAAAAACTGGGATCTGAGCCTGGATTTCAGACACTCTCAGCATTTGACATGAGATTATCACTTTTTGGAACTAGATGAGCAACACTGAAGAACGAGGTTAACATGAAGCCAACATCAAGTATGCTGAACTCAGGTCATTGAAAATACCATTGCTAATACTACTATAAGTGTATTTCCAGTAGAACATCACAGCTTTGTTTATCAAAAGCAGACAGCCAAATTATTATCAGCTGCTGGAGATGGGTGCAAAGGATGCACTGTCAAGTCTCTGCTTCGGTTTCCAAATTTGGGCATTATTTCTGTGATGTAACTTACTTTTCTGTTATATGTATGTTCTCAATTGTTAAATAGTTAATAATGCAAGAATTTATACTTACAGTAGGATAGTATGGATGACTTTGGTTTAATGGTTAATTAATTTCTTTATTTGCTGCATAACCCAAAATAATCTGGCTGCAAATTTTCTTACACTTCCCTTTAGCTTAGGGATCATGAACTATACTGTCAGTGGCAGAACAGAAGGAGAAATAGAGCAGTTTGTTGACAAAAATTGCTAGTACATTGCTGTGTAGGGTAATTACTGCCAGTATTATTTTAAATTATTTTATTACTAATACTGTTATTTTTTGTAGCAATGAGTGAATCCATAGTCATCTATCTGAAACTGTGTGGCACACCTAAAATTAAATGTTTGATGCGTATACTTGTTTTTCAAGCTTGAAATCATGCAGCTATCATGCTGTTTCTGTTTTACTCACAAAGCAAAGAAGCAAAAGCTAGAAGTGATATGCCAGCAAAAGTAGGCCCATATGTCACTCACCAGTGCTAGAGGTACTATAATTAAACAACCTTAGTAGATAGTATAGGCACTTAATTCTCTTTAGTTTGCAATAAATTGTCCAAGCATACTGTAACTTTTGTTGCATTAAAGCTGTTCGATTTAAAGATTCAAGCAGTGTTAATGCACTAGACATTGTAAGAAGAAGTAATCAATAGCCCTTGAAAAAGATGACAGTTAAAACACCATGCAGCTTTTCTTGCAAAATTAGAAGTCTGGTTTGTAAAGCTTGAAGGAAAAGGGAGATAAGAAAGAAACTTGTAGTCCCTTTTAAAGAAATGGACAGTAGTTGCAAAAGGAGATGTCTTTACTAAACAAACTCTCATATTTACTGACATCTGAATTAATCACTGCTGGGTTAAAAAAGATAAATGTTAGTTATAAATCTTTTCTTAGGAGTTCTGAATTTCTAAATGAAATGCAAATTTCATGTTTCTGTGGCAGGAAATGTACAAATAAACACGTGCATAATAAAAAATGCTAAAAGTAGATGCTAAATCTCTTAGTCCTTGCATTGACACCAAGTTAGCATTTAGGGAGGAGAGAAGGGACAGAAGAGTGAGGTAGTCTAGAGCTGGTAAGACAGCAATCAGGAAAAAGGAAAAAAATGGAAGAGGGCTCTTTACATAAAATATTTGGGAAATGCTCACGTTTTGCTTGGTATTGCTCAACCTAGCAAAGAACTTAGAAGAATTTAAGGCTAAAAGTCTCAATCCCAGCACAGACAAAGATAGCAGGTTATTTTTATCTAGGTTTGAGATATTTGTTTGAGTTATGCTGCAGGAGCATGGAAGCCCTTCCTTCTAAGGAAAAAGACAGGGCAACCTAAGAGATGGAAAACTTGTTTGTTTTGCGTTAATTTTACTATTTAAGTAGATGTTATTTGAATTAATGCTTTGTTTTTCTGAAAAAGAAAAGAAAGATCGTAATGAGGACAGCAGATACTAAAGCCCTTGCCAGAAACAGATTCTGAATGGATAAAATTGCACCAGAGGAGTTGCCCTGGGGTGCTGGCCCAGGACAACTGTAAATGTGCAACGCAATACAAATGAGTAAGTGTAAATGGTTAACCAGCATGAAAGTGTCTGCAGCTGTAAATGCTCTCATCTGAGGATAGAGACTGATTGCTAGCTGTGCCTGGTAGAAGTACAGGGAAACTGTTCACCTCCACAAAGATGGGTAGAAGCTTTAAGCTGAGCAAACATGGCAAAAAAGAAAGGTTAAAAAGAAACGCGCCTAATAAATTCTGTAATACGTTCCTTATGCCAAGTGGGGTTTTTTCCCACTTGTTTTGGATCTCATCACAGAAAAAAAGTGGGCCTCAGCCCAGTTATCGCTCATGGACAGCCCAGCTGGGGCAGCAGGCACTTTATGAGCGCCACCTGTGCCAGTAGCTGGGGTGGGGCTGATTTAAACAAAGAAGGGGCTGTAGATTGGCCGTGTGAGTAGCACCTGTGTCAGTAACTGGGACTGTTTCAGATAGAGAAGGGCCTGGAGCAGCAGCCGTGTCTGTGGCTTTGTGTTTGTTCCTGACTTAGTACCTGTAAGGTGATAGAGTCTGGAAAGAGCAGGCTTTAGTGTGTGTAACAGAGTAAAGGCTTATTGGATGAGGCTGCCTTCACATACAGCAGAGCTCCTCTGAACCCTGAGTAAGAAGAAAACAGAAGTTGCTGTGTTACCAGCGTGCGGCTTCCAGCAATCTGTGTGTGATTTTAGCTGCCATTCTTAGAGGTAAGCATGGGCCCTAAAGGGTTGGAAGAGCAGTGCTGTTATGATGTAGTTCCTAGTATTATTGTTCTCTGTTAACTGCTAGAACGTGAAGACTTTCTTGCACCGTAATAGCTCAGTATGCAGCTGTTAGCATGCAGTGGTCTTTGCACGTGTTATTTTATGAATGTGGTATTGGTGTGCTTTTGAGGGTAATGTTCTGTCCTGAATGATTAGCCTGCAAGCTGTTTTGGGAAGATATTCTAAGCTCTTGTATGCATCAAAGGACCTACTAACTTAAATGAAGGAGTTCCTTGGTGATTTATTTGTTTATTTGTGTGCTACTTGTGTCACCTCCTGCTTAAAAGTAATTTGTGGCTTGAGACTCAACTGCTATGATCTGGGGAGCTAACTCTTCCCTGAGAAAGGAGGTTTATTGTGCTGTTCAAGTTGTTGCTCTAAAACCAGCCGCATAACTTAGTGGTTAGTGATTAAGGTTCACTGCACCACTATCAGAACAATTTACACAAAGCTGTTTAGTTTACAGATTCTGCATTCTGCATAGGCTGTATCTCTTATCAACTGTAAGGCAAATTCATAGCAGTTTTCTCTCTAACTTGTAACAAATGGAGCTTTGCAAAATCTATTATATGCTGTAGAAATGGAATTGAGCCAAGAAGTGCCTGCAGCTGTTTACTAGGTCATTACACATTTTGGATCCACATGTACCTCTGCGTGAAATAAGTTTGTCAGGATAAACAAATAAAAAACGCACATATAAGAAAATAAGTACAACTAGCCCACCTTCAGCATCTAATTTCTACATTACAATAGAATTTTTCTGCATGCAGTCCCAATTCCCTAAAGGATTTAGTATAAATCAGGAATAGCTCTGAGTGTAGTCATGTCAATAGAGTTATTCTACTGAAAAATAAAATACCTAAACTGTGCAGAAGCTGAAGGTATTGAAGCTATGTCAAAATAAACTTTGGACATTGTGTTCTTATGATGGAGAATATTTGGGTGTTGTAATTTGCTTTAAAAACAAGTGCAAGTAGTTGTTGCATGAGGTACTGAAGTCAGACTGTTCACAGATGCAGATGTTTTACCTGCCAACCAAGGATTCCTGATTAATCTTGCATTACAGTGTGCTAACAATTACTGCTAGGTTTTCAGCTTTTTTCATGTTGTTGACCATGTCTTATGTTTGTGCTTCTGCCATCTTGGAAAAGGGTTTTTCAAAGTTACCGCTATCAACAAAGAACCTCCTGTGCTCAGAAGAAGGGATAAGGTATTCTTCTCTATGCTGATCTTGAGAGTAGCATGCCTCTATGCTGTGCATTTAATGCATTATTTATGTCACTGACGTGTGTGATGTGCCAGTTGAGACAATCTCTTAGCATGTTGTTGCCCATCCAATGGTATGTGACCAATTAAAGAAATTCCATGTTGCAGCTGAGTCCTGTAGGAGGTGCGTGTAGTGTCTTCAGGTAAACCTACTGTGTTAAACGAGACAAGTCTTTCTTTCATTATAGCAGTACTTTTGGATGTAGCTGAATCGCAGAAGACAACATTTACCTTTCTCTTAGGCAATATTGTAGCCAACCAGAACATTTCTCAGAGATTACATGAATATAAAAAGCATATACTTGAATTATAGTGCTTAATTTTGCTTATGCTTGACTTCCTGAATAGTACTGTCAACAGCAAAAATGTACAGAGTACTCCATTTTCTTAGCATACTGTTTGATAGGTCTGTTACTTTGCTGTCATAGGTAGCAAAATCCAAGAAAAAATGTAACTGAACTGTGACTGTCATATGTGTGGGACCAGGAAAAGGTCTACTTTTAATTTCTTTGGTGTTTTTTTGTTCATTTGTGAACTCTTATTTTTGCAGTAAAATTATGTTCTGCTTAACTCTTTGAGAAAACTCACCATGAGTTCAACAAAGCAGAGATTTCGTCCCCCGGGAAGGTTATCGTATGTGATAAATTGAATTTGAGCTTTGGTAAAATAGAAAGCAATACTTTATGTTATTATTAAAGTTGCTTTCCTTTTAGTAGCGCATTTTGAACCCATGTTTCCGTCCTCTCTATGTTTACCATCATAATTCCTAAAATACTATTTTTGAGAAAGAGAACAAAAATAAAGCATGTTAAGTGCAAAATGAAGGGGAAACAGTTGGATTTGCAAGAGGCAATTTCTTCTTATTCTATGGAATTATGATTTCACAAAAGAAATTATGAGATAGTGTTTGTTGCAAGTAGTAATCAAGATATGTATCACTTAGGAATTACTTGCAAATTCAATTAGTTTAATATAGCTGTTAACTAATGCAGTGACTGCGGAAACTAGTTTGTATATCATATTTGGTGCCTTTTGGTTGTCTGTAAGATGAGCACCAAGTTCTTTCAATAGGGTATTCTGCCAAGTGAACACCCAAAGGAGTGACCCTAAGATCTTGCTCAAGTGGTTTATGTGTATTCTGTTAAGTGGAACCTCAGTCACAGAATCTGTTGAGTTGGAAGGGACCCTTTTAAAGATCATCTCGTCCAACTCTCTTGCAGTAAACAGCAACACCCACAGCTTGATCAAGTGCCCAGAGCCTGGTTCAGCCTGACCTCGAATGTCTCCAAGGACAGGACATCCACCACTGCTCTGTGCAATCTGTTCCAGTGCTATGCCACCCTTCTTGTAAGAAACTTTTCCTTATATCCAGTCCAAATCTCCCCTCTTCTAGTTTGAAGCTGTTTCCCTTGTCCTGTCAAGAAAGACATTGCTAAAGAGTCTGTCCCCTTCCTTGTTATAGACTCCCTTTACATAATAGAAAACTGCTATCAGCTCTCCTCAGAGCCTTCTCTTCTGCAGGCTAAACAGCCATTGCTCTCAGCCTTCCTCTTTTAGGGGAGGCGTTCTATCCCTTGGATTGTTTCTGTGGCCCACCTCTGGATGCTCTCTAACAGGTCCGTGTCTCTCCTGTACTGAGGTCTCCACATCTGAATGTAGTACTTCGGGTGAGATCTCGCCAGTGCAGAGCAGAGGGGCAAGGTCTTCGACTTGCTGGCCATGCTTCTTTTGACGCAGCCCAGGATACAGTTGGCTTTCTGGGCTGTGAAGGCACACTGCTGGCTCATGTCCAGCTTGTCATTTACCAGTAACGCCCAAACCCTTTTCAGCAGGCATGTTCAAACTAGATATCTTTAAGATTTTTTTCAACCCAGGCTGTTTTGTGATTGATTCCATATTCCAAGAATGTCAGATGAGTTTTTGATATTGTGAGGTATATAAATTTTACTACTTTATATGATGACCGACTACTCTTGGGATAGCTGGTGACAGCAACCATGGGAACCTCCTTGAGACTCAAGATTGATAAGCAAATGGTGCAATCAACAAGGATGAGAGGGATGCTAACTTTTTCTTCTGAACTTTAATTCTTCATTAAATCTTGCCACAGTGTCTTAGTGTTGCTCTTAGAGTTTCTGAACTTTTTAAGATATTACAGGTCTAGAAGCAGAGAATGGAGGTTGGCCCAGCACTGACACGTAGGATAGGAACTTGCTCCTGAAGTGATGTTCAGTACAAGACAGCTCTTTTGTTCTGATGCAAGCTCTTAGAGTGAGCATAGTTACTTTATTGCCAAAGAGAAACTTAAACAGGTATCTGTTTGCTGTCCTGAAGTCCCATGATGTGAGGTATCCACCTGAAAAAGTGATGCAACTTGGAAATGTTCCCTTGATCTAATGCAGGCCTAAACTTGATAGATCCATCTGGTAGTTACAGTCTAGCTTAATAGTTTGAATCCAAGAAATTCTTTAAAAGCACAGAGAAATTCAGATCTGGCATCCTGGTTCAAATCAAACTGTAGTGAGGCCATGTGATGTAATTTAACACTGCTTTATGGTGAAGAAATGTACTAGTTCAGATATTTGACAAAGCTGGTTATTGTTTACGAAAGTTTGACAGGCTATGTGATGTGACATATGTCTTGTTATAGCTTGGTTGTTAACATGGCTGGCCAGCTACATTTTTACTATTGGAGTGAGATATGCAATACTTTGAAACCCAGCTTTGCCAATATCTCTTAGACCTTTTGGATAAAGATTTTTCATATGGTTTAAATTCACACACTGCTTTGTACTGGACTTGAGTTTGTGTTGGTCAGTCCTAGAGTCCTTAATTCTTCTAGTCTATCCTTACAATGTGTCACAGAGATAAAATTGCTATGTCAGGACACCACAAAAATGCTTCAGTGTCTTTGGCATTTGTGCTTTGCTTGTCAGAAACGTTTCTTTAATTTACATTCTTTTCCTTTTGAATATCCATTCTTTAGACTGTAGAAACAGTAGCTCTTCAACCTTTTAACTCTGGTTTTGATAAAGTTAAAACCATTGCCTCTGAAGGATCTAAGGCTCTCTTTGCTTGAAATAATTTTCCCTTTTTTGTGAACAAATCTAATTCTTATACATGGAAAGAAAGGCTTTTTTGTTAAAGATTTTATAGCAAACATCCATTACTTGTTAGCAACCTCCTGGTTTGGTTTGTTGGTTGGTTTTTCCCTATTTATGGGATTCTGCTGACGTGTACA
Organism: Centrocercus urophasianus; assembly: GCF_019232065.1. Classification (NCBI taxonomy): domain Eukaryota; kingdom Metazoa; phylum Chordata; class Aves; order Galliformes; family Phasianidae; genus Centrocercus; species Centrocercus urophasianus. Next base: position 2,618,720 of record NW_024884586.1, read on the forward strand.
GCAAAAAGGACCTTCTACTGGATATGAGCCTTAATAGGTAACAGCCAAGTTATTCCTGTGCTGTGTTAAAGCAATGAAATTTTCCGTGCACTTTGTAGATGACAATAAAGTTCCATGATATGCTGTCATTAGCTTCTGTGGGACCTTCTCTTTTCCTTCTTCTTTGCCTCCTAGAAAAAAAATCTATTTGCATGCTATGTTTTGCATGCTGCAAATTTTAAGAAAAAAAGAAAAAAGTTGTTTTATTTGCACTAGAAGAAATAAACCAGTTGTTTTAGGCATTTCCTTCATTTTCCCAAAGATATCAATTCAAAGGCATCAAGATACAGTTTCATGGGTTAAAAAAAAAAAAAAAAAAATCCATTCAGGAAAGACCAAGTAATACATGTCAGTATTAGACTTCTGACATTTTTAGTCAGAGTCCTTCAGAAACTTTTTCAAAACATTCAAACACAATATGATTTCTACGCTAGCAAGTGAACACTGCATACTCTTTGATTAAAAACTATCATAATTCCTAATGATAATATTAATTGGGTTTTGGATCCCCATAAAACAATTCCTGTTTAACTTGTTCAAGTTCCCAAATATCTTTTTCAAGTGACAGCCATTTGTTCTTATGCCAAATTTTGAAGTAGCTGCAAGATTGGATTTCAAAATGCCAATGCCATTTTAGAATATACATCAGATTTGTATGGAGTGCCGAGTGCAGGGCAGTGAGCAGCTACAAGAACCTGGTTTGTTTTCAGAGGACTTCTCCACGTTCATATGGTTTGGGACATACCTGAGGTTGTGTTTTGTTAACTTTTACAGTGTTCTAACCTTATTATCTTTTTGCCGCTTTCAGCATCTTCATTTAGTGACCAGTGTTGCTTGTTGAGGTATGTTAGTAGACTAAGTTTTCTCTTTCTCCAGTGGTTACCCTTACTGTTTATGACAATCTGAGTATCTGCAGCCCAGCTTCTCTGTTCTCTGAGCAGTCAACACTTCTTATGCTCAGAAGCAGAAAGGACAGTACGACAACCATTCTTCTTACTTTCTAAATCTGACAAGACAGCCTTTTAAAATCCAGTTATTTGGATTTTGGTCACATTTTCATTTGGCCTTGTATAGTTCTTTGATATGATAGTGGAAGAGTACAAGCAAAATCCTAAGATGTATCATTTTTCTTTAAATCTATCCTTATTATAGAAAATTATTCCAGAGTCTTCTGCAAAATAAGGGAGTTTGTTCTTGTATAATGTTTCAATGCTTGCTATCAAACCCAGCTTTAGCATTTCTAGCTCCTCAACTGTCACTGACTTTGAAGGCTAATAAAGAACTGGAGAAAAAGATGTCAAATTAATCACATTGTGTGAGTGCAGTACTACCCAGGCATCAGAGAGGAAGCTCTGTGAAGTCTTCAGGTAGAGTCTTTGTTACTTTTGGTTAGTGTACAGTTCCATCCTGATCTCTGAAGCCATTTGTGCTCCTGTTCTCACCTAGAGTGTTCATTTGGGGCTCACTTGTATGGATACAGAAAAGGACTGCTGTTGTGAGAAGATGCCTGCTTTATGCAGCATATCCTTCAACATGAGCAGTTTCAATTTGTGTGCTCAGTGTTGTGAATTAGAACATGAAAATCCTGAGCTATGTTGAGAAGTGCAGACACATCCTTAGGGAAACAGCATTCAGGTGAAGAGCTCTGTTTTTTCACTTAGTCAGAGATACTGATACTCATTCTGCAGTATAGATATGTTGAATGGCTAAAGGTGTTTTCTTAATGCTAGAAAGTTGCTGGGAAGTTACTCAGCTGGGAAAACTCTAAAAAATAAAATATCAATAGGGGGAAGCATTTCATTCCTTCCTCACAAGGTGCTTCAAGAGGCAGTGTGGTATATGTGTGAGGGGAGGGGGCACCTAACATTCTGTAAATTTCAACAGCCTAACTGTAAGGAACTGTTACATTTTCTGGAATAAGGGAATGCTGGGCTCTGCTGCATAACGAAACCTGCATTTTGTTATACATCTTAAATGCAGAGCAGACTTTAACTTGTAGGGCAGGAACTCAATTAGCTGCCCCCAAATTTTCTTTCAGAAAGTCCTGAGTGGTTCACATGATGATTTTCAAAAACATCCCATACTGCAACCTGAAATGCAACTCAGGTATCGAGCTTTTAGTTTTATTCCAGTATCTTTCCTCAAGGATAAACCTCAGATAGCATTATGTGGGTTATCAAACAAGAATGCCTTGAGCATACCAGCACAGGGAAGTGTGTGTTCTGTTCTGCTTTATTTATAGTTTGATAATGAATTTGGAGTTGTGTTTAGCTCTGTACACAGACACAGTTGTGTGAATAGAGGGAAATGCAAATGTTTTTGTGGAATGCAGCAGCATGTTCTTCACTTGTTAACTCAGTTAATTATGGTAGACGTATTTACTGCTGATCTGAGCTGAGGTCAGTAAGACCTGGCACTGTCAGGGTAGTTTTTGATTTGGTTATTACAAAATGATTTATATAGGTGGAAGCAAAACTTATTTTTGTTCTGAGTCCTAGAGCTCTTGATGCATTATGATTAGTATCTTGAGAGCATACTCCTCATTGTATCCAAAGTATTTAGTTTTAAATCTCTGTCCTTGTATAATTCAAGTTAGCTTGATACATGAAAATTTCTGTTATAATTTTGTTTGTTTGTTGGAGGGAGATTACAACTGCATATACCTGATTCCATTCAAGTTAATTGTAACAAACATTAGAAATGTTTCTCAGTTGGATCCAAGCTTTTTCAAATTTTGGGAATGTTCGTAAGCACATCTGGAACTTGAAGGGGAAGGAACTGTGAAGTTTGAATTCGGACTTAAGTATTTGGAAAGAGCAAAGTTATAAGTTGTACAATAAATATGACTGTGAGGGAGGCAGATCTAGTTGTAGCCTCTTGAAGTTCACTGTGAGTGGTCATAGTTGTTTTTCAGGCTGCATTAACATATGTATTCCACAAATCATCCTGAGTCAAAGAACTGAGTGTCCTTTCAGGAAAGGAAGCTTGTGGTACAAAAGAAGCCAGCAATGTGCCCTTGTGTCTCAGAAGGCAAATGATATCCTGGGCTCTATCAAAAGAGGGGTGGCCAGCAGGGACAGGGAGGTGATTGTCCCCCTCTACTCTGCTCTTGTGAGGCCCCATCTGCAGTACTGTGTCCAGGTCTGGAGCCCCCAGTGCAAGAAAGACAGGGAGCTGTTGGAGAGGGTCCAGAGGAGAGCCACAAAGATGATCAGGGGACTGGAGCACCTCCCCTGCAAAGACAGGCTGAGGGAGCTGGGCTTGGAGTTGAGGGAGAAAAGAAGGCTGCAGGGTGACCTCACTGCAGCCTTTCAATACTTAAAGGGAGCCTACAAACAGGAGGGGAATCAACTCTTTGAAAGGGTTGATAACTGCAGGACAAGGGGAAATGGTTTTAAGTTGAGGGAGGGAAGATTTAGGTTGGATGTCAGGGGGAAGTTCTTTACAGAGAGAGTGGTGAGGTGCTGGAACAGCTGCCCAGAGAGGTTGTGGATGCCCCATCCCTGGAGGTGTTCAAGGCCAGGTTGGATGGGGCCCTGGGCAGCCTGGTCTGGTATGAAATGGGGAGGTTGGTGGCCCTGCATGTGGCAGTAGGGTTGGAGATTCGTGATCCTTGAGGTCCCTTCCAACCCTGGCCATTCTGTGATATCCTTTAATGGCTAAGAGTGTTATGGCACATGCCTTGCATCCTTTCTGCAGTAAATGCCCAAGTTACTGTGAGCAGAAAGCACAGTCTGGCTGTGGCTTTGGTGAGGGAGCTGACTTTGTCATTACACAGTGGTCTGTCTAAATGAGCCCAAGCCTTGTATTCTGGGGTGGCATTTTTCTTATTTGTTCTTTGTTCAACGCTACCTTTTATGTGTTGGCTGCAGGTCAGTCATTTCTCAGCCAGCAGCTATACTACCCAATTCGAAGAGTCACTAAATCGAACTGAAATGTTAGTCTGTTCATCCCTAGGCTTCCAAGGATTTCCAGCAGTAAATCTGGAAAATACATCTAATCCCACTGAAGCATTCTTCAGGTTTTTTGACATGAAGGATCGTGTGGTGATTTGTGTGCAGCAGTGTAGTCCCTGGGACACAAACCAATGATTAGGAGCTGTGTGATTTGGGGGGAAAGGGAAGAGTTTCTTTGCTATTTCTGGGTTAGAGAATGAAGGCAGTAAAATTTTAATGAACTGACTAGAGGTAACAGACCCAAAATCGAAAAGTCATGCCAAATATCATTTTTCTGTTGGTGGTAGAAATTGTTCAGTTTATACACCTGCTGTAGAAGTGCTGCTTTTTTTTTTTTTTTTTTTTTTTTCCCAGATATTGGCTTATTTCCAGTGATGAATATAAGCTGCTAGGCAATAATAGAATAATAAACAGAAACAAAAACAAAATTGTGAGCATCTGTCTATGATGATTTATTCACTTTTTCATCCATACTGAAAGCAAATTTTTTATTTGCTAGAAGTTTAATTCTCTTGTTTTTCTTAATATTTTTCTTAAGATTTGATTTAGATCTTAATGCAAAGTATGCTATATATTTAGATGTATTGCTTTTCTTATAGCAATGTAATCAGAACATGAAGATGGTATCGAAGATAGTTACTGAGATGCAACTAATTAATGATTACTAAGTTGATTTCCAGATACCTGCTGCCTCCTGAAAAGCAGAAAAGCAAAATGTCATTGTAATCTTCTTCTTGTTGTGGTGGAAATGGTTAGAAACAGAAAGGTTTATGATGGCAGAATGATGGTGGGGGAAAGAGAGAGAGAATGAGTGAAATACTTGTTATTTCTTAAAATGGAATGAAATGGTATCTTCTAATATCGTACCATACTTTTCCATCTGTAGACATGTACACAACTGAATCTTCAGAGGACCCAAGAACCATCTTGTCAAATAAACCAGAGGGATTTGAGAAATTTGATCTGGTGCTGTGATTCCTTGTGAACTTGGACTCTGGCAGAGCTGGTGCAAGAGAACTAGGAAGCCTCTGTGCAGAATATTCCTTGCTAGGCTTTTCATTTAGTTATTTTCAAGTGTTCTGAAATGTTGCATCCAGTTTGTGGTGGAAACTAGGGAAAATCCAAAGTGGTTCATGTGGTTGTATGTGTTATATACTGGAGTAAGTACATTAACTGTTGGGTGCTTCTCTTTGGAAAAATGCCTGGTTGACGTTTCTGATCTGTCCACTGTAAAAGCTTTCAAAGTTGCTGGTGTGAACGAGTGCAGATCTGAAATGAGCAGGGTGCCTCTTTTTTCTTCTGTGCTGTTGGGAAAGGGTGGCTGGCTCTGGCTGTGTGCACCAGCTCCTGTCTGCTGGCTTTGGGAAGGGGTGAGCCTCTCCTTGGCCTCCTCATTTTCAGCTCTAGGAGGGGATTGCAGAGGCAAATTGCATCAGGACTTACCTTTACTCTCATGGACAAGTTGAACAATTCTCTCTGTTTAGATCTACCAGAAGTAGCTCTAATTTATTTAAATGAATAGCACATCTGACTCTCCTGTTTGCTGTCCGAAAAGCTGGATCCTATTTTCCGTGGCCTCACTCTTCCCTTCCACCCCCGCTCTCTCTTCCTTCTCCCCAGAGGAGGAGAGCGCTGCCATACGGCATAGCAATCCTCAATGCTGGAAGTGGCCAGTTCAGGACAACTGGAAAGGAATGTGAGCCATTACTGGAATTCTAATCTCAGACTCTTCTAGAAGAGAGCTTAACAGCTTTTTGCTTGTCCTCTTGGGTCTGATGTTTGACAGGAAATGAGTTTGAAGGGTTCAGGAGCAGGTCACAGAACTCGTCTTGCTGCCAGCTGCTCTGCCGACCTTAACAGTGTGTTTGCAGAAATCTGATACACTTGCTTATTATTAAAGCCTTTTCTCCAAGAAAACTTATTTCCAAAGCCAGGTCCTGGTAGACGTATTGCTAGCATATTACATCTTTGCCTCTCTTGAATTCTTCTCCACTGACACTTGTTATGACCTAAGACTCTAGCCATGTGAAAAATGCTGTTTTGTAATTCAAGGCAGAGTGAGCAATTGTGTTTGCAGGCATGTTTATGTTTGTTCTTTTGCAGCACTTATTTTGTTTGTCCTTCATGTGCCCATCTGTGGGATCTCAAAGAAACCCAGATGCTTTCCTGATCTTGCATAATTAATATAAGACCTCGTTAAATACCTCAGATCTGGTCTCAGTAATGTAATTTTAATGAATGGGCTTTTTCCTGTATAGCAGCTGAGAAGTATATTCCCAAGCAAACTTAAAAAATGAAGTCGTCTCCATACTTTCTTGGAATCCTACTGACAAGCAAGTGTTGTTCAGTGTAGAACAAAGTTCAGATAGGTCATGGAGACGAATGGCATGTCCCTCTTTCTTCATCTTGTCTTCATAAACTGTTTGTTGTTGTTGTTTTAAATCAAAAGCATCAGAGTGTGGCCGATCAAATCGGGACAGTGTGGGAGCCCAGTAACAGAGCTACACTGGCAGGAATATTGCAACTAATACTGAAAACCTATAGCAGAAGTTCACTTGATCACATGCTTTGGGAGTGCTGCATCTTCTCAAAAGGACTGTTAGCAGCTTTGTGTGTTGCATTTGGAAGGACTTGTCTAGAAAGGGATCCTTGTACAGGTCCTCTGTTTCAGCTCAGGGAGCTAGGTTTTCCCCTTCTTTTGCCTTCTGTCCAAGAAATGCTGGTATTACTGCAAAAATAATTGAGGAGATGAAATGAGTATAACACAAAATATGCAACCAACAGATCTTATGCTGCTGCCATTTTAGCATCTGTCTTTTTGTTTCTCTCTGAACTTGTCACTTCAGCTCATCTGCAGCTTCTGTTGCTTTAATGTGTTAATCAGTATGTACTTCAGTTGAATTGTATTTCCTTCCATAAATGTCACTATTTCTGAGACCAGTTTTGACTATAGATGTGGGATGTGTTTTGTTTCTCTTTGTTATGAATAGCTTGCTACAAAGAAATGAATATCTGTGAGTACAGCAAAATTAGAGTTGTAATATGCCTCTGTAGTAAGGCCGGCTGTATCTGGAAGAGGATCTGAATGTTGCAGCCAACCAAAGATGATAGATATTTAGTGTCCAAAATAACAAAATCATCAAAATGATTGAATTCATAAATTTTGTCTAATTCCTTTTTATTTTGTTAAAGAAATGGAAAAGCTGATTTGTATTCATCTGTAGGTACACTTGGGCATCTGAAATGAGAAAGAGACTGAAGCTTATTTTAAATGTGGTGAAAATTAAGCAAATGAGGGTAACCAGTTTAATATTAGAGAAAGAAAGAGACAGAACATTGCAATAATTTGATTTTTATGGTACGTATATAGTGGCAAAAACTGATAACCTTGATCTGGGTTAATGGTGACCTGCTGAGACGAATAACACAATACATAATTCTTTTAGACCATTATAAAGTGGCAGTGGCTTTGTAATCCAAGATCAAGGCAAGAGAAGTACCGACTCCTTGGACAAGGGATCGCTAGCCTTCCTGACTACTTCAGGAAAGTGTCTGTGTTGCAGGGACCAGAGAACGTTTCAGTCTTTTATCTATATCTTCAAGATCTGAGGATGGAGAATCTTCAAAAAGTAGATCCTAGATACAAGAGAGAGAGAGAGCAACAGCTCTGTAGAGGCTTTATTGTCCTGTTGCAGGGGCTGAATTCTGCTATAATGTCACCATAATTCCTGAGTCATGGCATTCTGCTGTGGGCAGTGCTCTGGGGGCACGTCATCCCCACAGCTTGCCCTCACTGCCCCCCAGAACGTGACTGTCTCCCTCTTTTGATCATTCAGTTGCTTCTCTGCATTGTAAAGAGATAGAACTGCAGTTTTTAACTTTCTGGTGACCGATGCAGTTCCTATATTCCTGGGCAGATTAGCAAATTACAGTGAGACGAACATCAAAAGGAAGTTCAGTCTCAGAAAGGTTACAGGCAAGAATGCAAAGGACCTTCAGAGTTCAGACAACTACTGACCCAATGAAGTCACCTGGAGTTGCTTCATTGCTTACGGTATGACTTTAGGGGATTCTTTTGCTTATGTTTTTATGGTTTTGTTTTTCTTAAAGCAGAACATTCCATTTTTACCACAATGGAAGCTTAAAAAAAAAAAAAAAAAAAAAAATTTGTACTGTTCTGGCTGGACATGTGTTTCAGAACATTCATGTCTCAAACAAAAGGGTAAAAAAAAAAAAAAAAAAAGGAAAAAAAGAAGTGACCCAAAAGATAATAACAATTCCAAGAATCATTTTGCTCTTCTGGACTGAGTCCTGAAAAAACTTGCTTGTAAAGGCAGAATTTCAGGGGGAACTCCAACTTACAGTCATCATTGACTCACAACCCAAAAAATTGTAAATAATGAATTAAGAGAAGTTTAAGAAATATCTGCACATGGATTCTCCAGTCTTTGTCTTATAGCATCAGCTTTTCACATTTGGAGGTCCTCCTCACTGTTGTAAAAGAGCTACACAAAAATCAGAGGAAGCAGTGAGCTTGAATTGCGTTTTTGATAACAACTTGTGTGCAGTTCACTGGGGTGCAGGGAAGGAGCAGAAACAACATAATTATGTTTTCACCTCTATCATCCTCTGTATATTAACAGAAAAGAAATTGTTGATCACGTGTTTCCTTAATTGAATGCTATTGACAACTATTTACCCTTGAGTGCAGAGGCTAGGTGTACTTAGTTTTTACTGTCCCATGGAGTCTATGATTCCCTTAAAGGAAAATCCTGATCATTATTTTTTCTGAAACAACCTCGTTCTCCTTGCACAGCCACTTTAGTAATCATCTCTTGTGGCCTGATTGAAAAATCCAGTGGACCTGTAATGGGAGTCATTTCATTGACTTCAATAAGCTCTGGATCAGACCCATGGGGAATGAAGAATGACTTTCCCCTAATCTCTTAAATTCTTCTCCTCTCTCGTTCCAAATTGATTACAAAACTGGTGAAATGGAAGGAGTAGGTTTTTTTGATCTTGTGCTCTTCATCAATCTTCAAGTTTATTTTGGGCTATAAATTGCCCTAATCATGGATGCTTTCTTGTTTTTGTCTTACAGTGTTTAGTTGCAGAACACCAGAATGCATGTTTACTGCCCTTCTGCAGCTGCTGTTGTACCAAGATTGTTTATCTGCATAGTGCCTGTCTCTATGGCTTCTTAAGTATTTCACAATCAAAAAAGCTTGAAACTTTTTAGTAGAGTTTTCAAATTGATAAGAGAACCAAACCATAATGTTCTGGGAAGGAATCTGACACGCTGAAAAGTCTAGTTTATTTTCAACTTTTGTAAAACTGATGCTGAGAGCTAGCATAATAGCAATTTTCTGCAGCTGTGCTGTCTTGCAGCACTCCATGCTTCACTTCACTGCTGGTGCAGCACAAATGTGTGCAACAAATGGTTTGCCTAGAGGTGAATCCGTAAGACTAATAAGATAATACATACCGTGATTTTGTATAGTTGTATTATAGATCTATAAACATTATGCAGCCAACACTGTGTCATTGTGCAACTGAAGTAGTTTTTGATATGTATCACTACAACTCTCCAGTTCTGCAGTGTTTCCAAAGAGGTGCTCGGCTTACCAGGATGCATTGCTCTACCACTGCTGTGTAAGATCCCAACGCTTCACATGCTGTGCATTGTGGCATCCAACTGAAAAATTACAGAATTTTGAGGCTTGGAGTGAACTTTAAATTCCCATGATTCTTCTTATCACACATCCATCTCTTTTTGCAATCTAGCCAGCGCCAGTTTCAAAACATTGGCAAGCAATGTGATGCTCATGGTGATGAATACAAACAGTCTGTTGCAAGCATGTCTGAAGTCATGCAAAATTTTCAGGACCAAGGCAATAAGGGCAGCTGAGGAGGAACTTGACACCAAGCATACAGACTGCCACCCCCTACTGCAGCAGCCTTGTTCAGCAGTGTGTGGTCTGTCTTGGGCATGTGATGACTGGTAGTGGGTTCTTTTCTTAAGGCTGGTCAAGTTAAGGTAAGAGTCCCCACAACCAAAGTCCCCTTCAGAAGCGTGTTGAGAATCCCTTTGAAGGGCAGCAGAGGATTTGCTGCATGAAAGCAGTTCTCCCTTTGACAAGCAAGAGCATTGTGCTTCTTCATCGTGAAGCAAGCTACAAGTTAGCTGCTAGTTATCTGTGCTGAGTAGAACAACTGCCTGGAGGTTGCACGGGAGCTTTGTGAAGCTGTCACAAAGGTGTGATAAGCCGAGAAGTCTGTAAAAGGTACGTTCAAACCTGTGCATTTCTGAGTCCCTAGTTTGTTTGATTTGGATGGGATTGTTGCTTATGAGTGTAGTCTTCAGAATAACTGCATAAAGCAGAGCTCACAAAGCCCACAGTTGCTTTGAGAGGCTGGCCTGTATTAATGCATAAAGGTCTTGAAAAAGATCTCTTTTTGAAAAAGACACCCCTTGTGTCATGCTTAGCTTCTGATAGCCATGCATGCAACTCACTCTCAAGGCCTGTCTGGCTTTGTCCCTCACTGCTACTACAAAGGAGAGACAAGTTTGTTTGCTGTCTCCATGGCAGGCATGTCATCATCAGCATTTGCAGCAGCTGTGCAAGCTCTTCTGCACAACTTTTTCAGAAAATTAGGGCTGTAGCTTTATGCACCATAGGGGGTAGCAAGTTTGGTAGGCCTTGAAGGCAGACTTTTCCTGTAGTAGCTCAAAGCTCTGGACGAATGCTGCCATGACTAGACTATATTCAGTCATGCTCCTGCTTTGAGGATTAGGACTGCTTATGGAAAAATGTGCGTTGTGCTTTGTTTGGAACACATCCCACATGTTAACGTTGTTATGTATAGCCTCCATTCTCCCTTTAAGTGTGTGGCTGGAGTGGTGAACATGCAGAAATGCTTTATATGGGGGAGGGTTCATACTTTGTACAAAAAGAGAAGTTTTTTAATAATAAACACATTTTGTGTGGGTGTGTGGTGAGTTGTTTGTTTGTTTGGCTGTTGGTGGTGTTCTAAAGAAATTATTTGTGAAAGTTCATAACTGTTCATTCTCAGTGCATGTTGGTTACTGAGTGCTAGAAGTAAGCTGTCCTGCCACCAGAGAGACAGCATTAAAGGCTCTTCCTATGCTCAGGATGCTCTTTCCCCATCACCTCATGCAGAAATGCATGACAGTGGGCAGGCAGCAGCATACAGCATAACCCAGAAGAGGATGGCTGTGGAAGGTTGACGCATAAAGGATGCCCAGGCTGCAGTGTGCACTCTTCTGGTGAACTCCTAGTTAGCATCTGGGTCTCGAGGCAGACAGTCTGACTCTTCAACTTCTGCAGCCGCTGCATCTGTGGGACCACTTCTCTTTCCCCTGTTTCACTTCAGGAACCCTTTCGTCCACTGCTGTGTCTCTTTATTCGCCTCCTGGGATGTCCTTGTGAGCATTTCGAGCATGCCGTCATCTCTGGAGCTCTTCTTTTTCCTACGTAGATTGGATGAGTATTTGCTTAACGACAATAGCAGCCCTGTCCTTAGTTGCCATGAGTTGTCAGCTGTTGGGGGGAAGGAGAAAATGAGCTATTGTAAGAATGATGCTTTCATGCCAACTGGAACAAAGAGCTTGGGTTGTTGCCCCTTCCCCCTTTGTTTTAGCTTTCTGGTTTTTCCCAGTCTTGGAGACAGCAGGACAATTTCAAAATCCTCTGCCCCTGAAGAATTAGGGATATCACTACCTTACTAAGAGAAGTTTAGAAAAATTCAGTGCAAAGCAGACTAATATCTGCATCTGTTCTTACAGAGCATGTTGTGGCAAAGGGAAAACAATGGTACGTGCAGAGGCACGGTATTTTTATTCACACTGATACTGGCTGTCTGTACTTGAGCAGGTATCCATTTTCCAGAAGACACTGGACAAACTGAGCTGTTGCACTGGAGTGGAAGGACACCGCTGGCTCCAAGTGGTACAATCTGTGTGAGTCACTTGGAGAGATCTGGCTGCTGTGAGATTCTCTTCCCAAAATTAGATTTCCTTAAGGTTGCTCCTGATTTTTTGTTGTTGTTGTTTTACCTTTCCTAACAACTGAAGTCAGCATAAATTGCGCAACAAAATTAAGTGACTCAACAGTACAGAAAGAGATGAAACCCTAGTCATGCTTTGAATCATTTGTATTTTTGCAATCTCTGACTGATGGTGTTTTTTCAATCCTCAGTTTCTTTTTTGCTGCTATGGTTGGAGCGTGTATTTCTGTTTTGTTAAAATGTTCAGTGCTGCAGTCCTCACTTAGGTGACCGTGCAGGGTAGAGGTGAAGAGGGAGCGTCCAGAGGAAGATGGAATGAGCAGCTGGATGTGCGTAGCAGGGACTGATTAAGTAAAATGATAGTTCTCAATTTTCACTAAGTGAGAGACAGTACTTTTTCCAGCATGGCCACAGCTTAGAGTGAGAGATGTTGTCTTCTCCCCCTGCCAAGGGACAAACAGCAAATATGACCTGTATGAGTACAGAAGGGTACCTGGAGCCAGCTTGTCTAAGTGATACAGCTGTTAGGGCAAAAGGAGGAGTGACACTGTAGAAGGGTAGAAGCAGTCCCACCGTTAGCTCTGTGAGGCAGCTTGTTTCACTGACCATCACCATGGTCTCCATACTCTCTCTTCTCTGCTGAACATGCTATGGTTGGGAATTTCAGTGTGACGTTGGTCCTGTTTGGCTCCCTCATTACCTGCAGCAAGGACAGACTTCTTCCATGATGCCCACAAAGTGCTGCAAGGCTTTTTTATTGGAAGTGTATCCAGGTTTGGGGATCAGTAAGATCTAGGATTCTGGGAGTGATTGGGTCACCTTGGACTCTGCTCTATCCTGTTGGTTGTTGGTGGCACTGTTATCTAGGTAACATCTTCTGTGGATTTGTTCCTCTTAGTATCCACCTCTCACTAGAGAAAGGAAACTGAAGGCCTGGGTGCTTCACTGGACAGAGATGCAAGTTGTGAGTGCTTGCCCAGGCAGGGTGGGAAATGCAACATAGCAATCAGATATCCTCAAAACTGAGTGGTACGAAGAAATGTTCTCTGAGAGGTGAGGTGAGCTCCTGTTGGGATGACAGTGACACAAGGACTGACCACATAATAAGTGACACAGGTCACTGGAAAGCCAGGGGATGCAAAGTAAAACCACCATTTGGCTTTTGTGCATACCTGCTAGAAAACCCGCAGGTGACAGCAACATAATTTGAGCAACAAGCAACTTTCTGAGCAAACTTGGAGGTTTGTTGTATTTGTTTAAGATGAAGGTTTCTCTCATTAATGCATGGTAATTCACAGCTATAGATACGTCCTAAAAGATGTTAAACTGTAGATCTTATGTTCTGCTGATAGAAACCAGGTGTGGGGTTATGCTGAGGATTTGTCACAAGCCGATCATAGTTTATACTTTATCTGCTACAGGTTTAGGTCTGATTCCTGAAATTGTTGTTTGTGCATGTGATCCTTTCTCTCCCCAAGGCCTCATTAAACGTATAGTTTAGTAAATTGCTTTATGTTTTTAATACAGTTGACTGACCCCTAGTGCCTAATGGAATTTTTTGTAACAGAAGTGCTAGAGCTGCAGTGGAATGATGGATAGCATCAAACTGCTTGAGAGAGATGCATCAAATGTGAAGTCAAAATGTGCACATATATGAGGGACAAATAGCCTCTACTGATATAAATAGTTCCCTGTTGCCATATGAGTTAGTAAGTCACAAGAGCATTAATCAATAGGTTTATTCCAGGAAGATTTCTAGGGCTGAGGGACAATATGATCATCAGCAGAAGGATATCGGTGCTGCCAGAAACAAAGCTGCAAACTGCAAAGGAATTTAAGAAAATGCATTCAGTGATGTATTTGTAATAGTTTTACATATTTGTAACACTGGAATGAATTAATTATATTCCCAGAGCTTACAATATAAGGAAATCTGAGAAGATAATATTTTCCACCGATGATAATAAATGTGATCTATATTAAGTAGTTAAAAAATACTCGAGCCAAAATTCCATAAAAACTGGCAAGTCACGTTTGGGCAGTTTTTCTTGAAAACTGTCAAGCATGTGAGCTAAAGGAGTGTTGCTGGAAATCTATACGTCTCGCTATACCTCTAACGCTGCTGGAAAGAGCCACAAGGTTTTATTCTGGTTTATGCAAAAATGTGTAAAATGACAACATGCTATGGAGAACTAAAATCATGCCGTGCCCTCCTTTCCCCACCATGTTGCTCAATGCGGCTCCCTTTGCTCGAGTGCCATCATCCAGCTGCCTCGCACTGGGTGCAGGAGGTCTGACCGCTTTGTGCGGGGCTGGGGTTCTGCTGGCAGCATCGCTCTGCTTGCCTCCAGTCTGCACCACCACCACCTGGTGCCCGGGATGTACTTCAATGCATCTGTCAGTGCTTTCAGGGCAAGGGAGGCAGAGTCGTTCCTTTCTGACTCCTGTGGCAGCTTGTAATATTTCCAGAACAAGGTGACTTTTTTTTTTTTTCCCATTGAGAAGGGAAACTTTCAAAATCTTTTGTGTCTTTGCATGTATTAATAAAAATGTCTAAATATGCTAAGTGCGTTTAGAGCTGTATGCGTGTAAAATAAATATTTCTCCAAGTATATATAGTTGGAGATTAGACTGATGCCAAATCAGACTTGCCCACTTTAAATCCCAGATTGCCCTGTCCCTTTTCAGCCAGCAGGCACATATCAGAGTCAGCTGCAGAGATAAGTCACCTTCACCGAGGCAGGGTGATTACAACCTGCTGATCTGAACTCCCCCAGACTCTCTCAGTATTTTTGATCCAGATCTAAGCTTGGTGGCACAAGCGTGTTTCTAGCACTAGTGCAGATAGCTGAAACACTACAGCAGTCACAGCTGAGCGCTAGAAAATGGAAGAAGCAAGTCAGTCACATGGGGGAGATGAAAGCCAACACTAAGTGCTGTGATTATTCTGTCAAAATGGCTGCTATGAACGTGTCTTTAAAAAAGAATCCTTAGCTAAACAATACCATCAGGTGATATTAACTGGTGTCACCTTCTAATCTGGGCTTGTGAACTGGCTGACTTGTGAATACTTTGCAGCAAACTGTTAGGAGAGGGGCAGCAGTTCTTGCCGAGCTGGAGGCCCACCAACGTGCAATGCAGACGTGCTGGAGAGGGGCTAACAGCCACAAATGCCTTGTCACACAACCTGCTGGTACCACCCTGGGAACTGTTGCCTGTGCTCCGACAAAGGGCTGGGACAAAGTGACAGAGTGAGTGATGTAAGAAGGTATCTGGTGATTCCAGCTAGTGGTTCACTTAAAAACTTGGTTAGAAACTGTGATAAAGTTTTGGGACCTCAACTTGGGGGTCATTTCTGCATTGTTGCTTGATATAGTCATGTGAAAGTTGACTTCTGCAGCATTTGTTTTGTTTGAACTTCACTGTCAATGTAAGAGGCAAAGCTATGCTTGGGCTGACTTGAAACTCAGCATTCGTGGCCCAGCCATTTAGAGCTGCTACAACCCCAAAAAGCCCGGTTCTTTTATTTGTGTGGTAGGTGGATGAAACTCACGGTCTTGATGCAGTGGTTGCATGTGCATCTGCTACAAGAAGCTCTTTATCATGTATTTCTCCAACAGCCAGGTTTTGTGGAGCTCCCTCAGTGGGAAGAACATAGCTCTGTGTTTTCAATGATACTAACTATTCAAAGAATTCAAGAACAGGAGAAAAAGGAGAGATTTTTGTCACATAACTGATTAGTTTTTGTTTGTTTGTTTGTTTGTTTTCCATGAAAGCATCAACGTTAAACCCCAAAAAAGTCCCTTTAAAATGTCAAGATGATGTAAGATACCTGCATCCCACCCTTCTTGGGTGTTCTTGGCTCCACTGTCCTTGACCTGAGTAATTTCAATACTATTTGTTTTGAGTAATTTTGGTTTTGCTGCTGCGTGTCCTTGTGAATAAGAAACAGTGTTTCCATTGGCAGCAGTTAGTCCTCCATCCACCCATGTCTAAAGCATGATAAAAGCACAGAATGAACTCCCAGACTCTGACCTTTAAAGCACCTGTGTGTTTCCTCATACGAGCAACATTTCATCCTTTAAATGCTCAGCATCCGTGCTAATGGAAGAGGTTGGCAGTCGTAAGATTTGAGTCCAGGTTTTGAAGATACCTTGAAGGATTTGGAGGTTTGGTGATGGCACTTACAAATCCAGATCTAACTTCTGTAACTTGAGATCTGACTGGATGAAGTCACTGGGACCTCTGCCTGTGCCTATTTGGGTGTTACGATTTCATGCTCATAATTTCCTGGGGCTGAGATTCAGACTTTCTAGCTGAACCAACTTTAAAGAGGAAGAAGCAGGTTGCTAATAAGGCTAGCTCTCCAGGGATCTTTTTTTTTCTTTGCGTATTCACATTTCTGGGAACTCCACACTGCACAACCAAAGGTCTTTTCAGGTTTAAAAAAGCAAGAAGGATTCTTGCAAGTTTATGGGAGGCATCTTTTTGGCCTCTGTGTGCTCTTGGCTGTAATCTTGAAACCTATTGGGAAATGAGAGAGAATGTGGCCTTCTGCACAGTACCACAGTGCCTGCTGGTTTTATACTTATATAATTTGAAATGCTTTAAGCAATTTCTGTTTAAGAAGAATCAATCTTCCAAGAAGTGTGTCTGCTCCCAACAGGAGGACTGCAGTTCCCATAAACTTCTCCAAAGCTTGAAGGAGGTTCCTTGCTGGATCTGTAAGCACACCTTGTCAAGTTTAGAGCTATGAGAAGTATCTGTGCTGGGTTCGGATTTCATGACCTTTTGTTCCTTGCAAAGCCTATAATCCCCTTTACTCTTCACTGAAATGTTGAATGACTAGATTCATAACGTTACTGGTGTCGGTGGCTGCAAAAGGTAGAAGCTGTCACTTACTAGGAGTGTTAATGGATGTGTTGGATGACTTTGTGGGATGCCTAGCTTATTTTTGTTTGGTGCTGTTACACAGTTATGGCTTTTATCTTGTTATATTCCTAGAACCAACATCAAAACCTGTGCTTGCATCTCCCTCACTCCTCCTTTATGGCCAAGAAATAAAGGGTAATGCTGCTGTTTGGGAGACTGCACTGTTTAGAGGTGAGGGGGGTACATTGTGTCTAAAGGTCCTGTGTCTGGGTGTCTGCCCCACAGCATCTTCAGCTCCAAGTTCTGCCTCTTCCTAAGTGGCGATCTCTAAATGTGTGCTGGAGTAACTATTAGTTTGATGCATGACTGCGGCAGGATAATTATCCTCTAATGTAAGATTTTGCTCATACTGTGCCAAGGGCAAAAGTTATTGTCATTCTGGAACAGAAAAGTGTATAGGAGTTACATATCTATAGAGTAAGTGCCTGCACAGAGAAGTACTGATTCTGTTCCCAAGTGGAATGGAGTGAGGCTGGAGTGAGTGATGTACTATTGTATGCTTATCTGGGACTTGCTTCCTTATTTCCCCCCTTCCCTCACCCTTAGAAGTCCGTAAGAACCCCCTCAATTTTTTGTCAAGGTCATGTAATGGTTACATGATTTTTGAAAAGAGATGTATAATCCTGAGTTAGACCTTGATTTATTTGACCTGTTGAAATCTTAGGGCTTGTGATCCCATAAGAATTTAAGAAAAAACAGTGGAGTTTGGGCTTTTTTCTATGCAGGCATGTTACTTTGGTTGGAGGCTTCCATTGCAGCACCTCTTGCTTCCATGTGACATTACATGAATCCTTACATTTTCAGCTCTTCACTCTCCTGCTCAGTGAGATATAGAAAATCTTGATTTATCTCTGCCTTACGGGTTAACATGTTGCTTGTTTGCACTGTGTTGTGTGATCCCCTGATGAAAGCTGTCATATAAGCTCTGATAATCCAGCACACTCATACTGGAAAGCATGCAGTCTGAAAAGTTAGACATGCTTTCTTCTCACTTTGAGAGAAGACAAGTCTTTCAGCATGTTTTGTTTTCAGATTGTGATCTTTAACCTTGATGCTTACAATGGTTGGAAGAGAGAGAGTGTGTTTCTGGTAGAGATTAACCAGACAGAGACTAGTGGAGCAGCTGGGGGGGATCCCAGCTCTTTGCTGTACAGCTCACCTAGCCCAAAAGTGAAGTCTGTGTCATGTCAGCAAGGAAAGATCTGCCTCTACTTGGCAACTAATCCGTACTACTAAGCTTGCTTTCTTACTGTTCTTTCTCTCACTGTTGTTGGTATTATCTTCAACTTCTTATGTCAGTTTTCTTCTCCAGGCACATGGAGTGCTACCATTGTATTTTCTTACCAAACCTGAGATGAGGAAATAATAGAAAGTGATAGTCTTACAATGACATTTAATGGTTTTTCTTTCCCTTCCTTGGGAATATGGAGAAGGAAGCGTAGGGAAGTTTCAGGATTTTGTTTTGGCTTTGATTTGCTGAGGTATAGAAACTAGATGAAATGAGCAGCCTGGATTTTCAGTTTCAATTCTTCTGTCCTCTGGTTTCGTCATTTTGGAAATGTACACAATGCACAGAGAGTCCCATTGCCACATCTTCCAATAAGACCAGTGTAAAATTGGCTTGGTTATATAATTGTTTTAAATCCTCGTTGTCCACAGTATTCTTTCTGATTAAGTAATCTAAAGATATGTATCCAAATCAAGATGTTCTTAATCTCAGAAGTTGTCATAGTGGCTTTTGTCTTAGATTCTGACTGCAGGACTTAAACCACTTTCTGCAGTCAGTCAGCACTCCTACAGCTTGAATGTTAGTACAGTATTTTCAAAGAGGCTGTTACTTCTGTAACACAGGGTGAAGTGATTCAGCATTCCTTGGCATGTCCTGGAACAAGGACAGTGAGAAGGAGCACAGTCCGCACCCACTGGCCTAACTCCTGGCAGTGCAGAGAAATGTTCTCAGGGCATATTTTGAACGAATCCACCTACACCCCAAAAATGTTCTTACTTGGAGAGGTTTTGCATGGGTCTGAGCCATTTCCTTAAAAAATATTTCATTTGAGAATCTGATATGTTCATTATATACCAATAGTGCTGTGGTAATAAAGAAGTGAGAGTTCTCACAATTAATGCCAGCATTGCAGCTCATCTCTTTCAGATTAAAATATGTAGTTTCGTGGTCTTAGAGAAAGGGATTCCAAAATACCTAGTACTTAAGGGGATTAGCCAAAAACATGAACACTCGTGTTTCAGCTTAATAGCCTGTGTGGATGCTGTCATTCTGCCCTCAGGAGCTGTGGGTTGGCATCAAGACTGTGTCTGAGCGTGTTGAGAGAAGTTTAAGTATTATTAATATATGGGACACATTCCACTGATGTGCAGCTTCGAGGTGCTGAGGATGCCCTTGTTAAGATCTTGGCAGATCATCACAAGCATCTTCCGTGCTTTTGACCTGAGGGAGGTGTTCCTTCTTGAGCTCCATTAGTCAGGAAAAAAGGGGAATGTTTCAAAATAAAGCTAAAGTTAAAACTTGGGGAAAGAATCTTCTGCCTTTTTAGAGTAAAAGCTGGTTCTGGGGCATGTAGTTGCAGGCACGTACAATGCCATAGGAGTTGTGAGGAAAGTGTAAGCCTGCCTGAAAAGCGAGCTCTCTGCGTGGTCTGACAAGTACTGACTTCTCTGCTGAAGACTTGCACCTTGCTAGGAAGTTTTCCAGCTCAAGCAGACATGTACCTAGCAGTGAGAAATAGGCACTTAAGTGAACTTCATTGAACATATAGAAAATATCTCAACTTTTACTGTAAAAATCTTTCCACTGTGCATGTGAACTGATTGCATAGGTCTTTGTGACAAAACATTAGAGTAAAATGAGAGTGTGCTAAAGTCAAAGTGTGCTGTTTAGCACCTGGACTCCCTGTGGTTGTTCAGGGGGGCATCTGTCTTCTTTGGCTCTCCTATTGCAGCTACGTGAGGAACGTGTTGAGAACTGTTAACATAATATGTATCAGTTCTTCCTCCACAGAGGATCTAAGTGGTTGCACAAACACATCGAGGGCAGTGTCTTTTGCAATCTTATCCTATCAACTCCTGTCCTAAGCATAGGTTACCTATAGATGAATGATAATTCTCCAGAAAGGAAACAGACAAACAAGTATCATGCAAAAAGATACATAGAATCACCAAGGTTGGAAAAGACCTCCGAGATCATTCAGTCCAACCGTCCACCTATCACCAATATTACTCACTAAACCATGTCCCTTGGTACAGTGTTTAAATGTTTCTTGAACACCTTCAGGGATGGTGACTCCACCACCTCCCTGGGCAGCCTGTGCCTCACCACTCTCTCCAAAGAAGTATTTCCTAACGACCATCCTGAATCTCCCCTTGTGCAGCTTGAGGCCATTCCCTCTCATCCTACTGCTAGTTACATGGGAGAGGAGTGTTGTGGGAGACAGTGTTGAATGCTTTGCTGAAGTCCTGATAGACTGACTACATCAGCTGCCTTTCCCTCATCCACCATGTGGGTCACCTGGTCATAGAATGAGATGAGGTCGGTCAGGCAAGACCTGCTTTTCATGAACCTGTGCTGGCTAGCCTGATCCCCCAATTGTCCTGCACATGCCCTGTGATCTCCCTCAAGATTATATACTTCATAACCATACCTGGCACCAAGGTCAGCCTGACAAGCCTGTAGTTTTCCAGATCCTGTTACACTGATCAGACAACTGGCGTTGGATCCTGTGATGCTGACTGGACAACAGTTATAATCACTGTTACACTGAGTTATTATCTGTTGTTCACTTACTTTGAATGAAAATGCTGGAAGTTGGTTTAAATACACAAGCACGCTTTCTGCCTTGTACCAAATGTTTTCAACACTAGGTACAGATAAATAAGTCCAAAGAAAATTTAATTATGGTATGTAGTTAGCTTTTCTTTCCCTTCAAAGCTTGGAATGTGGTCATTTTTACAGTTTGTAAGAACTCGCAATGTTTAGAGGCTTGAAGAAACAATGGTAACTTCTGTGCAGCTGGAGGCCCCTGTTCCCCACTGCATTCTTCGCAGGAGACAATTCTTGAGTGCTCCGAATATTTAAATGGTCCCTGGTGTGCTCACCAACTCAGGCAGGATTGTAGTTTGAATATTGCTGTGGTTTTTATGCCTAAACTTCCTGGTGAGAAGAGCAGCAGCTGAGAATGCTCCTTTGAGCAGGAGGTTGGGCTCAGTGACTTCCTGGGGTCCTTGCCACTGAGTGTTTTGTGATGCTGTGTGGTACTTTGTGGAGGTGATGCTGAGGTTCGATAATAACTAAAGCTGAGCAAGCAGACAAGGTGCAAAAGCAGGCTGAATAATTAAAATGTAGTTAGGAGCGTGTCATGAGGGGAACGTTGGGGGATGGCTGTTATATTCGTATGCCACTGCATCTGCTGGGATTTGCCTATTTCTGTATTAAGCTAGAAGTTTAAAGGTATAATTCTCTATTTCCTGGGATAACCAGGCTGCTGGAGATGTTTATAACAATTAGTTTCTCTGGTCAGAATAGGCCAAAAAGGTTCATGTGCTTTGGATGAGTGTGCCTCTATTGGTGTTTCAAAATATTCCTTCATCTTAATCTTTAAATCACCTTGTGCAAGCTGCTGTGAAGAGCAAAGTGTCAGGGAAGGGGCTTTTTGTTGTTCTTAGATGCTCTGAAGTTGTATTTGTCATCTGACTTTAAAAAAAAATAAATAAATAAAAGCATAAGCAAAATAGAAAACGTTTACTATTTAAAATCTGATTACTCTATGTGTGAACAGCTTGAGTCCAGTTGGCCTGCTGTAGATCTGGAAGGGATTCTTTGGGTAAATAACCTTGTATGTTTTCTATTTCAGCTAAAAACAAGTCATTTCTTGAACTAGATTTGCAGTGGCTAAATTCAACAAAATTTTAAATGCAAGCTGAAAGGGCGGTACAAGAAGTCTTGAAACACCACTATTTGCTGCCAAGAGAAAACTTTCATCAGAGTGAGGAGAAATTGTATGGGATTGATTTTAAATTTTAATTATTTCTGGTATACAAGTAACGTAGGGGAGAAAACAGTTCTATCACATAATTTACATTTGTAAGTAGGGGATCCTAGCTTCATGCTCCTTGTGTGTTCTCCCGAATGCATTTTCAGAGAGACTCGGTGCTTCAGCAAGTGAAGTCCAAAAGGCTTGGTGATGGCCATTGTTTTCTTCCCTGTGTGACCTTCAGATGTTTAAAATGCTGTGCCCACAGCCATCATCCTGCACTCCACTGATAGCAGCCTGGGCCAGGGCCTCTAATCCCAGAGGCAGTTAAGTCATCCTGAGTAGAAAGCAGGTCATATTTGTGGCTTCCCAGGCTGCCAGAGAGAGCATGTTGGTGGCAGCAGCTTGTCCCCATCAGCTGTGGTAGCTGTAACCCACTGCGTTGGCAGGGGAGGAAGCCACAGCCCCACCAAGCCCAGCAGAGGATAAGTGTCCTGCTTACAGGGAGGGAAGGAAGGTCTGCTGCAAGGAGCAGTTGTCCAGCTGAACTGATCTCCCACAAGAAATCTAGGGCAAGTTTTAAAATCGACCTGGTTCAGTGTCTGCCAGAGGCAGACCCGGAAGCCTTGCTCTGTCCTGTGGGGCCTTGCTGAGACAGTCAAATTGATATCTAGGGGTATGCAGGAGAGGAGCTAAGCCCAAAAGCACACAGCTGTTTTACCATCTTAGAAAGTCTAGCTTACTTACGAAAAGGAATTTTTGCATGTTGATTCGTATGATTTTCTTTGGAGAGGGACAGTCCTTTGGGCTCTCTGCTTTTTCACTCATCTGTTAAAAAGCTCCATTTTGGGACATCCCAATTCTTCCAGCCAAGAAGAGCTGGATTCTACTCCTGGCTTGCTCAGAAGTGGTTGCTCAAGAGCAAAATGAAGCATTCCTGTCAGGAGTTGGATGCGCAACATCCAATGTGCTCCCAGGGTCAGAGAAAGAGGTCTTAGGCTCGAAAAGAAATCCTCCGCATGGCAGTACATTACGTCAGTACAGAATTGGACTGTCCAATTCTGCATTCCGGTATGAAACACAGCAGCCAGGTGCTATGTCCAGCAACACACAAGTTTAATAAACTTCCTGTTATACTTGCAGACAGAATAAATAGTTCCATAGAGTCTGCTTAACAAAGCCAACTTGCACACCTCTCTGTATTGCAAGTAGAACTGCTACAGTTAAGGGACTGTCAACATTTCCCATATGGATGGATGATTTAGCTGCTGTGCTTCACATCAGGGCTAATTTTGCATTTGACTTACCCGGTGCTGCTGCAAGGTTTCTGTTTTTACCAAGCATAATTTGTATCCACTTGACCATGTCATTCTTGGGCTTGAAAAAGTCTTGAGCAGCAGAAGTGGATCTTTTGCAAATACTTGGTGAATGAGAAGAAACTTAGAGGCAGATGCACACGTGGTCTGGGGATGGCAAGCATTCCCTTTTCTTTGCTTTTAGTTTTAAATGACTCGCTAGTGTCTGCACCCCCAGCTTTCTGTTCGATACTGGACTCACAGTGTTTCTGTAGAAAGCAAACTTAGTGCACTGCGTAATGAGATTTGAATGCAAACAATTAACATTATCTGTTCAGGTGCATTACTTAAACAAAAGTTAACCTTTCTGTGCCTAGGCTGAATGGAACTTTGAAACTGAAGGTTATTTTTTTTCGTTTCTCTGACCAGTGCTGTGGATTGATGTACTGTTGATACAACCGCTTTCTCAGATTTCATGTATGGAAGTCAATGATGGAGTAGTAACTTAATTAATTTGGCCCATACTGACTCAATTGAATACTAATATTTTGACCTTATTCCCTAGGAAATATTCTTCCTGCTACAAAAAGTTGGAATGCATGGCCATCCCTGCGGCGTGAGCCATGTTTATGACAAGCTTTCAGAAAGATAATATTTCACATGTAAGTGCATGGCTGATGGTTCTTAACACATTTTATATGATCAGAAAGAGGTATAGGCCATCATTTTCCTATGTCTTTTGATATTCCTTTTTTTCCCTTTTTTTTAGTATACTGAGAATTATACTGCTGTGTGCACTGTGACCCAAGAGTGACAAGGATGTGAATCCTGTGCATTGCTGACCTCGCCTGGGCTGACTCAGACTCTCAAACCTCAGACCTCATTGCAGAGAACAATTGCATCTACAAAGGTATTGAAGCAAGCAACTCCTTTGATACTTTTGTGCACCTAAAGCCTTGCAGTAGATCCACCAGCCTCCATTAAGGAGAGATGTGGGAAGCTGGGCGTCTGTTACACATTGACCAATCCATATAGTCTAACTCAGTAATCACTGAGCTGAAATCCGCCTGGTTATCTCAAGAAGGTGAAGGAAACTGGGCTAGAAATTATGTTTTGTGAGAACACAATGCAAATTCCTGAACCATTTTCAGTCTGGAGAGCAAGTTATTGTTGTACAGTTGATAACACTTCATGGAATCTTATTTTCTGTGCCTTAAGGGAAATACAATTAAGTGAATTTCTATTTTAAAACACGACTCTTTCCTGTCACTGATGAAGCAATAACAATTACAGAGCACGGGATTTTCTGGGAGCGTTGAGTGCTTGTTCTCATTGGTCTTAATTTTACTGCTTCTATTTGAGTCATATCTATAATATTCTCTGAGGTAGCCTACTAGAAACCTTACTGATTTTACTGGTGACTCCTGGCTGGTGTGTACTTGCTGCCCATTAAGGCTAGATGAAGGGCACATCCCATAACTGCAGGTGTCAGTATTGGAGGTGCTGTGGTATTTCTGGACAGGGCTGTACATGATAGTAGCTGAGGTTTAGAATCACAGAATCATGAAGGTTGGAAAAGACCTTTAAGATCATCTAGTTCAAACATCAACCCAGCACTAACATGCCTACTAACCCATGTCCCTAAGCATCTCATCTATGCGTTTCTGGCATCTGTGCCATGGACTGCTGCTGGCATCCAGATGAGTTTGTTTCTCCACATTGAGAACTGACCAAAGATTGTTCACAAGTGGTGCAAGTCCATTGTCCAGTCCTTGCCTTTCCACACTTATCATGGCTCAGCAAATACAGAGATTTGAATCTAACATGACAAGAAGCGTCAGAATTGGGGATTAATTCTGTGAAATAATTTCCTTGATGGGATACTGCCAGGAAGCTTGACTCTGCATTCTTTAGACGCCCCAGGTTCCCATTAAACTGCATGGAGAGGGCAAGGAATGCAATACAGGCTTGTAATCGTTTCAGTTAGATAGAGATATCTTAGCACGTAAGTGGGATGCTCTCAAGAGCCTGCTTGTGCCAAAACGATGACCCTTCTAGGACTGGGACCATTTATAGAATGCTGATTTTTAGAGCAGAGCACGTTTTTATAGCTGACTTTTGTAAATGTGAAATACCAGGCGAATTAAGCTTGACAGTGCTGACAGAGCCTTAATTAAATCAGTGTGAACAGTATCAGTCTTGCATAACTCTGTTTCCATCAAGAGCATCAGAAATTGAGATTTTTTTTCTTTGTCCCTTGTAAGAGATGAAGTTCTGACAGCTTGTTCCCATTTCCAGTACTGCTGGTTCATTAATTCGCATCCATAACTCTAAGCTTTCTACTTCACTCCCCATCTCTCTTGGTTCTCTGTTTTGCTTCCTTAGCATTGACATCTTGGCTCATTCCCTACAGCTATATACTGGCTACAGAGAGTTCAAATATGCCTTTCCTGTAACCCTTCTGTCCCTCAGTTTAACCACAGAGGGTACAAATCTGCAGTCCCTAGCAAGATCTTGCAAAGTGCTAACTGCACTTGGAGTTGGTGTTCAGTTCTTTGGGGGGTTTTTTGGGGACCAAGTCTCTAGACAAAGCTGTCTTTTGAGTGCAACGAAAATTCAGCAATAGATAGAGTGTTGGGCCAGGGCTGCTCCAAAATGACAGCAATCCACATGACTTCCATGAAATGGGTGCAGGCTAATTGCTGAGTATTTTAAAGTTAAAGGTGATGAAATGTCTAGTCTTGCTGTCAGAGACTTGTCTTTTACCTGTCTGCCTGCACACAAGGGGGACTTCTGCATGCCAGCCTTTGAGTCATGCAGCAGGATGAGGGCAGCCATGTGTGCAATAAAGCACAAGCTAGGGCAGAGTCCTCTGGTTACTGAATGAGGGGCAAAAATTCTAGCACTCCCTTGCAGTAGATCACATCTTTCTCTGGTTTTGAAGTCCGCTAAAGCAGCTGGAAACAAGGAGGCAAGAGCTGTCTCTCTGTCATGGCCTTTACGTAAAGTTAGGGCAGGAAATGCTCATGTGATTTGTGCAATTCCAGCCAGCCTGGCTTTTCCCCAGGGGTCTGGATGCCAGTTGTCCTTGTGGCTTGACAGCCAGGGAGCACCCACTGTTGACGGAGAGCAGGCAGCATGAGTCTAGCTTTGTCTTGTCTGATGCCACATGCAAGTCTCCCCAGGAAAAGGAAATTTCCAGCTGCTACCAAAGACAGCTTGAAGTCTTCTTTTCTTCTGGAACGGTGCAAGAGGAACTTAACATGGATGTGATATCTGGGATCTGGCCTGAAATCTCTTCTTCAGCTCAAGAAATAGGTTGCCTGTCTCCCTCTAAACATTTTTGGCTGTCTCTCCTTAAAAGCTTTATAGAGTTTCACAAAATGACTCTCACATTCAGCACTGCAAAACAGATAAACAGGGGGAAGCTGAGAGTGCAGAAATGCGTAAGGCCTGTGACTGACTTGGTAGTGCACGGGTGGTCACATGGGTTGACTTCACTTCTGCTCTCCCTTTCTGTCTTCTGCGTGCTTATCCCATTGATGTCCCTGATCTGATCATTCTGTGATGAGTTAGGCTTGATCAATGCTATGAACTTTGCGAGTGTTTTCTGGGAACATATGAACCAAGTTTTAGGGTGTGCCATAGTGCCATAGTGTCCTAAAATCCCAGCGTTTCTCTGGCTACTGTTCATCTTCTTGTCTGTTCTCCATTTAGTTCCCTTTTGATTTTGCGTTCAGTCGGACTGCATCATGTAGAAAGCAAAGAAAGAGATTTTGTGGAAGACTACCAGAAGATTGTAATCTTCTGGTCTTATCTCTCATTCTAGACATATCCTGAAATGACTCGTTCTTTCTTCTCTTTTTATTTTCACAGTGTAAGCATTTCACAGAGGAGGTGACATCTTCCAGTGCTGTAACATTTCGTCTCCCTATGTCTTCGCATTTTTTTCCACTTTCTCATCTGCGTGTTACAAACTTAATTGAACTGCACAATGACTTTAAAAATACAAATTCTAACAAAGACTAATGAGGATGTTTCTTGGCAGTTGGTCACTGTTTTGCCTTGGGCCCATAACTTTACTTGCTGCACTCCGCTGGGTGCTTAGTCCATGGTTATGTATAAAGATAACTACTTTGAGATGATTGTATCACAGTTTCTTTGTATGCTTTCAGAAGGATTTAACCTTGTATAATCTGCCCATTATGACCACATTTTCCAACAATAGGAGGCTGCAGAATACAGTACAACAGTGTCAGCATTCCTGTTTCTGTTCATTCTGTCGTTATATTTAGGTTCCACTGAGCCAGTTTGAGAGCACACAGAAAAGAAACACAAGCTCAAAGCAATGCTGTCAGTTTTAGTCCACAAGCAAAGATGGCAAAGGCAGTATATGAGGTGTGTGATTATTTTTTTTTTTTCTGTCTAAAACTGGCTGCGAGAATAGCATAAGCTTAGGTGAGACCCTTTTTATCTAATCATCCACATCAAGTAATTTTCTGATTTGGTTGGACCAGCCTTACATGAAGGCATTGGAGAATCGTTGCAGCACCTATCATTTTTCTTTATGGGATTGCTGGCAGCTTTCCACAGACCGTGTATCTTGCAAGCATGAGCATGCAGAGTCTGTCTTTTGAAAGCATAGGGAACTTCCTATTCTTCTTGTTGTCTTATGACCTGTTTTCCACAAGCAATACCACAATACTTTTGTAGCAAAGCAATTTGTCGTGATCTGCTTATTTCTTCTGCAAGTATGGTTAGCAGTTGCAGGAGTCATATTCCACTTAAGATTAGAGTAGAAATAACTTAGCCTTAGTTTCCTGTCTGATTAATACTGTAAGTGATGTTTAAAGAGTTGAGCAGTCATGTTCCTTTGAAAGACCTTTTCCTTTGAAAGACCTTTTCCTTTGCGTTATTGTAAATGAACACCTTCGTTTACAAGACCTTCTGTCTTCAGTGAAAAAGCTCTCCCTCGGGAATCTGAGACCCTGGAGGTTAGTGAGAGGATCTTGGGAATGGAAGACCTCCCTTCGGTCAGGGAAGAGGTGGTCCAGGAGCGCCTAGGCAACACCAATGTTCACAAATCCATGGGACCCGATGGGATTCATCCACGGGTGCTGAGGGAGCTGGCAGAGGTGATTGCTGAACCGCTTTCTGTCATCTTTGAGAAGTCTTGGAGGACGGGGGAGGTGCCTGAAGACTGGAAGATAGCCAACGTCACCCCGGTCTTCAAAATAGGCAAGAAGGAAGACCCAGGCAATTATAGGCCAGTCAGCCTCACCTCTGTCCCTGGAAAGGTGATGGAACAGCTTGTATTGGATGTCATCTCCAGACAACTGGAAGAAGAGGAGGTTATCAGGAGTAGTCAGCACGGGTTCACAAGGGGGAGGTCGTGCTTGACCAACCTGGTAGCCTTCTATGATGTTGTCTCTGGCTGGGTGGATAGGGGGAAAGCAGTGGATGTAGTCTACCTTGATTTCAGCAAGGCATTTGATACCGTCCCCCACGACATCCTTATAACAAAGCTGAGGAAATGTGGGATAGATGAGTGGACAGTGAGGTGGGTTGAGAACTGGCTGACTGACAGAGCACAGAGGGTCGTTGTTGGTGGTGAGGAGTCCGGTTGGAGGCCTGTAACCAGCGGTGTTCCTCAGGGGTCTGTGCTGGGTCCGGTCTTGTTCAACATCTTCATCAATGACCTTGATGAGGGGATAATGGCCACCCTCAGCAAGTTTGCTGATGATACGAAGTTGGGAGGATTGGCTGACACGCCTGAAGGCTGTGTTGCCATTCAGCAAGACCTGGATAGGCTGGAGAGCTGGGCAGAAAAAAACCGGATGAGGTTTAACAAAAGCAAGAGTAGAGTCTTGCATCTGGGGAGGAATAATTCCATGCACCAGTACAGGTTGGGGGATGACCTGCTGGAGGGGAGCTCTGCGGAGAGGGACCTGGGTGTCCTGGTGGATGACAGGCTGGCCATGAGCCAGCAGTGTGCCCTTGTGGCCAAAAAGGCCAATGGCTTACTGGGGTGCATTAAAAAGAGCGTGTCCAGCAGGTCGAAGGAGGTGATCCTCCCCCTCTACTCTGCCCTGGTAAGACCTCATCTGGAGTACTGTGTCCAGTTCTGGGCTCCCCAGTACAAAAAAGACAAGGATCTCTTGGAAAGAGTCCAGCGGAGGGCCACGAAGATGGTGAAGGGCCTGGAGCATCTCTCCTACGAGGAAAGGCTGAGTGAACTGGGTCTGTTCAGCCTTGAGAAAAGGAGACTGAGAGGGGACCTGATCCAGGTCTATAAATATCTAAGGTGTGGGGGGCAGAATGGCGAGGCCAGACTGTTTTCAGTGTGAGTGGAGACAGGACAAGGGGAAATGGCCAGAAACTGCAGCATAGGAAGTTCCGCACAAATGTGCACAAGAACTTCTTTACAGTGAGGGTGACGGAGCACTGGAACAGGCTGCCCAGGGAGGTGGTGGAGTCTCCTTCTCTGGAGATGTTCAAGACCTGCCTGGATGCCTACCTGTGCGACCTGCTGTAGGGAACCTGCTTTGGCAGGGGGGTTGGACTCGATGATCTCTGGAGGTCCCTTCCAACCCCTACAATTCTGTGATTCTGTGATTCTGTGATTTTCTGAGTAGCATGTGTCAGGAAAATCCTGAACCCGTTTTGAAGGCATGTTATTGCCACATAGGTGCATGGGTCAGTCTTTTGCAAGGCTAGAAAGGATCTCAGTTTGCCTCAAAGTGTACTTCTGGTTCCTAGAAATACTCTTGTTAAAAGATAAGCAAAACAATGTAATTGTGGATGTCCGATGGGTATTCTAAATGGAGTTAAGTCCTTCTTGTGCATCATGGGAATGGTTATAGAAGAAAAATTCCAGATGGGCTGATCATAAAGCAATTGATTGCTTAATGAGGTTTCAAGCTGGGGCATCTGGGAGAAGAACTGTGGAGCAGAATGCTAAAAGGAAAGGCTGTGTTCATCCTGACTGGGGAAAGCTCATGCCTTGGAATTAGAAAAGTGTCCAGAGTCCCTTACGGAGGGGAAATGGCTTCTTCTTTTGGCCGCTGTTAATTAATGTAAGAATTTCCCAGCCACACTACCTTTGGAATTGAGGGCAAGTTTATGCAGTTTGTTACTGAGTGGGAGAAGGCCTACAGGGAAGCTGTGTCCTCAGGGAAGGGCACTGTGGAAATCCCTTGTGCCTGTGTGAGGGTTTGGTAATATTGGTAATATATATAAATACTACTGTGCAGAGAATAGAGCCAATCTTGAGTTTGTACCATGTGCCATCCATAGAGACTTCTACCTCTGCTGGAGCTATCTTCGTGCTCTGCAGTTAATACAAACAGTGTGCTTAGAAATGCATTGTCTGTGGCAGATCTGACATCACAACCAAATTCTTTAACATAACATATTTAGGAGGAATCGTGTGTCAGCTGCCTAGCACTGAAATGTATGGAATGGAATTAAGCAAATCTTTTCTTAATTAAAAAATGAAAATGGATTCTGAACTTTATCTAAGGGTCACTTTGGGATGATTTCTAGACAGAAAAAATCTTGGCTTTCTGGCAGGACAGCTGTGAGGGAGTGTTCTATTCATTAGTACACAATTTGTCCAAGAAAATATGTTCCAAGTCCTAATCAATTTAGATGAAAACTTACTGGACAGGGTTCAAGCAGGCCAGTTATGGAGTCTTATAAAGCCAAACCCACATGTCTCAGTGGGCAAGAAGCAAGATAATCTTAGCTTACAATGGAATGTTTAAATTTATACTGCTAAGACACTGACACAGGCACGAGGGTTGTGGGGTTTTTTTGGTGTTTTTTTGTTGTTGTTGTTATTGTGGATTGTTCTGGTGTTTTGTTTTTTTTTTTTGTTGTTGTTGCGTTTTGTCTTTTTTAAACAAGAAACATGTGAAGAACTAGAAATTTTAAGAGAGAGTGTGTCCCTTTAAGATATAATCCTTCATAGGGAATGGACTGCAGCCAGGTTTGTCCTCACTTTAGCATCTATAGAAAGTATTTTGGAAGAGGATAGCTTCCAAAGCACTCAAAACGTAGGTGTGCCTTCAATGAAGGTCCTTGGCATCACAGGCTTTTGCAGATCTTTATAATTCCCAGCTGTATAAGGATTATTTTTTTTAATGAACTGCACCAATGGTGAAATACAGCAGTTTGGAGAAACCATCGTACAGTTGGCCCTTGGGAAAGTGATGCCATGCACAGCATTGTTCATCCATTCTGCACTTTTCATGACAACGCAGAAAACCACAGGATAACACCTTCCCCCTCAAAAAAACCCTTCCTGATGTTAATGACCACTATTTTAGGTTTTGTTTTTCTGTCATTATGTTTCTCAGTTGTTGCAGCTACCATTTCAGGCAGCAAGAGGGTACTTAAGTAACTCTGAAACCATGCATGTTCAGAGCCTTGTTAAAAATTCCCAGAGGGATGAGCTATAACTAAGCAATCTTTAACTTAGGAATATTTAATTTCTTCACTTGAAGTGTTTTTTTCTAACTTGTAGAGTCTTTGCCAAGGTTGATCTCCTCTGCAAGTGTGACTCAAATGTGTTTTTAGCAGTAACTAATGGTGCTTAGTAAAAAGCCACATAACAAGTAGATCTCTGTCCTGCCAGCTTACATCCATCTCTTTGCTGATGGATCCTCTTCTCTCCTGAATCCATCACTGGAAAGTGACACATTCACCATTTCTCCCATTTCGTCACTCTCTTCTGGCACTGAAGTCCGTGGAGGCCTTCAAGATTTTTTTTCTTGTTGGATGTGACTGTCTATGCCGCAGAGCAATCCCTCAGTCCTTAACTTGTTGCTTACCAGCTAAGGGCCTGACTTGTCTTTTCTGATTGTGACTCCTGAAACCTGAAGAGGCAGTGAAATACCCCCTCTGCAGGTTCTCCTCTCTCCACCAGCACCGTCCTTAACAAACATCACCCATGCCCCTGTAGCCACACTCTGCTCAAGGGGGATTTACCCCCACGACGGGCTGGAAGAGAAATAAAGGGAATGTACAGTATTGTTAAGCAATTTGTGGTTCAAGTCACAAACTGGGGAGAATCCTCGACTACTGTAAACGCCAGTGGTTCATTGTCTCGCAGCCTCTTCCTTCCTTCACGCCCTGCTCTGCCAAGTCAGCCACCTGAGACTGTGCTCATTGCTCTTGTTTTCCCTGGCTCTTCTCACTTGTTTACTTAAAATCTCTTTTTCCTCTTCTGCCCTTCATTTGAATTTCTTCTGGGAGGGTCTTATAAGGACACCTACTTTTCGCAAGAAAGCTTTAATCAGAATTTCCTGTGAGATAATAGACAGCTCTTTTTTTTTTTTTTTTTTAATGTTTTGAAATAGAAATGTGATCATTTTTCAAATGGCTCTTTCATGAAGTCTGCTTTAAAATAAACGCTTTTGTTACGGAAAGGAATGGTTTTAAGCCAGTTTAAAAATGAACTGTACAGAGGAGAATGGGTGCTTTGGATGCAGCGGGACAGCCAACCACCCAAGGGAAAATAGCCAGTGTTGTGCTGAAACTGACTGCATATTTTCATTTCCAAAATGCAGTCAAGACTAAAACCACCTGTGAGAGAGTCTAACCTCTTGGGCTGGTTGAGGAGGGCCTAGTGTGGAGCATCTTGTCAAAAGGCACGCTTGTTTTCACTAGGCAAATCAATCAGTTTTTGTGGCAGGTCTACAGCTCATTGAGATGAACTCATTAAATCTTTGTGCTACAAACCACAAGTGAGAGGTGCAATGTTTCATTGTTCAAACACAGAGAATAGACAGACATCCTATGGAAAAGTGAGTCATATTCTCTGTAGTACATTCTGTTCATTCTGCTATAATAAACATGAACGTTTGTTTTCTGAGAACATCAGCATCCAACTATAAACTTGATTAGGAGGGTGAGTTCCTCGGCCTGCTTCTGAGCTAGCATGTGCACTGCCGTTGGGTTGCTCAGTTGTGTAATGGCACCAGTTGTGACAGACTGCCTTTCCAAAAGGAAATAACAGTACTTTGCTCATTTCTTTCAAATCCATCCCAAATTTCTATTAAAGACATCAAAGCGATAACTCTAATACTTTCCATGCTTTCTGAACAACTCATCTTCTAAAGAAATTGCTGGAAACAAGGAACCAGCAAGGTTCTTTAATTTCTGGGCTTTAGACTTTTAAGAATCCCCTGGAAAGTCAAAACAAGTCACAAATCCATTTTGTCATGAAACTATTCTCCACGTTTTGTGAGTTTGCATTAATTTCTGTGTTACTAGTTTGAGCTGGGTTGACATGCTACAAAAAATACCAGGAAAGGAAACAGGTCCTTATTCTAGTTGTTGTCTTTCTGATCTTATCTTCATGATTGCAGAAGCTAAGTTATCTAATCAAATACATTTCTTGTTTTTGTTGGAAGATTGTGGCCAAGAGAATGACTTTTAAATAGGATGATGGCTGGCTGCATCTAGAACTAGTAGTGAAATACTACTAGTAGTTGTCTGCTGGAAACAAAGGAAATTCTGGGAAGGAAGTTTCTGTGCAACATAAACAGTGTTTTGGAAATCTGACTCTTGCCCAGTTGTAAGAATGGGCAATGTCTCCAGATTTTTAAATGCTTGCTGCGTTTCTAAGGACTCTAGACGTGATGGGAGGTATTTCTGCTGACTTCAGTGGAAAGAGAACTGTAGATTAGCCATGGACCAGACACTGGTTATAGCTGCAGTCAGTTCTGCTGAAGCGTTTCATCTCTTTCCATAGGATCACTTGCTCATTACAGCTTTGTTTAATGCAGTGCTCCTGGAAGTGAGGTCCCTGTCCTGAGGTATCTGAAAGAAATAACTGAGAACGATCAATATCTGTTGTCTGGCTCTGACAGGCAGGTATTCCCCAGCTCTTGGGGTGCTTGACAGTGTACTAAGGCTTCTCATTTACCTGACTTTTTTTCTTCCACCTTCTGTCCAGACATCAGAGGGGCAGTGGCAGGTGGTACAAGATAGAGCATTCACTGGAAAGCTGTGAAGTAGCAGCATGAGACTGCAGATGAAATGGCAACTTCACTCCTCAGAATAAACATACGTTGGGACACCCAAGTAGGAGGTAAGTAGCTTTTCCTCTTTTATGTAATGTTTGAAAGCATTGGAGTGTTTCAAGTTCTACTGATCATACCATAGGAAATATCTGGTGAGCATTATTTAGCTACATACTGAGAAAAAGATTTATATCTTTAAACCTTGAACAGATCCAGGATGTCTCAGTGCTTTCCCTGGCAAGAACACATGGTTGGTGTTGTTATTTTCTAGGTAAAATACAGGAAGTTTATCTAGTAACAGAGCCTGTTAAATCCAGAGCAGCCTCAAGTCTCATAACACTCCCTACATAGACATGCCTGTGTTGCAGGTGAAAGCACTGCCATCAAAAAAATGGAGAATGAGCTGATTTCTTCTATTTTTACTTTACCTTTCCCCAGTGGCACACTGTCTTCTCATCATGGCACCTGTCACCCCGTGGCCACCTGGCTAAAGTGATCTTATTTTTTCTTTTAATCTGCTGTACGTGCAGCGGGTGTCGGGAGCTGCAGAGGTCTTTGCTGTGATGGCTTCTGGTGAGGCACAGGCCTGCAAGGCTGTTTGGTACTTGCTGCTGCTGGCAGTGTGTGTGCAAGTATCACGTGGTATCTGTATGGGCAGGAGCATCTCTTCCAGTATTTATTGTTTGATTTGCTGTTTCTCACACTCTTGTGAAGAAATGCATAGTTGCTTCCTGCCTTGATTTATCTGTAGCACAGAAACAGGGAGATTCCCAGGTTACCCAGAGCTAAATGTTCAATTACTCATAGCTCTATGCACCCTGGAGCAAAAGATGAGCTTTGAAGCTGCATACCATCATTTCTGTGATTTAAACATCAGAGGAGCCCCTTTTCTGAAGACGGTGTTGTATTCTCCTGGTTATGTTTGGTGGCACTGCTGAGTTCAGCCATTGGCATGCAGAGTTGCAGCACGTCGACCCCATGCCGTTCCATGTGAAGATTCAGGTTTTACTTTCTGTAAGTTGCGTGCTGCTGGCTACCCGAGGAGCTGGAAAGATGCCTGTTACGTGTGCTGGGCTTTTGAGGTGCAGAAAGCAGCATTTAGCAGACCCATGCTCTGTAGTCAGTACGTGCAGCCTCTGTGTGCACAAGTGGTGGCCCGCTCCCAGCATCGGCGCTGCCCCGACCTGACCCACAGCTGCGCTCTGCCCGGTGTGGGGCTGCAGGCATACACAGCATCTCCCAGCTGGGCTGGAGGTCAGCTCATTCTTCCCTTGGGAACAGGCCCTGCTGCTTTACCAGCAGCTCCTAGGAGGCTGCAACAGTTGAGCTTATGCTGGCTGCCCCAGCACACAGAGGTCAAACAAATTGAGTTGCTCTTCAAATTAGCTGGATACCGCTTTGATCGCTGTCCATTTGAGACGTGTGTTTGAACTGGAAAAATGCGTGCCACGTTCCAGCCACCTCCTGCAGCCAGGAGAGCAGTGATGCCACTGGCAAATGCATACTCTCACTGAGCCTTACTTAGCTGGAAAGCTGTCGCTGAAGCGTGTCCTGTATCTAGAATGATCTCAGCCTCGCCAGGCCTATCTCTTACAGATGTTAATTCCTAACTATGATCTTCGCAAGTTTCAGTAGAATAGTAAGCTGCAGTAAGGAGGGGATATGTTCAATTTAAACACTGAGATTACCATGCTCCAAATGAAGCCGCTTTTATTAATAATTACCTCTCTGCCGTGACTCTAAATTCAAACAGCTGGACAGACTCTGCTCTTTATTAATTTCCTTGGATCCTTTGGCACAAAGCCCTCAATTCCTGTGATGTAATGGTATAAAAAGTTGGCTCCTGCCTGAGCTTCCACCCACAAGTTCTAAATTTGGAGCATGGCAAATTTCTGCAGATTCCAGAGACAGGCTATGCTCACGACGTGCTGATGCCTTCAGTCCCATCCCATTGCACCAAACAACAAGATTGTGTGCTTTTTATAACTAGGATAATAAATATGACTCAGATGCACATGTTGTCTATGTAAGCATTTGGGGTTGGCTATCACTTTATGGCACTGGGAAGAAGCCAAGCCAAATAAAAATTGTTTTGAGTAAATATTACATTTCTAGAGCATGAATAACTTTTCTCTCCAGCCAACATGTCACTAATGGGAATAAGGAAGAAGACGGGGTGGGAGGGAAGCAGTAACTAAATCATCCCACTGAATGCAGACAGTCTGCAGCAAGACCTGTTGTTTCAACCCATCTGGGGCGTCATGTCCCAGATAACTCATAGCGGGTTTCAGCAAGGCCACAGGTGGTGGAAATAGAAGCAGCTAGATCGCTCAGCACCATGCTGCTGCACGGCTCTCTCCTGGGTGGGATCTCTGCCCGTAGTATGAAAAGCAGGCAGCCGAAGAACCCAGTGTCCTGCTCCCCCTTGCTCCCCCATCAAGCATGTGGATTGCTCCATGGAGATCAGCATTGCTACTCACGTGCTCAGCACTAAGCATGTGCATATGTCTGTTCAGGATCCGGGCCAGGAGGAAGGATGAATTTTTCTATCCTGCAACTTCGGGACCTTTGGGGGTTGTCTGCATTGTGCAGCTCGGGGAAACAGAAAATGAGACTGCGTGCAGCTTGGTGCTACTGCACCAGAAAGGGAAGCAACTCTGGGGCTCAAAACCTCAAACTCTGAGGTGCTGTCCTACCACCAGCATGCGCCATTGCAGGGATGGTCAGCAGAGCTGCTGGCTCTGCTCCAAGGCTTCCAGCAAGTTGTTATGTCTGTTTCTTTCCCCTCCCTGCCCACAAAAAGAAAAGAAACCACCAACAAACACAATTACTCTTGCCCTTGAGCACTTCTTGGCAAACAGCTTAGAAAGTACTTAATGTACCTGAACTATAAAGGGATAAGAGCAATGCTTTGTTTTCCAAAGACATAGGAGAGAAAAGATTATGTTAATGTATGCAATGGGGTGGGAGGAAAATTATCTGGAAACATTCCCTCATAACAGGAATCTTCCGGGCTCCCTGGATACAATAGCCAGATAGAAATGATGGGAGAGAGACTAGCTTTGAAAACCATTGGTGGCTTTCCTGTTTTGTTAATGATCACGTAATCCTGAGCACTGTGCATTCCATCCTCTTGCACCTATGAGCTTTTTCACACCAAACAAATGAGTGCTTTCCTGAACTTTGCTGTCTTTTTGTTTTTTTTTTTTTTTTTACAGACTAGTTTGGCATGGGAGGAAGAAAACCTGGCTTTAGAAGAGGAGTTCAGACAGGAAGCAGCAATATTCCAAGAAGATTTCCGAGTCAAACAGGAGAGGAACTGGCTTCTTGAAGAGCATATTGCAGAGATTCCCTAAAACATTCAGCTGCACAGCTGGAGCAGGTGAGTGGGAACGCGTGAAGGGCACGCGATGTTCTTGTGTCCCAGCTGTCCCTATCAGAAGCACTAGAGAGGAGCTATTCTATGCTGTAGGCTGGACCACAGCTCACAAATAAAGCATTTCAAGGGCTGCGAGCCCTGCAATAATGACAGCCTTGACGTCAGCAGACCTGCACCTCTAGAGACTAGGCTGAGAAATCAGTGCTTGCTTGCCCAGCTAAGGCAGCTTTGACTGTGTTTCCAGTATCTGGGCGATAAGTCTTTTTCCATGCCTTGCAAAGCTGCCAGTGGTCATTTTCTGCCAACAGATCAGCCCAAGCAGTGCATGAGGAGACTAACTCCGTCCCCTTTGTAATGCAATTTACAATTCAGATGAACTTTTGTAACACAAGAAAGTGTTTTTACATAGTAGAGCTTCTAAATTGTTAGAACAGTTGGAAAATCCTAAATTGCTTCGAGTAGACAGGAAAAAAACAATGAAAAAAAAAACATCATGGACTGCAGAATTTACTGAAGTGGGAGCTGATGGTCAGTTCCCAAGACTGAAAAATGTATTCAGGGACGGCTGTTGCACTTGCAATTTGAGCACGAGTACTTCAGCCTTCAGCAAGGTATTTGCACCCTCCTGCAAAACTTGTTGCTCTGGTTTGTAAAGCTTAAGCTCTGAAAACTATCCAGAGAGTCAAGGTCAGTCCTGTTTGGGTTTACCAGTTCCTGAACTCCAAGTGCCCAAGGGAGGGGAGAGCTTACCTGGGATTGAGTCAGCAGCCTGATTTAGGAATGATGGAAGAGGGCTTGGCTCAAATGCAGAATGACTTTATGACTGTTGCCATGTTTTTTCTGACACTTTAGGGCTAGCTACATGGTGATTTTAGCTCCTCTAGGTCATTAGAAATCTAAAGGCTGCTTCAATTTGTGGTTGTAATCCAAGAGCTCACAGGTGGTTTTCAGGCCATCAAGAATTAGGCATGAAGGCAGAGGGGCTGAAAGTTTCCCAGTGGATGGCAGATGGGGTGCCAGGAGGCTCTGCTCATGCGGAGTTGCTCTGATCTGAATGGCCTTCCCTCAAGTGTTCACACAGCCATCTGCAATTTGCACCTTGTAGGCACAATTTCAGCTTACCGTGATGTTGCTGCATCTCTTTGCAGGAGCAGCAGTGTTTTGCAGGCACTTGAATAGATAAACTATTTCCTATTAAAACTTGCAGACTTTAATAGATAAATATCCATCACATTTCATCAGCTGAGGCATAAGGAGGTTAAAGGACCTGACAAAGGTGATAGCAAGTCAGATGGCTTGGAATTTTGTAGCTCTGAGAGATCATCTTTCTAAAACAGGAAACCCTCTCAAGAGTAGTAGGTTTTCATTAAAACAACAGTTCAAACCTGTCGATCTTGATATATCAGGAAAACAAGGAATGTAGAAAATGCGAGTGTTAGCCTGGTCTCCCTTAAACTAAACCACCAGGTCTGCGTTCCTACGGAGAAACAAATACCCTGCAGGCATCGTGGTGTCTTTGATTTATTTTTGGAAGCTGAACCTCCCCCTCTTTTGTGTCTGAACTAAGAAAAAACAAGGATTTGGGGCCAACAGAAGGTTTCAGCAGAAAAAAAGCCTTCAGTCTCCCTGCTCGAGAGACCTGAGCAGTTAAACCAGTGTAATCCAACTTAGCCTCCTCTACATTTCAAAATTAGATTAAAGTTCGTAAGTCGTTGAGGGAAAATGTTACCCAACAGAGCAACTGTCTGACTCTCAAAGTAATCACTGGGCCTTTGCAGGGGAAGAGCACAGACCTGCTGACAGTCACCGGAGTAACTCAGGGCAGTGGCTGTGCACAGGGGTGAGGCTGGGCGCTGCTGGGAGCCCACGGGGCAGATGGCTGGCAGAGCCTTGTTGGTCAGCCCTGCTGGTTCTTGC
Source organism: Centrocercus urophasianus (assembly GCF_019232065.1). NCBI lineage: Eukaryota > Metazoa > Chordata > Aves > Galliformes > Phasianidae > Centrocercus > Centrocercus urophasianus. Next base: position 2,658,284 of record NW_024884586.1, read on the forward strand.
TTGTGTTGCCATTGTGCGGTGAGGTAAGGTAAGTCACATGAACCCTGAGCAGAGCTTTTGGTTCACTGTTCCGCGTGCTTTCCTCGCGATGGAAGACTGGTTCTTCCTCGTGCCCTAGCAGTGTTCAGCTGCACGTACACAAGTGACGCAGCTCAAAGTAAGCTACCAGCTCAGCTGTAAATAACTCGTGTAACACCGCATCTGTGCGAATCTGCCTCTCAAAACAGGATCTGCAGATGTGATTAATTAGGAGTGCGAGAGGAGCCGCTTTGCTCCCGGAGCTGTTTTCAGCATGCCTGTGTGGTGGTGTCCGGCTGCCATCTGGCGTCGAGTGCCCAACGGGGGCCGCAGTAGGGCAGGGCCCCCCAAAGCATCCCCCTGCCAGCCCAGCCTGCCCACAGGGCTGCTCGAGTGGCAACCTCTGGGCGACGGCCAAGCCGTGAGCAAATCCTGCCCAGACTCACCAGGGCCCCCCGCCACGGTATCTCCCGCATTCCTGCGGCAGATTTGGTATTTCTTATTGTTTTCCCCATCTCTGGGGGAGCGGCTGCAGCTGCCTGGCCGGCCTGCTGGGGCAGGAGCTGGCGGAGCCTTGTGTGCGGGTCCCACAGCTAGCCGGGGGCTTTGGAAAATCTGCGTCAGTCTTCTCACCCTGCGTCGGCACGTAGGGAGCTGGGGCTGATCAGGAGGGGTGAGATAAAAGTGAGGGAAGGACAGAAAGCTTGAAGAGTACAGAGGAGCTGTGCTGCACCACCAGCGTGGGAACAGCGTCTGCTCCGTGTGCGCTGCCCCATGCCCAGCGCTCGCCCTGCAGCTCTGCTGAAATCACTGCACTGGTATGCAGCAGCAGAGCTCCTCACATGTGCCAGCAGCAGTGCCTGCTGACTGGTGTGCACTGAGCTGGATTGTAGCTGGGAGTAGGGGCAGCAGTGGGAGTGACTGCTCTGAGTTGGGTGAGGAGGGAAAATGGAGACAGAGTTGTCTTTGGACTCGTGCTGCACAGCGTGGGTCTCTGCAGAGGTTGCAAATACCAGGGAGCAGCCTGGCCAGTGATAGAGACAGAGGAAGTGTGCAGAGGCTTTTGCTGAGTCACACTGGGATGGGGAGAACTGCACAAATCAGCAGAGGGGGCAGTGGGTCCCAGCAGGCTACCTGATGACATTGGGTGAGACTGGGCCACCAGCAGCACAGAAGGAGTTGGGCTGCGGGCCTTGGGATGGTGGTTGTCAGCCACACATCTGCCTGAGCTGCGCCCTGGGCTGGCAGCAATCCCCTGGGCTTCAGCTCTGCTTGCTTTTAATCCCGTCGCATGTGTTTAAATTGGACTTGCTGCTCATGTTAAATGAAAGGCTGCAGATTCCTTGTGCAGATAGGAGGAGCCGACACAAGCCTCTGCAAATTGCACTCATGCTTGCAAGCACCCCCATAGGCCCCCTGTGACACATTGGTGATGCACAAGCAAGTTCACTTGTGTGTGTGGAGAACAGGCAGCAGAAATGACAGCAGGCAGGCCCTTGCACGAGGTAGGGAGGCCTGGATCCTGTAAAAGGCTGTGGTGTGCTGTAACTGCAGGAAGCAGACCTGTTAATTTCCTAAGTGTACAAAGCTGGTGTTAGAGAAGGTTCCACTGACAGGCACAAGAGCTCTGTGAGAACTGAGAATGCTCAATGGAGTGGAAAAGGGAGTTATTTGTTTGGCTTCTTTGTCGATGAATTTAAAATAATGGCCAGAAGGAAAAAGCAAATAAAATTGTTCTGATTTGGTTTTGCTTGTTTGTTTTTATGTCTTTTTGTTGATGTTGTGTCCAATCAGTTGTGATTTTTCTCTCAGAGTATCTGCTCATATCCTTTTACATTGCCTGCGCTGGCTGAATATGAGAAAGCAAGGGAGAGAGGGTCTCTCCTCAAGGGGTCTTTCCAGGATTGTGCTTGTAGGTATCATTGCATTCCCCTTTCATTTTTCAGGATGTTTTTATCTTTTGTTTTATATCATATAGTTCCAAGTTCAGTATCTTTTGGAGGTGAGAAACTGCTGCTGTGTTCAAGGTCTTTTCAAGTGTTAAAACAACCATTGGCATTGCCATTCTTTCAAAGTGTGCCTACTTTTGACATCCATATTGCTCTTCTGCATTTTTGGTTCTCTGCCATTGCTGAGTTTGTTCATAAAAGTCATAAAAGTCAGGAGAATATCTAAATCCAGTGTTGTAAACCTTCTCTTTGGCTTCTGGGGGAGGGGTGGGGATGTTGGTGTGGTTTGGTTTTCCTTGTTTTTGTTTTTTGTAACTCCTGAAGCATGTTGTGGTCACATTCTCAGTAGAAGGAGCCCTTCAGATATGCTATCTGTGTGGTGTCTGCTCGCTGCGCCAGGAGGGGAGCTCCCAGCCTTGCAAACAGCAGGTGGGTTTGTGGTCTTTTTCACTTGAGATTTAAGCAGACGAATCTGTGTCCTGCTCTGGAAGAGACAATAGGTGTAAGCTGGACTGTTGCACATCCTTCCTCAAGCCCACTCTTGTGGCCTTGGGGCGTTTTTATCCTGCTTGTCAACAAACAAACACTGCTCAGTGGGATGAGAGATCAGGGTGAGGGTGAAGGACAAATGAGGCAACTGGTAAAGCCTTATTTACAGGCAGGTAACCTTCCTTACACATTTCTCCTTGATCCAGGCCTTATCTCTTTAGAAAAGCTCAATTTATCCTAAGCTAATGGCAACATTAGCTCGTGGTTGCCTTGAGACTGTGTATATTGAGCTGAGATGACTGAAGAACCAAAGTGGCTCATGAAGTCGAGGACAGTAGCCTGCAGCGATGATGGCAGCAAGGTGATTGTATTACAGGTTGTGTAGTGTTTGCTCACCCTTCATACATCGTTCTGTTTTCTTGCACATGTCTATGGAGTTGCTGAAGGGAAATGAAGGGTGCTTTTCATTGTCTTGAGACTCAGTGTGAGTAACACCGCCCCGTTAATCATGGTTCCCTGGAGAAACTGAGCTGCTTAAGGTCCAAACCACCACCAGATGGCAGCTGAAGTTCAAATATGAGATGGGCCCAAGGTCCCTGCAGAGGACTGCCAGACAGGGGAACTTTGTGGTCCTTGAATTGGGAAGATAAAAAAAAAAATGTGAGTAATTGGCATAGTGCAGGCAGCGTTGGAAAGTCCCTAACTGATGGGTGAGTGGGGGAACTAACGTCTTAGTGCTGCAAGAGTTCCTTCATTCTATCAGATAACTTCTTAGCATACTTTCCTTTACATTACAAGCAATACATCACTGCTTTGTCCCAAGAGGCTGAAACACTCTGTGTGTGCCTCTTATCCTGGTCACGCACCAGTGCTCAGAAATGTTGACTTAAAATGCTTTGTTTAATCAAGATAAAATTCAGAGCAGACGTTTCCAGTTCACTTTTACTGAAATAGATGCTGCGGTAACTTCCAGAAGAAACCACAAGACTGAATACTTGCATGCCTTTTTGGTTTTGCTTTCTTTTTATATCTCCCCACCTCCACAGCTCCCCTGGATGCAGAGATTGCATTGCTTCCTCAGGTAGGCTTTGCTTTTGTGTCTGGAAAGTTCGACTCAAGTAACCCAAGTTGCTGGAAATCTGCCTGTTACAGCTGAGAATGAATGCATAAGGCTGTTAAAGTCTCATAAATCAGCTCCATAAAGTGGTTACAGGGCAAAAATTGTGCCTTATGTGAAACAAAGAATGGTACTGTGCTATTGGTTTGCAGGTTTGTTCTCTCAGCAGAAGGAAAACCTGAACTGGGCAGAGAGAGGATGAAGCCCTCCTGCGCATCCTTCAGAGGCACCACAAGCAACAGGAGCAGCTTCCTACTGGCCCAGCACAGGTATGTCTGATGTGTACTACTTTTCTGAGAGAGTGGTCAGGCACTGGGGTGGGTGCCCAGGGAGCTGGTGGAGCCACTGACTCTGGAGGTGTTCAAGGGATGGTTGGATTTTGTGTTGAGGGACATGGTTTAGTGAGAACTACTGGTGATGAGTGGATGGTTGGACTGGAGGATCTTGAAGGTCTTCTCCAACCTTCTGTGATTCTGTACACAGTGAACTGTGTCACATCTCATTGAGGATGAGCTTCGGTTCATCTCCTCTTGTAACTGTGGCTAAGTAGGTGGTGACATGCTGATCAAGGGCTGTTTTGGCTGCAGTGTATGCACACGAACTCTGCAGCTCCATGAGAACAGTAGGTCATCCCTGGGCCAGTGGTAATGCAGTGGTACATCAGAAGCAAGTCTTTATCAATTCATTTCACATCTGGCACACTTTGTGTTTCAGAAACCACATCAGCTACCTTCAATCCAACTCCCACTGACCACACCATTAAGAGTATTTCTTAATTATTATTTCTTATTATTACGAGCCAGATAGGAAATGAACTGAGAGTAAATACCTCAACAGTGCACTTACTGACCTTCAGCATCTTCTGAAATTGCACAACCCCAAAGAAACCCATACAAAAGGTCAGCTTTGCATTCTGCAATGTAACTGATGTTTATTACTTTATTAAATAGCCAATTCTAAAGAACAGTAAAAAACAGGCATCATTTGGTGTTCTTAAAAAAAAAAAACAAACACAACATTTGTCCAAAATAAAGACTGTTAGAAAAATTAACAAGTTTGGCCCCAGAAAGCTACATATACCTTCTGCTCTCCATGAGAAGTGCTGGGCAGTTATAAATACTGTTCCTTTTCATCTAGCAAAGTTTAACAATGTATACATTAGTATTTCCATTACAGTTTTTTTTTTTCACATTTTTTCTGTAAACAAGATCAATATAAAACTGCCTTGTTAGCAAGCTTAAGAAACTATTGCGTTTCTGTACAGTAAATACAAGTAGGACAATCCTGGATTTTCCTTCCATTTTCATCAGCATTCCATTTACCAAGACATTAAAAAGATTTCAATTAGTACAAAAATATAATCAGAGTAAATGCCTGCAAAGATTTCAGTGTTTGAGTGAGTCCTTGTTAACAGGCAATGAAAATGCTATTGAGTTCTGAATGTGAAGATCTGTCTGTACAGCTTCTGCTCTTCTGAGAGCTGAGCAGCATAGTGCTGTGTCCAAAGGCACTGGTTATCCATCTGAAATGTTCACTTCTTATTTACTAAAGGTAATTTAACATTGAGCTGAATGAAAACCACTGTGTTTGGTCTATGTGCAAAAAGGCGAAGCTGCTTAACAAACCCCACCAGTGGGCACCTGCTCTCCACAGGGCAGGGCTGACTTCTCAGAATGCCTGTAGAACTTAGCAAGAACTGTGACTTCAGTTAGACCTCAGTCTGGTGTGGGTGACCGACTGGGCAACATCACACACTTGTTCCTTCCCCGCAGAAACAGAAATCCCTCTCTTGTTCTCTGCAGAGAAGTTTAAGACTCAATGGAAAATCTTCATTACCAGTACTGCTGAAATGGAGGGGCAGGAATTATTTTTTTCTGTTGCAGTACTGCTACTGACTCATCATTCTTATATCAAATGTCAAATTCAGTTTTCATCTTCCATTTTTCTAATCTGGCCTCTAATAGAGAATAAGACAAAACGGAGCGCTACAACTATAGCATTGTTCATTGCATCAACAAATGTTTTGCATATAAACGTAGGTTCGATGCAGATATTTCATCTGTGTGTCATCATGTTCCATTCGTGCGCTCCAGAAAAATCTGTAAGCCAAAACTGAGCATCTTTTAAACCATGAACGTGGTTTTCCAAGTTAAATTCTTTTTTAACCCAGTCTCAGACAAGATCGATCCTGCATGACTGCTCTTCCTAAATGTTCTACAGCAGCATTCTGTACGTGCCTGTTTCCAGTGCTTTTATGTGCATTCCTGCAGAGGACACACAGATCAGAGGAGCCAGGAACCAGAGAGAGCGGGCACCCAGGGATGAAGCCAGCCACGAGAAGAGCAACAGGCAGAGGAAAAAGCAAAAAGAGACTAAAAGGAAGGGAAGGTAATGCTCTGGACAGAGTCCACAGGATTGACTTATCCCATGTTTACGTTATACTAACTGAACCAGTACAGCAATTGCTTCCCTTGCTGTTTGAAATGGGTGATGGTGCCTGATTAGATGCTGCCTGTTTGTTACAGGCTAATATAGAAACCATCCTGTCACAGCCTACACTTAAATAAAAAATCTTCAGTAGAAAAGTCTTGCATAAAGAAACAGAATATCTGTTAAGGTGAAGGAAAACAGCAAGTACTGCCAGACAGCACATAGTGGTGTCGTTACTGAGCTCTTAGTAGACACTTCTGCGTGGTAAACAGTATTTCCTTTGTAGAAAGGCCCTCCTGCTGAGTAAACTAGCATCTTCAAAAGAGCAATAAGCTGTTCTGAGCAAAGCAGAGTGAACAAAGGTGGACTTCTGTTCACAAGTAGTATGTCAGCTATTTTCATTACTCAGAAGAGGCTTTTTTCCCTTTCCAGCTCTTTTCTCTTTGCTCCAGTTCAGCTTCAGTGAAGGCTGCCGGGCCCCAGTTTGTGATGAGGTGTGGATTCTTGGAGCCTGGAAGACAGAGTGCATTGAAACAAGAGTTTCTGACAGTACCACCACTCCCACAGCAGCAGGAGAGACCCAGAACGATTCAGTCAGTGCTCCATGGTTGGGAGCCATCACAAAGGCAGCCCAAGGAGCCACCTAACTGCAGCAGGAGGAACACCTGGGACACAGCAAAGGTGCTTCAAGGAAGAGGTTCCCAGCTGCTGCAGTCTCAGCCTAAACATCCAGTAAGTGGTAAAGGCATCTTTACTTTGTGCTTTTGGCAATCCACATTTAGGCTGACTGTGTTAAACACTCAAACATGCCATGTTCAGGTTGAAATATATATAATACTACAATGCAATGCTATAATAATGTAAATATTAGAGACAGTATGATATAATGCAGTATGTTGTATCTTAAGATCAATACACTATTATGATGCAAAGTAGTAATATAATGTAACAATTATTGCATCACATCATACCATACCCTGTATTCTGATATAAGGCTAAAAAACAATTAGTTTCTGCAAGGCCAGGAGAGGTAAAGACTTGAAAAGGTTCTTACGTTTAATTTTGCACAAATGTAGCACTCCAGGTATGTGGATTTCATAATGGCCCTTTTTAAAGCAAATAAGAGCTTTTATCTACTCCTACTAATTTAACAATATTAATTTATTTTAAGCAAAACCAAATCCTCAGCAGGCAGCAGTCTAATCAGTCAGGATCCTTCACTACTTACACTGCACTGCACACACGTTTTAAGTCTTACATTAACAGCACTTTTTTGTAATACACTTCAAGTAGTGCAGAGTTGCAAACTTCCTTCTTCAGAACCACCCCACCACTCAGAGAGAAGATGCTACTCTGACCAGCAGTTCTGACAATGTAGTGTTCATAGGCTGTAGAGAAGCCAGTAAGCTACAAGAAAAGGTGGCCTTGAATACACAGCTGGTTGATGCACGCATGTGAGTACAATGCTTTTGTGATTTTAATGTTGATACCTTGTTTACCTGGCTCTATTAGTCGAATTAATCCCTCATGATGAGCTACTTTGTCTTTCCAGCTCCTGGTGTTATTAGCTGCCGTTTCCAACTTCTTTTTAACCTCCTGAAATAAAACACAGCCCCATTTAAAAAATGAAAATAATTTGATTGTATTTATACAAAAATAAAACATTTTTCAATCTAACAACTGTACCATGCTCTGTCAGGCTGCACTGCTCAGTGTGGACAGGGCTGTTCCATTTCAGATCAACACGTTCACTCATTTAGTCACTCACTGGCTATGTAAAAGTAAGTCATCAAACCAAAATCCAGCAGTAACCGGGGCTGTAAGATGCCTGTAGCTGTGTAACTACAGCTGCTCTTCAAGAAGATCAAAAACATACATAAACTGTAGTTTAGTATAAGTCATGCTATATTTAGTAGTACTGTGATCTAATAACAGCTACTGAGTACATCTCACAGTTAGAAATCATGATGTGATAAATGGAACAGACTGCTGCTGATAGCCACAAGCAAGAAAGAGACATTCTTCTATGTAAACTGGTCTTTTGGTCAATTCTAAATAGAAGGTGGGCATGATGAATTATTCCTAAAATAATGTGAACTACTGCACTCCACCACTTCAGCTGTACTGTTTGTTTTTTAATTCTCTTACAGTCAGCCAGCAGTACAGAGCAGTAAATGATACTGCATATACAAAAAAGCTGAGTATTACCTGAAAGTAACACTCATGATGAGTTAGATGCAGCCCCAACACGGTGAGTCGTAAGGTGGCACTATATCCTGTGCCAGTCCAGCTGTCCTTCACAGAATCTAACTCCAAGGACACAGTGACAGCATAAATATACTCCCAATTAAACAGAAATCTCGCTGTTTTGTTTTCCTGACCTAAACAGAAGCAGGGGCAACACCTCTCCAGCCCTGTGAAGCACAGAGAAATGGTCTCTGCACTCACTTCTGAGTAATTCTGAGAAATACTTCACATTTCTTCCACAAGTACAGCTACTGGCCTACACAAAAAATGCTCAGCTGAACAGAGAACAGGCCTGGCATTTAGGAGACAAGGCACCGCTACATTAGAGGATCTCGACTCATTCCTTGCCATCCTCAATATCAATTCAGTACTTAAGTACTTCTAAAGGAACAAGGGCTTACAGGTGCACAGCAGTATTTCACCTGTAGAAGACACTGTCCCATTAAATCATCAAAACATCGCAAGAGTAACTAATTCAAAAGCATCACATCTGATTATGGCAGCAATGGGACTGCATACAGCAACAGACAGACACGTCAAGAGCATTTCAGGCTATGACTGAGCTGGCTTGCATAGGAATGAGGATAAAAGAATAAAGGAGTGGTATATTTTAAACTGTCCTCTTCTTCAGACACATGTACTGGTCTGTGGCAAAAAAAAAAACCAAAAAAAAAATCACATAACTACCCGACCTGTTCTTATAAATCTTGTGCTTTGCTAATCCTTAAGCATGACATTGAGGAACTTCAAATTCAGTTGAAACACTGCATACCTGGCCAACAGGAGAGGCTGATAAACAGAATGGCTCACCTCATACTGCTCAAGGGCCTCTTTCCTTTCCAGTTCAAGCTGTTCCAGTTGCTGCATAGCAACCTGAAGAGCCTGCTCCTTTATCATTCTCTGGTTTTCTAGCTCCTGCTTCTCTGCTTCTGTCATCTGAATGGTCTGCTGCTGCTGCAAGTGCCATTTTTCCAGTTCAGCTCTCTTTGCTGACTCCTCTTCCAGTAATCTGCAACGGGGATTATGGTGTTAGCTGCACTTCACAGTAAGTTGTAGCCACTATGTAGCATACACAGAGGAGAGCCAAGCTAATTATTTTATTTCTTGGAAATTTTAGTTAAAAATAAAGTCAAATATCGGGAAGCAGAGAAAATGTTACTGCTTCTTGGCTTGTCTTCAGTGTGGCTCTGAAGTCACTCCAGCAGTGCAGGAGGCTCACTGCTACAAAGGGCTATTCAGAAAATTCAGTCAATGATGCAAATGCAAAACAGTGAAAACCAGAGAAGAAACAAACGCATGAGTTATCTTAATTGTCTGGAGAGGAGCAACTCCATGAAATCACAGAAAGTGAAGCTCATACACGTAACAGAAGATTTAACCCTTTACCAGTTGAAATACAACAGCAAGCTGTATTCCCAGCTGCTACTTTATAAAACACACAACTGCAAATTTGTACAGAATGATGACAGTTTTCAAGTGTGGACAGGCAAAATACATGGTGAAAAGTAAGTGAGCCTGCTCTTCTGAAGTTACTGAGCACTATCCCTGTTAGGGGCTAATAAAAACATACAGAAAAAAAATGAATGCCAATTTTGGCCTTCATAACTTAACAGAAGAAAACCTCCCGGGTCTTTGCACTTTATTTCCCCTTCCCAGCACAGTGTGCAAGATGCAAACAGTCTTCAAAAGCATGGCACAGTTGGTTATTAGTGCAGGGGAGAGGGAACAGAAACATCACCACTGGGTAAAACACATACCTGGCTTGAAGTTTCCTTACAGTCTCTTCATCCTGACGTGCCTGTTTCTCAACCTCCAAAGCTTCCTGGAGCTGCTTATACATCTCTTCCAGTTCACGTACCCTCTGTAAATACTGTTCCAGTTCAGATGATTTCTGAGCGACTTGCTCTTCCATTTTTTGCCTCACCTAGCAGCATAAATTGAGGGCATGGGTGAGTTACCATTCAATTCAGGTTTCCAAAGATAAAGGAAGTACCAGGTTTCTCTCAGATGTCATTTTCAGAGAGACATTTTCCTGCAGCCTGCAGAGCAAGACTGATCAAAGAGAGCCTAGAGTTGCAGCTATGAAACAGTCATTTACACTTTCTCACTACATGCTGCACAGGATTCTTACAGTGGTTTAAGTCCATCTTCAGTCAGCTTGACCATGAGACTTAGTGTACAGTGTACAGATACACACTAAACAGAAGGAAAGAAAAGCTTGCAGAGTGCCTGGATGCAAAGGTGAAGGCACCTTAATTACACTGTTTCAGCTCAGGCAGCTGGATGATGGCACTGCAGTGTGCAACAGTACAGGGTGGATAAAAGGTTGGAAGTCATCTGGGGAGGCTGACTTAACTGAGAGCAATTACTGTAACCAAAAATTGAAGGTAAGAACTAGAGAAAAGTGAAGGAGAAGCTGCGTATCCACAGCATCATCCCACCTTGCCCCAGCACTGACCAGAGCAGGGTACTGCAGCACCTGATCTGTCCTGCTCAGCTCACACTGGGGACAACAGCAGTCAGAGAGGAGAAAGTACTCAAACCTCTGCAGTTGTAACACATAACACTTCACAGAAGGTGAAGCAGTGCTCCTGGTGTCAGCAAGAAAAGCTTGCTTTCTCTTGTGGTAGAACAGCCTGTCCTGCTCCACTGCTGCTCTCCCTGGGCTAACCTAAATCCCACTGACCCAGAAAGCCATGGTGCCCAGCAATGCACACTCAGCACATAACACAGCACTACACACACTACACATTTGTCCTGAGGTGTTATTGCATAATTGCACTGACATGACTACTTCTATTACTTTTCTGCAGCTGACAGAAGAGCCTGTTAATGCCTCACTAAATCCCTGAAGACAGAAGAATTAGTTTTGGAAATCCTTGTCCTGGATTATAAGAACAGCATTTTAATGCTGCAAGTCTTCCTCTCATTGTGCTTGTGGGTGGCTAAATACAGAAGAACCAGCAGTGTGAAGAAAGGAACAGTTTGGGGAATATAATAAATTCAGAAAAATCCTAAAATGCATTTTAAATTATATCTTTGTTCATTTTCTATATATACACAACGTGGACCAGCCTCAGGCTGTCCACCTGTAAAAATAAGGATAAATTCAGTCTGCATTTATTTTGTCAACCATTCATTCCACTGGTGATTTTCCAGTAATACTGAAGCTCTGAATGCTGCACAAGCCATGGAGCTGTTTCAGTTTTTTATTCCCTTGTAAAATTATTTTATCCTTACACCTCTAATAAATGTAAAGCAGACTGCATTCTCCAACCTCCTGCAAGTTCTGCTGAAACCTTTTGGTGACTGCGTGTGAGGGACATCACTGCTGAGCTGCTGACCACAGCCTGGAGTCTCAGCTGGCACCGCTCGCTGCAGGAACCACTCACCATTTTTTCTCTCTCCAGCTCCAGACTGAAGCGATCCTGTAACTCAACTTGGGTCTGAAGCCTCTTCTTCTCCTCCTCAGCAGCACGGGCAGCTGCTGCTTCCAGTTGCTGAAAAGCAAAAAAATAATTTATCAAAAGTAAACCATTTGGGGGAAATGGAATTCAATTAATATTTTATTTTATTTATTTAAAAGAAGCCTTCCAAAGCATTAAGGCTTCAGCTGTTGTCTTCGTGCTTCTTTTTAATGCCTGAGCCTATTCTCAATCTCTAAATATCAATTTTAGTCTTACTACTGCGAGACAATTTTAAATTTATTATTAAAAAAATAAAAGACTACCAGATCTCCTCCACATTTCCTTTGAGATCTCCATGACAAACCAACAGAGAAGGAAATACAGCCATGTCTGTTTCGTATGGGGCAGAAAACTATTACAGAAAACCCCATTCCAGACAGGCCTGCACAGGAGTTCAGCAGCAGTGAAAACATGCCAGCATGCGCAGAGTTCACACAGAAAGAGGGAAGCACTAAATTGCCATGGCAAAGCAGAAGCACCACAACAAGAAGTGATTGTGCTATCATGAATCACACCCCTTTAACATGCCATAAATTGCCATCTAAGGTAAAAAGAAAGAATTATAGACAATAATCACCACTGGGGAAAAAAAACTCTCCTTGTCAAAGCTCAAGCAAGAGAAACAGCTGCTGGGACCTTCACAACTTCCTGCAACTTCTTTAACAGGGTCTTTTTTTTTTTTTTTTTTTTTTTGCATCTTATTTTCACAAATAAAGATTGCCATTGCATTTATTCTTTTCATCTTACTTCAATAGCACCTACTTTCAGAGTGCTGGGAGGGCTGGAAATGTACAAGCACCAGTCAAAACATTAACAGCACTGGAAACAAAATAACTCTTTCACAGCATTTTCTAAAGAAACTTATCTGATTCATGGGAGAGAACTGAAAACAAGTGCCCTTTTTTAACATGCTAGACTGGGGAGTTAACTGCCACGGACCTTCAGCAAGAGAGGGACACTCATCTTTAGATGGGCAGAAGGGAAGGCTCTCAGTTTCTTTGTAAGCACAGTATAGAAAAGCTCTCCTTTGAAAGGCTAAAATTACTCCACCAGTCTTATGGGAATATTTATCCCTCCTCTGTCAGAACATCAGTAAGCCTACAATCGTGGTCAAACCCAAGATGCTATTTAAGTGAAGTTTCCTTCCTCACATTCTAATTAAACAAACATTGCCAGAGAGAGCAAACGTGTGCCAGGCTTTTGCCACAGCTCAAACAAGCCGCTCTTAGCAGCAGCTCCCTGCTTTCCTTGCAGAAACCTGCCTGGTGCCTGGCCAGTAACGTTACCTGGATATCACAGCAGCTACGGGCTTTAGGGAGAAGTCCCACAGCGTGAGGAGGGGAAGGGCAAGAAGAGCACACTGCTCCAGCAGGAGTTAACACAGCCCCCAAATCCCAATCAAGACCCTAAACTGAAATAGAAAGGGTGCACAAGGCTTTTGCACACTCTCTTGTAAGAAAACTTACCTCAGTCTATTCAGCGTGTGCATCTCAAAATTCCATTTTACATTATGAAAAAAGGTCTATTTTAGACAAAGGCACCTCTATTCTTCCGTTATTTTTTAGAGCAGGAGCTATCACAACAAAAACTGGTCTCAGCGTGCACTTTGGCAGCTGCTGTGTAGGGCTGGCTCTCAGCCACCTGCAGCAAACCAAACTCAGAGCCTGCCAAAACAATTCCTTTTCCTGAATCGTTTACAAAGACTTTTTCTTGAAGAGTTTTGATGCTGTGGTTTTTTTTGGCTTTTTTAAAACTAATCAGTTTAAATTCTTCTAGCATAGTGGCTCCCAGATAACTCCTCTTAGCCACAGTGCAGTATTTATGTCAGAGACCAAATTCTTTTCCTTGAGAAGTCACTGCAATCCCACCCACTTTAAAAGATGATCCTTTGCCTCGGCTCCTGTTGGTTTACCCCTTGTGATTTCAGAGACATCCTGGAGCCTGTCAGCATCCTGCTGCTCCCTCATGAGTGCTCTCCTATCACCTTCCCCTCCCCTATCATCTCCCCATGAAGTCAACTGCACATAAAAATCCATCGCTATGATCTCTGTTAACAGGTGCATTTCTTACCAGTAAATCTGTAACACAGGCTACCCTGGGAAGCACGTTTGGCATTACAAATTGCATGTATGTGGTGTACAGGGGTAAAATGAAATTTAGAAAAATGGTTTTCCGCTGTCAGATTTTCCTTTAAAACAAACAGAACACACCTGCCCTCAATGGGAACGCAAAAAATCAAATTACAAAGAGTGAACAAAAGACTCTTCAGACTAAGCATGCAGCAGAGATCTCGGCTGCCCCAGCAGGAGGCTCTCCACTCAGCAGCCAACGTGTTGGTGAGCACTTCAATGGCTCTTCTCCCTAATTCCAAGGCACACTCTTTAAAAGGCATCACGACAATAAAACACATCATAGCTCCCCCTGCAAGTCTTTACAGGAAAAAATAGGAAGCATATCTGAATTCTAATCAGTGTCTGTGCAGAGAGCTATCACACATGCTCCTCGTTTCAATGATCCATCAGCACATTCAGCCCACTGTTGGTGCACAGCCATAGCAGAGGTGCTTTCAGCCACCAGATTCAGACTAGAAGCTGTCTGTGAGGAAGTTATTCAGAAAGCCTTGTGCTAACGCTCAGAAATTTCTAGAGCAATTCTCAGGCTTTCAAAAGACAATCCAACATTTACAAGGAACAAGCATTTAACCAACATATAAACGTTATGTTTCTCAGCTCCGTAAATCTAACACTTCTGCAATATAATTAAACCTACACATATTCACAAAATCAATTCACAGCTTTGGAGTCTTTGTAAATCCAACTTCTATCTCTAGAAATTAAGTCTATGCGAGGAGGAGCGTTCCACCCCAGATAGTTCACACAGCATTAGAAAAATTGCCTGGGAAATTCAATGGGAAGCCCCCTGTTCAGCAGACATTTCCAACGGGGAAAAACCCAAACCAACAACCAACCAGAAGTAATTGAAAATGTGAGAGTGCCCAGCCCCCAAACGCCACGCACAAACTTCAGTAATGTTCACATGCACAGAGGATGGGGCCACAACACACGGGTTACCCTGAGCCCACAGATCCCCAGAAATGGCTGCAGCAGTGCGCCAGGCGTTACTGCGGGCTGCAGCAATCCATTACCTGGGCACTCGAGCTGGCACAAACTCCCCTCCTCTACTGAAGTTTGCTTAATGTGCCTCAACCCCCGAGCAGCCAAACGGACTTCAGAAGCCCATCTAAACTGCGGAGGCTGAGCCTAAAGCGTGCAGGTCAGCAGCTCGCACTCCCACCTTTCTCACAGTCTCCAGCTCCTTCTGCTTGTTCTCATTGGCCGCCTGCAGCTCCTTCATCTGCCTCTCCAATTCCTCCTGCTCAGCCAAGAGCTTCTGGCGCAGTTCTTTCCGTTTCTGGCGTGCTTCTTTGTGGGGCGGAGGGCTCCCCGCCCGCAGCAGGCTCACGGTGGTCTGTATGGCTGGGAAGGAGCGTGCAAAACACAGGGAGAGTAGGAGAACATCACTGATGGGAAACACCCAACTTTCCAGACAGCCCAGGGAAATGAATACCTGTGCTGGGTGGTTTTTTTTCCTGTTTTAATGCGTGTTTAAATCAGAAACACAACCCCTAGTAAAAGGAACTTGGCTTTCAATAGGCTGCGTGCCACAAGAAGGTCAGGCAGTTCCAAGGCATTCTGTCAGTTCTGATACTGATGTTCAACAAGCAGTGGGCAAACCAATTATTTGTGTACCTCACTACAGAAACAACTCCCACATTCCTCACTGCCAGGGTTCATCAAACCTAATCAGGAAGTCCAAAATGTTATCCAACATACATGTTCACCAACGTTCCCAGAACTGACCTTACATATTTTCAGTCTCACTAGAAAAACAGTCTTCCAGTAAGCAAGCAGTTCTTATTGACTTATATTCAAATAAGGAAATAACAGGCATCAGAGCTGAGGAGAATGCTTTTGATAGATATCAGTATCTATATATAGATAGATACATATATCTATATATAAGATAGATATATATATCTTATATCTATCTTATAGATAGATGCTTTTGATAGTTATCAGTACACACTTTTTATCTGCCACAACCGCGAAAATAGATCTCATCTTGGAACCAAGTAATTCTTTGTACATCAGACTTTGGTGCAAAGTACATGCTTCAGGTAGAAAGGAAGTATGAAGCAGCTCCAAATAGTAGCAGAGTAAATACTGAAACGTTGCACATGCTTAAATATTGTTGGCAACAGTGGATTTGCAAAAGCCTCTGCCTCACCCTGCAGAAGACGTGTGTAAGGTCACACTGTGCATTACCCAGGAAGGTCTCAGACGGAGTAACTTCTTTGTGGTAATAGAAAAGGAAGTCCCAATTCCCAGCTTCACCCTCAGCTCACCAAGCCAAGCTACCTCAAGCAAAACCATGAAAGCAAAGCCTATTCATGATGCTGAAAGAGACAAGCTTCCCCTTTCTCCTCAAATCCAACAATTCCCTGTGTATTTCCTGCCCTTCTCACCTGCAGAAGAACAGCAAAAAAGCAACTAAGAGTCATTTAATTTGGGCTGCTTGAACTGAGGCACCTGAATGAAAGAAGGCAATTCCTACCCTATGACTCCCTTCCTGAGTCAGTTTCCTCAAAGGTGACAAAATGGAAGCCCCAAAATGGTAAGACCAAGCATTTTAAAACTGAGTAAAGCACATCTCATAAGGCTTCAGCTTACTTTAAAGCAGCCTGATCTAGAGGATGGCAGCCCAGCCCGTGGCAGGGGCTTGAAACCAGGCCATCTTCAAGGTCTATCCTTAAACTTTATAGAACCACATCCTGTGATTCTATAAAAATAACTCCAACGTTTCTGAAACCTTACCTTGAATCCACTCTTGCTTCTTCTTTTTATCAGAGGCACTGATCTCAAAGCTTTTATCAAGGCACTTTATAAGAAAAAGGCATTTCTTTCCATCTTTGTCAGGCAAGGCCTACAACATATGAAAAAGGATTGTTCTTGCAGACATCATTAAGGTACACCATCAAGCCCCATTTCTGCACTTATCTTTTACATATCTACAAATACTAATATTAAAGAATGTTTACACAAAGAGCACGTGCAGACTGCTCCATACAAAGTAAAAAAAATGTTCTGTTAATAGAAGCTGTCAGAGGTCACAAAAAATATACATTCTTTAGAGACAGCCATGGATGGTTTTCTGTTTGTTTCCTTTTACCTCTACACAACAGTTGCCGTCCAGTATGATGTCTCCCTTCTTGTCCTTTAGGTCTTCACTTACATAGTAGGAAATAATATTGGGTTTTAGTACAAACCATCGTTCTGTCCAGTTTTTCCTTTTGTGACCTTTTTTCAGCATATAACCCTGCAAAAAACAGCACATCTGAAAGGCCTGGCCCATTCTGAACATCTCAGTCTTTTGGTTACATAAAGTCTTCTGGTGGCATAGGAATTTCCTAGCAGAGTACATAGAAAAATTAGCTCAAGTCCCTACAGACAGTCCCTACACATTTCCACCCCCTAATACCAGCATGCTGCTAATTGTTTGCCCCATGAGAAACAGCACCCTGATCCTCTGTCCTGCTTTCAGTAACAGGATTAGCTTAAGAACTAAGTAATTATTGTGCCTACTGCAAGTCCTTATTATTTGGTCTCTCTGATTACTATTTAATTTCCTTCTGTCAAGCAGAGACATTTGCCATCACTGAGATTTATGGCTAATAATTTAATAAAAGTCGCTATTAAAAAAAAATCATTCTATCCTGTTTAGATGCACACCGTGGTAACAGATGAAGATGTGGGGGCTCTGCTGTGACCTGGTCAGGTATTACTCTACAGTTTCAAAGTCAGATGGTAGTTCAGCTGCCATTTCTGAACGATATTCCCTCCCCCCCTCTTTATTTTTTTTCTTTAATAACGTATTTTTAACTTGACTCTAACTTCAGAAGTCCTATCAGACAAAACTGAAACACCCATGTCAACAGAACTGTGAGAAAGCAACAGAGAAAGCACCGTACCCCTGATATTTCAGGTTAAGAGAAAAGAGAAAAACGTTCACGGTTTCCTTTCTACATCTATCAGCTACAGCACACTGGATATAAGCAAACAAATACGCTCTGACAAAACCAAAGCTGTCTCTCTCGACAGGTCTGGGGCAAAGAAATCAGGACATTCAGAGGAGCCTGTTTGTTTTTAGAAAACAAAACCACACACACAGAGCTTGGCTGTGCTCTGCTCCTCCAGCCCACCAGCTGCAGCCAGAGCCCAGCCGTGCCTATTCCCTCGCCATCCCACCCCTTGCCCAGGACAGGAATGCACAGGAATGCTCTGCTCCCCCGCACGCAGCCGGAGGTCCGGGTGGTCGCCCCGGGAAGGACTCCTGCAGCTTTGCCCTTCCTGCTTTGAATGATCCTGTCCATAACCAGTGTCTTTCCCTTCCTCATACACGGATAGAATTCGCTTTCAAAGCCAGGCCAGACTGATATTTTCCCTGTAAAACTGCTGCAAAATCTGCATCTATTATTTTCTGACAGCTCCTGGGGTTATTTTACACCAACTACCAGAGAAGTGAAGGACACTTCTTTCAGAAAGCTAAAACACAATAAAATCTAGTTGTCACTGCAATCCTCCTCAATCCTAGAGACCCAGAATAAGTGCACAACAACAACATGGATGCTAATGATGCGTCACTCATAGCTCGAAGCAATAAACCAGATCATTCTACCTGCCAAGAGCTACAAGGGAGCATGCTGTGGCTGAAGCAGACAGGGTCAGCCACAGAGGAGCTCCATTCTCCCTTAGACCAGTGACTGTCGCTGGTGCTGGGCCACACCTTGCTGCAAACTATTTTTAAGCATTAAGGAACATCTCACGGGCACTCAGACATCCTTGAGAATGAGGCCGAGCCTCTCAGAGAGGAAAGAAAGGAGACAGTCAAGGAGGAGGAAAAAAAAAAAAGAGAAAGAGACAATGCCATATAGAAACCAAAATAAGATTTCCTCACAAATTGGAAGTGGAAAGTCTGATAGGAACTGACTATTTTATCTTCATGTTATTAAACTGCAGAATGGCTTTATGCTATCTGACTCAGTACGTGTGTCTGCCCCATCCCTCACCTCCAATAAGCAACCAGGAGTTAACAAAAATAGACCTCAGCATTGTTATATGGATATTCAAAGCAGCTCCTGTGCCAAAGCACTCTGATGATTTCTTCAGAATGGCTTTGCTCAGCCTGCCAAGAAAGTCTCTGTTTCCATTCTTACCAAGAAATTAAAGAAGAAAAAAAAAAAAAAAATCCACATCAGGTAAAAGTCAGTGTTACACAGTTCTCTAGCTAAGCTCAGCTATAAGCCCTCAGGTCCCCACAATACTTTCCAGTTTTTAAAGCTGTTCCTGAATGGATCATCTGGAAATCTGCAGAACCAAAGGGCTGACAGAAGCTTGCTGTGGAAATGGGGCTCAGCGTGACTGTGTCTGAATACAAGTGAGCTGTATTGCCTGCTAAGCACCAGAAAGGAGAAAGCTCTGCAGATCCCCTACACCTTCTCGCCCTACTGAAGTGGGGTGACTTAGAAGAAAGGCTTCAGCCCAGCATTCCTTTGTCCAGACCAGGCTGAATACACAAGCTGTATCAGCACAACTTCTATTTGCTACAGTGTTTATTTGCATCTGGAAAAAACATTTCCAAAGACCGAAGAGTTGTCACGAATTAAGAACTGACAGCTGTAGCTACTTTGTCAGCTAGAAGGAACTGATAATACTATAAAAACCTGTATTTCAGTCAGAATACACTTCCTTTTAAAATGGAAATTCTCCCAACATGCAGCTCATTCACCGTACTGCAATAACTATATCAGTTGCTCTCTGATAAAAATAAGGTCATACTAAAGAACCCTGATAAGTAATTCATCTAATTCTCCCCCTGCTCTTTATCCATCAGCCATCACAAATTTAACACTTTCTACTTACGCAGTCCTTACCTGTTTGAGTACATCTAAGATGAGCTCGTTAAAGACTTCGTTAACTGCCATGGACACGGTCTGTCGGTCCATGCCCTTACTGAACTGCCCGCTCCCGATGAGATCGATCAGCTCCCACGCAGACAGGCCCTCCCGGCTGGTGTTGAGGGCAATCTTGTAGAGGTCAAACTGCTCCTGCTGCCAACCTGCTCCCATTGCTTCTGTCAGCTTTTTAAGCAAGTATTCAATCTGTGAGGAAATATAAGCAGAAATTAATCACTTCCAGCAGGCGTAGAAATCAAGAGTCTCAAGAGTAGCACAGTTTATAGTGTTGAAACTCCTTATGGCTGCGCTCCCATTCAGGCACCAACATGGTGCGCTGCTCAATTAGCAAAGACCTCAGGACCAGCAGCCTTCTGCCTCGGCTGAGCTCCTGATGGCCAGCCCCACCTGCAGCTCCGCTCTTCATCACAAAGAAACAAATCATTAACCTGCGAGCCTCTTCTACATTCAGGCTCTTACAGGATACAGATCTTCCCTGCAGTACCTTCCAGGCCAACGTGACTGAGGTGTGAGAAAGCAGGAAGTTTCAGAAAGTGTTTGTGGAATAAGAAAAACAAACAAACAATAAAAAGAGTAAGGTCGCAGTTTGGACAAGCAAAATGAAGAACCACTGGTGCACGGCCACGTCTCGGTCTTCACCTGCCCCTCCACCACACCACTCCAGCTTGGCAGAGGCATCAAAAAAAGCAGAAGAATCTATTTGTCATCTCTGTTTTTATTGTTTCCAGAATGAACTCTCCTTTTCCTTTAACCTTTCATCATCATCCTGTACACATTACCACAGTGTAATGCTTCTAATAGCTGCTCACAATAAACACAGGAATATAAAGAGGGAAAGAAAGTCGGGTGTGTTTTGCAGTTTGTTTTGCAGCACGTTACTGTTCCTTCACTCTTTAAACACCACACGTTTTGAAACTAAGCCTGCCTGCAACTTCAGCACAGGCAAAACGTTAACGGCTCATAAGGAAAACAATTAGTGAGAGTCTTTATGCAAGGACCTCTGCGCAACAAAGTAAAAACGCACTTCTGCATTTCCTTCGGCGTTGCAGACAACCCGAAGCAGAGCTCGGCCCGGCACCCCCTGCAGCTCCGGGCGCGGTGCGCTGCTCCCTCACTGCCCGCAGATGCGCACAGCTGGCACCGTAACAGCGGTGTACGGTGCCTCACCGAGAGCGGCAGAGAATTATAGAACGGCCTGGGTTGAAAAGGACCACAATTATTATGGAGTTTCAACCCCCCTGCTATGTGCAGGGTGGCCAACCACCAGACCAGGCTGCCCAGAGCCACATCCAGCTGGCCTTGAATGCCTCCAGGGATGGGGCATCCACAGCCTCTTTGGGCAACCTGGAAGGCCTAGACCAAATGCTTTTCAGGACTTCGTGTTTTGTTTGTTTTGCTGGTTTTTTTTCCACTGATGTTGGCCTGCACCACTGGGGAGCAGAACACAACTCCTTCTAGGGCTGAGGAAGCCCAGCCCACTTGAATTGCTTAACTACAGGTTGGTCAGCTCTCAGCCTGCCTAGCACCCAGCACAGGAGGTTTAGTAGCACCAAGAAACACAGAGACACCCAGCACACCTCCCTGCGAGGACCCAGCTCAGATGTGCTTTGGATGCTCTACACATGTGGATGCTACAGCTTCTCTCCCACAGCCAGAGCAGGCAGATCCCTTCCTTCCCTGCTCATTTGCCATCAGGAAAGACCCAAACGTGTACCAGGAGGCACTGCCTCGGCAAAGCTGAGAAGTGCCAAACCTGGAATTCAGCCTACATACAACTGTTCTTAGATTTCTGCAGCACCCAAATTCCTTTAAATATCTTTTCCCCATGCTGAAGTACAGCCTGCCCCAATAGGAGCTCTGCTCAATGACCCAGGCTTCAGGTAAAGCAGAGGCTGCAGAAAGGAAGGCCCAACAAGGAGGGTGTGAGACCTGCCAAGGTGCTGGGCAGTCTGACAAAGAAGTAAGGCAGAACACACATAATATAGCTACAACGTGTTATCATGTTACACACTAAAAAGAAAACAAAGTATCCTTTAATGTTATTTGTGCATATTTCTACTCTATTTTGATTGCTGGAACAAATGCAAACGTTTAAGGCTACTCAGCTCCCCTCTACGAGTCACTATCACCACAAATATCCCAAATCCCATTAAAGTACACAGAGCATATTTTAAAATACATTAACTCTTTGTATATTACATATTGCAATTTAAACGGTCTCAGAACGTATCCTTCACTCAGAAAAGCGTGGCTAACCCAAGTCCCACACAACTTTTGTCAGACGTCAGTGCTGGGGTGGGGCACGACTAGGGAGCAGTGTGAGGGAAATACTGAGAAGTAAGCTGGATCAGGCAAATATGGAAGCGAACAAGAGGCCATTCATTATGGGCTCAAATGAGGAACCTCTGCGAGCCAACGATATTTCCCCTCCTCCCCGAGGAGACGTGTGAGCTCAGCAAATAACTGACAAATTAAGGCTGCTGGCTCACACACAATCTGCCCTTGTGGTTAAAGAGTAGTGTTGAAAAGCAAATGTGAAGCAGTGTTTGCTGCTGTTCTGACAGGGCCTTGCTCGTTCTTTGATACTGCTGGGGTTGCTTTAGGACTAACGCTGCACCCACCGCCATGTTCCATAGCATGGAAAACCAGTTCCATTCCAAACCAACACTTTTCAGCCAGAACTCTGCCAGCAGAAAACAAAAAGAATACAAAGCTCAGGGGCTCCTTAACACAAACTGTGCAGCCTGCCCAGCATCTGCTCTCAGAGGGCAGCTGTTCTTCTCTCACGCTGCAATACCTACTTGCTTTCCACTTCCAGGTATCCCTGGCACGGTTCTCCACAGGGAAGGAAGTTTCACAAGTGTTTCACATATTCTTCTGATACATAAGCAGGCCTCTTAGAGGAGGAAAAAGGAAAAACGATGTCAAGGAGGCTTCCGTGCCCAACAGAGCATGGCAGACAAGGCTATTCTGGTGTGTGCTATTCAAATAGGGTTTGTGATATTAATAGTGCAGACAAAAAAAATTTAAGCTGTACACAATTCTGTACAAGTAACGTGGCAACAATCACGGCCTGTTCCACAGCCTTCATCAGTTCTTTTCCCCACCCCATCAGAACAGCACACTCTCTCAAATCAAACGTTCAATTTTTCCTTTCCACTACCACCAAAAATCCCCACATTTGAAGTCATTAAACTAGACAGACAATAACTCCTCTGGATCAATAGTTGGTGAAAACAGTGCCTCACGCACAGAGCTTTCATTCTAGTTATATCAGTTTTGATTCTGAATTGCTAAGGGTCAATTCCCAATCTATCATTCACAGTATCAGATGCCAGCATACAGAACACAGAAACAAAAGAGGTCACAAAATATTTCTGCAGGAAATATCTCCAGAAGAATCACTACTGGCAACTTGAGACTTTCACCACCCATCACCTCATTTTCAAATGCACAGCAAAACCACACAAGATTCAGAGCCTCTTTGTCCCAGCTGGGAGGATTAGAGATGACACACATTAACGCAGTAAAGACCAGAGCACAAAGACAAGGAGACTGTACAAATCGTGGTTCCTTAAGAAGCCAGACCTAAAAAGCACAGACAGGAAGTAGACAAGTATTGCATAAAAGACACGATGTGAACACTGCATTACAACAAGAGCGTGCCGCCTGCAGTGGACCTATCTGCCAGTTTCACCCTTGAGGTGGCCCAGGAACACAGCTTACCACATACCACAGCTCTCAGGCGATAAAGCATTCCCAAGCCTGCAGTCACATGTCAGAAATGAGAAAGGGGAAGTGTTAGGAAATCTTCACATACAACAGAAAACGTCCGGTTAAACAGCATACGACCGAGTCTGACAACTAAAACAGGAGGCGTAAGGAAATCTCATGACAGACGAAATACTGTTCCTTTTATGGCTGCAGCACTCCTCACCTCTCTTTTGTTTTCAGCTCCTCGTGGAGGAGGTCAGCCCTGCGAGGGCTGAAGGAAGCACACATTTCAATGCCTGTGTCCCAGATGGCTGAGTGGGAGCACCTGGAGGAGAACAGGAGCAGCTCTCCCCATGCTCTGCTCTCTGACACCAGGAGCCACACAGCTGCTCGTTAAAGCTCTGCCCCCTGCACACTGCTGCCATTGGACAAGAATTGTGCCAATTCTGGAGACCATCCACCAGGAACAACTCTTACTTGAGCAAACAAAACGCAGCATTGTTTTCCTCCAGTCTGCCTTCACTCAGCTTACAGAAATGCTGCACCTCACATATACCACAGCTTCTCCCTTGGATTGGGAAGAAGGGAGATTGGATGCCGTTTCACATTTTCTAGGGCCACAAACACCTTAGCACAAGAGACATTTATGGACCCCTGCTCCCTCCCAGCTCTCCTCTCTACAGCCCAAGGCCACCACCAGCTGAGCATTCCATATCCAATGGAGAGGCACAACTCTCGTGCTTGTGACTCGACTGCTCACCATGACACAAAGCTGCATCCCACCCCAGGCCCTTCCCCACACCGGATTTCACTAACGTCACTCACTCCTATGCCAAGTTGCCACCTCTCCTTACACAGCAGGGCAAGAGCCCAGGCCAAGCATTGCTTCTGGCTTCCAGTCTGACCTCTGCTAACAGAGCAAGGAGGCAGCTTCTGGCCCTTGTGTTATCCCCCTCTACAACTTCTAAATTTCCTCTTTGTAACTGTTTTCCTTGCTTTCTGTTTCCAAAGATTTCCTCAGCCTACGCCTCTGAAAGCTTTCCAGACTGTTCTTCCTTTTCTGTTTGAGCAGCGGCTACAGCACTTCAATTTGCTACCCACCCAGCACTTGGGCAAGGAATCAAGCCCAAATGCTTTGCAGCTGGGGCAGCAGCCCCGTCCCTGGTGTGCGTTCTAATAGGAATGGCCCAGCACAGCAGCACCTGTGCACAGGTGCACCGGCAGGAACGAAAGACAGCAGCCTCAACCTTCAGTCAAGGCGGTGCAAAGAAGTGAAACTGCACACAAGCCAGAGAGTTTTCCAGATAAGAGGTGGTTCAAACAAGCACAGAAACAGTTTAGGTCATTAAAATCAAAAATCAGAATCCCAGACAGCCCCAAGGAGCAGGTCCTGGGAGGAGGAGGAGGAAGAGAACTCTGCAGTCACATGATGTTGTACCAATACCTTCAATGGAGACCTAAGAAGTTTCTCTACCTCAACCTTGCCATCCACAAGGTGAAAAGCAAAAATATTCGTGTGATCCCTTTTCCAGCATGAAAGTACCACACAAGTTTCTTAATTCCTTATAAAGGGAAAATAAAGTTCAAAAGCCAAAAAGCCAAAGAGGTGGGTGGGAGGAGGGGAAGCAGCTGGATCCTGCACTAATCACTCTAAGCCAGAAACAGCAGTAAGTGGCATGTTGCAATGTTCACAGCCAAGGATAAGAGAAACAAACAGGGAGGGAGAAGCGCTTGCTCCCTGGCTGCGAGGTTATAATGATTCATGAGAGGTTTACATTTGTCTTGCCCAAACATAAACACTACAGAACACTGCCCTCCCATCTGCTCTACACTTTGCAAAAAATCCCTGCTCACAGTTCATTCATAGATGATGTGCAAGGCAATTTCACTTCACAGGCGGGCAACATTATCAAGGAGTAAAAACTGAATACATAAGCCAGTTTTAATACGAACTTGGGAGGCATAAAAAAGAAAAATACCTTGACTAGGTATCAATATCACTTTGAACACTATTGAAAAGAGCTGTTTTCAGAAGGAACTTCTCAGTATTGAGATAAAAAATTGCAAGTTCATACAAAAAATGCCTTCAAAATCTGGAGTTGAGATTTAATGTTAAAAAAAGTACTAAAACAACAACCAAAAAAACCATAAGAACTTAAAAGGCAGATATGAAAGGTCACATAGAGAAAGAGAAAAGCCGATCTAAATTAAGTTTCCATCTTTACTTTTGAAATTTTGAGTAAAAGGGAGTAAAGGTGGAATTTTCCAGAAGCACAGACAGCACCAGGAGGACCAACACAAACCAGAAAGAAGGGCATTCACAACAGCATTCCTGCACCAACTGATTACATTACCTGTATGGTCTAAGGCAAAAGGTTAAAGAGCATATGGGGGTATTGCATATGATAAGAACAGAGCAGCCTTTCTTTGCCAGGCTCTACAAGCTTTCCTTAAGGAGTGCAGCATGATTTACATCATGCAGTAATCGAGGAGATGCAGACACACATCCATGCCAATGAGTTTTAAAGATAATCCAAGTGAGAGAGCAATACAGGTGGACCCTGGAGACTAAGGATGGGAGGGAAACCTGGTTCCATTAAGACAGGAGTTGTCCTGGCTTTTAGAACTGTGATCTACATCCCCCAGAATGAACAGAAAAGACAAGGTAAAAAAAAAAAACAAAACAACCAAGGGAAGGCAAGAAGGCTGTCCTGTGTCTCCAGGGAATCAGCATGTCTGGTAGCAGCCTGTCATCATCAGTACAGCACAAACAGAAACACTGTACAGAGTGAAAGTGCCCTGCAAAAACTAAGCGACAAGGCAAAACCAAGTGGTTCATTTCAATATGGAAAGGGCAGTAAGTAACAGTTAGGCTCAGCAGCTCGGAGCTGTGGCATGTAAATCAGACTCTTTTCATCTTTGACTTTTCAACAATTTGAAAAAAAATATATTTCAGTGCTAAGCTGCAACCCCCCCAGGATTTCTGCAGCAGGTTTTGCAGAAGATGGTTAATGCGTAGAGTTCCACCTGGAGTCCTTCTTCCCTCACCCCTCCCCAGGGGGAAAAGCTTTAAATTGTGAAGATTCCAAAACCTTGCTGTAGGGTTACCCATACGAGCACTGCCTGTACTTGCCCACCCACTTGAAGTATAAAGAGACTTCCCTGTTATTTTGCTCACTGCTGTTTATTCCTACAAGCATTTCAAGCAAAAGCATTCAGGTGGTGGCTGGTTTTGATCAGAAACAGACATCATCTGAAAAGTCTGCACTTCTCCATTTCAACAGGAGGGCGACATGAGACTGAAGACTCATCTTGCAAGCAGAGAGCACTTTTTTTTAGCATCACGCTGTGCAAAATTTGAATCAGGCATAAGCGAGTTCTGTATTAAAGATCCCAACATGCACTACCCATGAGTGAGATGAGAACCTCAACAGCCCCAGGTGCATGTGCTGGAGTTTGTCTCCTCAGCACCAGTCAGGCCTCACAGTCTGCAAAACAGGGCATTTACAGGCAGCACTCCCACTTAGCCCAGGCTGTGTAAGTGGCAGACAAGAATAGCAATCAATATCTAAAATATCCTGCAGGATTCCCACACATGCAACCTGCAAGACAAAGAAAAGCATTCGAAGCCTTAGAAAAGAGGAAAGTAGTTTCTATGAAAAAAATCATTTTCTCTGAAAACTCCAGGGTAGCAATCATTGACATACCCAGCTGAGACACTAAGCAAAGCAATGCTGAACAGCACAAGTTTTTGTTTCTTACCTCCTCAGGTACAATGATTAAAGGGTACTTGTCCTCTGATAAGAAGTTAAAAATAACCCAGACTTTAAATGCATCTTCATCACTGATCAGCAAAGGACTTTTCGAGAGGTTCTTTTTAGCACACAGAGTCCAACACATTCTGTTGAATTCAACTTTATCAAAGTTCCCTTGAACCTAAAATGAAGAAATGGAACAACAACAACAATCAATACATAGGAATGACACAGGATAACAGACAGATGAAATTTAACAGACCAAGTCATATCAAAGCACCAAGAGATTCTAGTTTGTAAGCAGCACCAAGGCCGAAAAAGAGCACAAACCCAGCCTGCTCTGACTTCCTGCATGGGGTAAACTGAAGAACTTCTTCCAGCAAAATCCGCATCCAACCTCCAATTTCTGGTGGAGTTAATAACACCCTGACTTCACAGGAAGGAGGCCACTGTGATTTTGTCTTTCCTCTAGCACACGAGCTTTGGATCCCAAACCTTCTGCATAAACATTTTTAGTTCCAACTGCCCTTCTGTTGCACTGCTACTAAAACACCACCTAATAAAAGTGGAAACCATGAGAACGAAAACTACATGTGGACACACCAGTACCAATACTGGAAAAGTCTTTACGTTAATAAGCCTTTCTGCTTAATGTTGCTGAAATGTAACTCTTGAAGAAAATATTCACAAATGTAACCTTGCTTTCTTTAATATTAATACACCTAAAGTCTTTCGTTTTTCTCAGACTCTCAAATCCTCTCTTTACTGATAAAAAAATTTCTCTTGCTTGCATTATCCTTCACCATACCTAGCATCTGTACATAGCCATCTGTGAATTATTTACATATGTGAAAGCTTTCATTTCCTCTATTTTGTTTTTAAACCTCGTTGATGCTACAGACAAAGTATATTTATCTCCCTGCAGCTTTGCCATGCTGCTTCTCTGCCAACACAAAACCAATAAAGTCACATTCTGCACCTTTACGGAAGTCTCTTGGTATTTTGGAAATCATGGGTAAGAAAAAGGTTTTTGCACCTTGCCTGGGAGCACCACGGGTAACATCCTGTGCCATTTTCTTACGATGGGCCAAACCACACAGCCCTTGCACCCCAGAAGTGCCCTGCTAGTTACCCTGCTCCTGAGGTGACACGATGGAGCAGGAAACCTGCTTTCCTACAGGCAGCAGCACTCCAGCAGAGCAGCAGGCTCCACAAGCAGCCCATGTTTTGGTGGCAGTGACCACAGAGGGACAGATGGAACAACAACTTGTGCACGGGCCCTGGCTGGGGTAAGAGATGGTGGTTCCTGCTTGTGACACCTGAAAGAGGCACCAAACCCAAGACACCCCCAGCACCCATTGCTGCCAGGATTTGGCAGCAGCCAGCAGGTCTGAGGACTGCTCTGCCTCAGGACGGGCTGTACTGCACCAGTACTCCCATGTTAGCATCCTTCCTTCAGACCTCAATTCCCTCAGAAGCTCAATTGTGGAAGGGACTTCATCAAGTGTCTGAGCGGCATCCAGAGCACGGACACTGCATAGAAATTACTCTGGAAAGATGATCAGATCAGCATACAGGCTCCAGCTCTCCACAAAATAACTCTAATCCACCTTCACGGGTTGTTTTGTTTTGTTGGTTTTTTTTCTCTAAATCATCACAGGCTGACTTTTAAAGAAAGGATGTAATCATAAAATCAGTGTTCTGGGGATGCTAGGAGTTGTGGGTAGAACTAAGTAAACTACATGCTTTTCTTTAATGAGAGATACTATTTTTCCTGAGCAATTTCACGTGGCAACGCTAGCTATTTCTGGTATGTACATTCTTGAAGTACATTTGTGCATGGCTGTGGGGGAAGCAAGGAAAAAAGCCACAACCAAAACCAAATCAGCTCTAGAGTCAGGTCCCTACTACAGTACTCTGGACTTTGGTTTCTTCCACTGGCAGCGCTGCTGTCCAGGTTACTACATAACAATTACTCTGAAGTAATAATTACTCTAAATGAATGCACCATGGGATGTAAGAGAGATCATTTCTAAGCACTGCTTCAAAAACTGAAAATATTTGAAGTTTCTAAAATTATATTTCAACTTATTCACAGAAGTACCTCTAGCTTAATTAACAGAATGCAAACATAGAAACATTCCAAACAGGAGGAACTGATGGCTGAAAAAAACAAGTCATAAGCACACATGCACATTGCTTTTTAAGCACACAAACAGAACAAACGTCTTGAGATCAAGAAGTTTTCTTTCTGATCTCACTCAAAACAATTAATTTGCCAGAAAATACAACCAGAAATTGAGAGAGCATTCTCTATATCTTGGGGTATAAAGTACTGGTCCCTCTTTAGCAGCTTTACTTAGTATGAATTCATGACATCTGTACTGCGATCACCTCATCAAGAACAGACTATGCCTTAGAAGAATGAAAAAAAGGAGTTCCTTGTTTGCTTTGTTGGGTTTATTTTAAACAAAGGAGATGTGCCTGAATCAGTGACTTCATCCCACTGCACGCTGCCTTTTGGCACTGATGTGGTCATCTCTGAAAGATGAGATGTCACAACCAGCGCACAAAGGTGGCCTTCTGTCCAAAGACTTCACTGATTTTCAATACTAGATGTCTAAACTCTGAAGAGACGTTTAGTCAGGATAACTAATGTGAATTT
Organism: Centrocercus urophasianus; assembly: GCF_019232065.1. Lineage (NCBI taxonomy): Eukaryota > Metazoa > Chordata > Aves > Galliformes > Phasianidae > Centrocercus > Centrocercus urophasianus. Next base: position 2,688,167 of record NW_024884586.1, read on the forward strand.
AGAGACTATTTAACCCTGTTCCTAAACATTTTCTGTTGGCTGTTAAAAGAAGCCAATGACATGGGTACAACCCGCTATTATCAGAAGCCAGAGCAGCATATAAAAGAAAGCAGCACAGGAAACTACACACAGCTGTGCTTTCTTTCCAAGATAGCATATCCCTTCTTTTGCCAGGGGGTAGGAAAGTGCCCCGGGGTAGCTGCATGCTGTAACTTCACACCAACAGGTTTAGGTAGCCAGGTCTTTCATTTACAAATTGAAGTGTTATTTAATAATTGCAATTGCTGCTCTATTCCATAACTCTTCTCCCTATACACCCTTTAACAATAAAACACAGATACATTTGAAAAAGCCTTCTGCCTCTCTTTGACTCAATGGCTTGCTACTACAGATGCTACTAACAACAAACCTCTAGTTCAGACTCTACAGCTATAATCCTTCACTCAGAATAAAACAAGGGCTCTTATTTCAATCTGTGTACAAGCTGCTCGGTCTCTGTTGAACCTTACAGGAGCTCAGACAGCCAACACTAAGTGGAAATGAGATTATAACCTTCCAACGGACAAAGGCAGATTCTCCCACAGCAAGCAGCCAAGACAGCAGGTGGGTGGGTATCTGTGGCCAGCAACTCCCCCACATGGAGCAGGGCTCTGCCACTGGGTAGGAGACAAACAGACTAGAGAGGCAGAGGAGCTTAGCCAGATACACAAAGCTTTTCTTGTTTCCAAGCTGACAGACTGCATCTCAGCCATGTATCATATTTTCCACCAGTATTAAGTGTAGATTAAAGCAGCAGCAAAAGTCATCAAAACGCGGTTAAGGAGCTTGCGTAACCTGCAACCGTCACATGGGTGACTTTCCAGCAGGAGGTCACTTTGGGACTTGATGTTTTAAAAGAAAGCAACCATCCGTGTGTCTCTGCAGCCACAAATCAAAGTTTGAAGGTTTCTGGGTCAGCCTCCAAGAGAACTCAGTGGTACTGCAGCAAGTATTGTGCACTGCCTAGACCAGTCTCCCAACCAAAGCTGCTAGAAAAGAAGTATGATAGCTCTTTGCTTTCAGAAATTTCAACCTAAACTTGACACACACACAGCCCCCGGAGACCAGCTCTGGCCCAATGCCTGCCTCTACTTAGAATAAGATGGAGGGCAGCATGGGGGAAACCCTGCTGCTTTCCAGAGCTTCCCCCAAAACAACAAACATGCAACCAAAGAACTTTCAAGAACACTCCAACACCAAGGGAAAGAACTCGCAAGGCAAACCTCAGCAGCACCCCCTGACATTCCTCACCATAAATACTAGGTGGGATCTATTTATTACAATTTTTCATGAATAGACAATAAAGATACTTTTCCTGTCCTGTCTGCTGATGAGTCTATGGCAACGTTCTTTTGTAACCGTAGTATGGATTGGGACAACCTATAGCTTTAAGACACTTCCAAATAATTTTACACTGCACTGTTTCATTAATATGAACACACTGCTACACAAGCACAGCATACAGAACAACCAGATATAACAGGAAATGGAAACCAAGGAAAGAAAAACGAGCAGAGCATACCCTTCCATTTTAAGGCATTCCAGAGCACTGCCCCAAAACAACCCTGCACAGACACTCACAGCCCAATGCCTTCAGACCAGCAGGTTTCCTGCAAGCAAAGGCCTGCTGTAAGGCTGGCACGCTAAGGAAAGACACTAAAAAAAATGACAAAGGGAAAAACAGAACCCAAGAATCCCAAACTTACCTTTTCCAAGATGAATTTGTTTAAATAAGGCATGTAACCCTGATTGGAAACTGGTCCTTCGTCATCATCCCTAAAGTGTTCTTCCAAGGCCACAGGGTCATGGGGAACATTTAACACTGTGCACAGGTTATGAGAAAGGACCTGGGGACAGAACAAACATCAGTGACACCGCTGTTGGGCTGCATTTCCTCCAGAGCAGAGCTGTGATTCAGGAGCCTGTGAGCAGAAAATGGCACCTTCGTGTCAGTGCCAGTTCTGCCCTGAAGATTTTTCTCAAAAAAAAAATGGAAAACACCAACATTTAACTAAAAGAAATTGACTGCAAGGATTTGACTGCTTCACATAGTTACAGTGGTGATTCAAACAAATCTACTGCTACAGAAGCTGCCCTTTATATGCATACTCTTATGCATTTGAAAGCCAGGAGAGGCATGGAGAAACACCAAAGTAGCATGTACACTGTGAAACTGGGCAGCTAGGGAAAGTGACCACCAACAGCTAGTCTTGGAAATTATAAATTATTATTACCCAGTGAAAACAAGTATCGAGGAAAAGAATCCAATATGCCACCTTTAGGTCACAAAGAAATGACCATTCCATTCAGAGTATTAACTATGGATTTCTCTCATCTGCTTGCTTTTGAGTCACTTTTCAACATTCACCCCAAGTTTTAGATGGTAAAAGAAAAGGAAGGGTATAGAAAAGGGAAGAGTTCAGACATGTCTCTACAATTCTTATTTTAAAAAGGTATTTGCATGTACTATGTCTAAAGCTTAACGCCCACCAGCCCTCACAGCTGAGAAATGGCCTTCAAGAAGAGGAGACACACTCCATTAGTTTTAAGGAAGTACAGAATTGCTGAAAACTGACTGGTAGCCTATGCATCTTCACTGCTCCTACACAGGCTGAGCTTTGCACGCCTGAATGGTGCCAGCAATAGAAAAGCAGGGCCGGAGTACCAGCTGCTCCTGCGCCACCAGCACTTTTCTCACATAGAGAGCACTTTTCTCATCCCTTTTGCTTTCACTCCACCTCCTGAGCCAGGTCACCCCCTGCACACTGCTGCCCACAGCCCTCACCCTGGGGACAACGCAGGGTTAAGGTTCTGGGATTGTGCACCAGCAGCAGGAGCTGGGTTAAGGATACAGCTGCTGTGCCCAAGAATGGTTTGTGCTGAAAAACATACAGGAGAACCAAAGGCAGAAACACAGGTGAAACAAAATTAGGCAGAGGCTGCGAAGTAAGACATGGGAGCTTGAAGGATCCAAAGTCTAGGAAATCAGACACCTGCCACACACCTGCAATGTCTCTTATTTTGTCCCCGGATAAATTAACATATATATATTTTTCATATATGCACTAAGGAGATATACAGAGTCTAAGCACTAACTGCACAAAGTCCTACAAAGTCAGCTCAAAATAAAAGTTCAGTTCAGCAGAGAATTCCTCTCCGCACGCTCTGAAAGTTTCCACTTCTTTCAGAAAAGCACACATCTCCATAAGAAACACGTTTTCATACTAGCCAAAGCCACTAGCTGTAACAGCTGCAAAGTTACAGAACAGGAAAACAACAGCATCAGCCCTACCACAACAGAAGCTGTATTTCCCAAAGTAGCAAAACAGTATTTACAAGATACCACATTTCAGGCCACTCTCCATCAGCAGTCTATTCTCTCCAATCTATCCTTATTTTAACAAACTGTACCCAGTGAGCCCTTGTGATTCACATGTGGGGGGAAAAAGCACGCCATCATGCATGTTTCCCCTTCTATTTAAGGCTTCAGAGGGATTCCTGACTTTCTGTGGGGGGAAGCGGATCTCATTTTTGCGCCTAGATTACAGGGGCTGTAAAGGTGGCTAAGAAAAACGTTCTTCAAATGTAACTGATTTAAGCATGTTACCAACATAACTTCAATGTTCAATAAAACACTTGCTAATCATACCCTCTCCACGTTAATTCTCCCCTTGGCCTTCTTGCTATCCTCGGGCTGTCAGAAAGCTGCTTTCCACATCCAACAACCAATTACCAGGAAAGAATTCCACTTTCAATCATTTCTAAGGGCTGCCTTATCTGCCATCTCCTCTGTGCCCAGTGCTCTTTTCATAGCTCAGGAAATTCCTCCACGCCTGCCAAAGCCTGCCATTCTTCAACATGGCCCAGCACCAGCTGAATTCTTCCCTCACAGGGCAAGCCTGAAAAATTCTGCTCTGAGGTCTCGTTCTGTCTTGTTTCATTCTTTCAGATCGCATTATCTGGACCATCACAGACCCAGCTTTAATGATACACTCTCTTTTGTAGAAGCTAAGAAAAAATCAAATGGAACAAAGCAAACGAAAAAGCTCCAAACAACTAACAGCCAAGGAGTGGATTAATTAGGGTAGGAAAATCGCCCTGCCATGCAGAAACTCTATCAACCATGAGGCGGTTTTGCACCAGCGAGGGTTATTCCCCAGTGCCGTGTGGTTGCTGGGCAGCTTTCTCCTTTCCCAGCACCTGTTGTGCTCTGGATGCCCATCTAACAACTTACAGCTGCAGCAGGTGGATCCAGTGGGGGTCCCCAGGCCACAGCCCACTATGGGTCACAAGTGTTCTGGAAAGGGTCCACAAAGACACCGCTCTCCTTTTTTTTTTTCAGTCAGGAGTTTTATTAGAGAGGTGCCCATGGGTACCAAGGAGATACTGAAGGTGTTCTGCTATACAGATAACCCAGCACCAAAGGTCACCGTAGCTACTGCTACAGACTCTGGACATTGCTTTACCTGGAGGGCTAAACCCCAGCCCAGCTCTATTGCATTGCAGTCCTTCCAGAACCTCATACAAGTGGAACTGTCACCACCTGAGTGGCACCATTTCAACCTCGTCCATAGAAGCGACCTGCATTTCTAAGAGGGACGAGAGCTCTGCCACCTCTTGCCCAGTAACACAAATTTGGCCCAGATGACAGTAGGACCATTAAGAGGACAGATTATTTCTACAGTGGCTATTACCGGGTTCCTCCGTATTTTTCCTTTCCTTTCTTTTCCACCTTTTGGGGGTCTCCTCCCTCCCCCATCTCTCTTTAATGCCTGAAAACGCTGGCAGCACAGACCCCGACAGCTCCATTCACTGGCCTCGTGTGAATTCCTTCCAGGACATTCTTGGCTCATCTCTCCCCGACATCCATGTCAGCAGCCACCCCGCCAAAGCAGGCCCACACAGCGCTTTCCCTTTTCTCTCCTAATCAGCATGAAACCAGCACTGAGCAGGCCCTTAGCACAGCCATGAGGTGTTTTTGGGCCAGGCCACGTCACAGCACCTCAGCAGCGCAGCCTCCTCGCCCACCAGACGTGGGCTCACCGATGGCAGCTTGGCCATTACACCAAGCCTGGTTCCCAGCACTGCACAGTCCACCTGCACGGTCCTGGGGCCGGGCTGCCATGAGCACTGAGCCCCGTGTGCAGCCCTGCAGCACGACTGCGGCCCTGAGTCACCGTGACTAATTTCCTACTGCCCCTCAGAGCTGGACAAAGCCAATTGTCCCACGGGGTCCGGCCCGCTCCTCACAGACTCTCAGCCTTTCCAGCGCCTCGCTGCATTGTTTGAAGCCTTCCTCTCTGTCTGACCGGCCCTCTCACCCTGATTACACCATCCTTCCTCTTCCACTGGCCTCTGACTTCCCATTTAGCAGGAGGGCAAAGTGAAGGTATGAGGTACAGTAACCGCATAACAGCCCAGGTATGACTAAAGGCCAGTTTAAGTTTTCTAAGCTTCACTGGCGACTTTGGTTGCCCGCACCTTGCCGGTGTGCCTGAGGCCACATCCTGCACCAGCAATGCAGGACAAAGTCTGTCCCAGTGGCAGCACGTGGAGCAAAACAGCCAAATAACCCCACTGCCAAAACAGAAAGTCTTACAGCAACATAAGGAAGAGCTTTCAAAGACAGAGTAAAAACAAACTAGTACAAAATATTAGTTCCAATATTACACATGTACCACAAGGAGCATTGCTGGCTGCTAAGTGTAACTCCATTTAAAGCCACACTCAAGTTCCAGGTGAAAAGCAGACTGAACGTTGACACATTTGAGAAACTTTTAAAATAAGTCAATTTTAAAATGGTAGAATGAAAGAAAGGAGAGACTGGATTTAAATGTAGGAAAGCAAGTACTTGCATGCAGCTCATACTCGAACCTCAACAGCAGCTATTTTATCCACCACAATGATACTTCAGCCTTTCCACGGCAGTGTTTGAAAGCTCTGTAACAAAATGATGATTGTGTCCATATTTAAACATGTAATTTAAGAAAAAAGAAATAAAAACATCTCTATGGTGTACAAAGATGGTAACATCTGTCGTTATAACAGTAGAGCTTTTGGAGATTACTTGGGACCTTCTGTACATCCATGCCAGTACTTTACTCTAGATCACACAACTTGCAGATCCACGGTCGACAAGCTTTCCTACTGTGAAGGGAAGCTCTGTGTGTTGCAATACAGTATGCTGCTCTCTGAAAACAAATAGATTTTTACCAAATTTTTTCATGATGAAAGATTTGTTAAGTTATTAAATACTATTCATATTGCTGCTGATCTCTGCTAACCTGCTTACTCCAAGTCTCCTCTCTGTTTTATAGGGGTGGTACTCCTTATTTGTTGTAAACACAGACAGAAACGCATAACCACAAAATAATTCCCTGGTACAACACAGCCCCAAGTCAGTGAGGCAGAGCCCCTGCCCTACCGCCCCAGTAGATACAGCCATGCAAACACAATTTCTCCATAGTAGGACCATTGGTTCAGCATTCACACTCATCCTCTGCCACAAAAAGGTTGCAGAAAAACACTCTGCCTCTTGTCAGGTTTCCTGAAAACAAATTCCTGCTGGCCACAGAGAAGCAGCAGCCTCATTTTAGCTCCCCCAGTGCTACTTCCCCAAACGCCTTTGCACCAGAGAAAACTACAGAACCACCAAGGCCCATTGCTTTTCCATGCCTTTTCACTAGCATGAAACAACAAATGGCCTAGGAAGATGTTTGACAGGTAATGAGGAGGCAAGTTTAGTTTCCTCTCTCGTTTGTTTTACCTTTTTTTATACACGAGCATTTGCAGGCATGGGATGCTAACAAGACCAATAACTGTGCTTTGGTTTGGAAGCACAATTGTTCTTCTAGCACCCAGCGTATCAGCCAGCAATCCTAGCACAGAAACACCTAACTCAGGTGGAACGTGCCGGGTGAGCCCACCTGGTGACGCCTCACGGGGAGCGCAGCACAGCAATCACAGCCCTGCACACGAGGCAGCACGGGGAGAGCAATGCCGCTCTAGAACGCAAGAAGGAAAAGCCCTTCACACGAGCCAAGCCAGCCTCGCAGCCCTGCCGGCCCTACAAAGAACGGAGAAGAGCAAGGGGCTGCCCACAGCCAGCCATGTGCTGCAGGTGCTGCATCACACTGCCCACGGCAGGGCCGATCTCCCCAACATCCAAACACAGCGGGCAATGCAAGGCCAGAGCCACAACAAGGAGCCACAGTTCCAGATGTCAACAGGTGTTGTGCTCTTATTCAAAATACTTGTTTATCCAATCGCTGCTATTATCGCCAGCCCCACAAAACGGGGCCAAGATGGGACCGGGCTCGGCAAGCTTCCCGGGAGCTCTCTTTAGAGCACAGACATTACTTCAGAGCTTGGGAGGCGAAGAAAGGCACAGTTGGAGCCTCTCGATTAATTCTTCTCGTGCGTGCCCAAATAAGAGAGCGCTGCAGAGCCCCGCTTTCCCGTCGGCAGGCCGCACCCCGCAGCCCAGACGTAGGGCCGGACGGCGGGGCAGCCCCACAGCGGGCCGGGCGCTGCGGAGGCTACACGCGGACAGCAGCGCCGCAGAGCCACGGGCCCGGCGGCCTCGACGGAGGAAAAGCAGTTAACAGCCCCTGGCCGGCTTCGGAACGCGCGGCCGCGTGCCCCCGGCCGCCCCGCCCCAGCCCCGCGCCCCGCCTTGCCTTGAGCTGCGACTTGGAGACCTTTCCGCTACGGTCGAGGTCGAGCGCGGTGAAGGCGTGCCAGATGGCCTTCAGCAGCTCGTCCTTGAGGCCCACCATGGCCGGCCGGGCTGCCGCCACCCCGCTCCTACAGTCGCTCACACTCGGGTTCTCTCTTCCCGTAGCCCGCCGCCGCCAGGCCCGCCCCGCACCGCCCCGGGGGCGGGAGCCCGGCCCGGCCACCACAGGCGCCTCCCCGCGCAGGGGTGCCGCCCGCCTCCCGCCGCCTGCGCTGAGGGGAGAGGGAAGGTTGGCGCCCACCTGCCCGCTTTACCCACTAGCCGGGCAGCCAAACACAAAGCAGCGTGTCTAAAGGCGGCTGCAGTCACGAACCCTCAGAGGGAAAACAACTAAGATAGCTGGAAGTTGATGATTATTAGCTTTAAGCATCTACCTCATGCTTTATATGCAGACTTTTCAGAGCAGGGTCCTAGCTTTTTTTTCCCCTCCCCGCAGAGTTGAGAGGTGGGCAGCACCTCGTTGCCTTAAGTACAAGAAAACAGAAGACAAAGCGCCCCACAGAAAGTAATTGTGAAGGAGGAAAAGCACAAGCTTCTCTGCAGTTACTCTGGATTTACATGAGGTTGATTCCTTTGCCAGCACTTGCTTCCCACTAAGAATGTGAGAAGCCAGCTCAACTCATTAGGGCAGTAGCCCATGCTCCACACTGGTTCCCATAAGCCTCACCTGATCCATCTTCTGGTGAGCTGATCAAGAAGTTTTCTACCTATCTTGTAAGCTTCTAATACATTATTTTGTGTATATATATACACACACAAAATACACATGGTTCAACCACATGTAAGTAAAACAAACTGAGCTAAACCATTTAAGCCAGAGTTCACGCACAGACAAGCTTGCATCTGCTCAACAAGACCTTTTAGACAGAAACACAAAGTACGGTCTAACTGCATCCACATCTCAAGTGTGACTGTGGGTTATTTTAAGCAACAATCCCATAAAATGGACTAGTCTGGGTCTCCCTCCAATCTACATTTAAAGCCTTTGAAGATAACATTGGCACAATGGAATGCCAATTATCAGCGATCACACTTAACCACAAAGCCCTTGATAGCTCTTCACAAACTAATTTGCTTGCATTATTCATGTGACAAAGTTGTGATGCAACGACATATTTCTGCTTTTCTTGGAGGTTGAGAGCTCAGCAGTTCTATTTTACAAGCTGTGCTTATTCTAATCTTATTTGCTAACCCTGGTTAAAGCATGACTGAAGTGTGTCGGGGAGGTGAGGGAGCAAAAACTGGCTCAGTCTCAGAGTGACTCACTTTCAGGAAAAAGCTTTAGACCTTGTTGAGGCCCAGCCCTAAGAGGTCAATCTCTTCTCTCTTCCTCCTCCCTCCAGAAGCTTAATTACTTGTTACCTAAACATTTAAGTATTTATCTGGGCAGTTCTAACTAGAACAAACATTACACATTTAAACCGTCACTAATTTTGTCTTCTGCCACTGAGTCACTTAAAACGTCATCAAGGAAAGAATTCAGACACATCAGTAACTCTCAGATTTTGCTCATTGTTAACTCAGAGAAAGTCATACTGAACAGTGACTGGAAGAGTGGTTTTCATTCTCAGCAGCACCACACAGAAACCAGACATTCAAGTATTAACTTTTTAGCCTTCTTTGAAGAAAATTATTTCTAGCACTCATCATTTCACAGCAAGACTTCAATAGAAAATAAATATAAAGCACATGCCAGTGTTAAATGGTCAATGTGTTGCAGTTTCTGAATGGAACAGCCCAACCCTAAAAGGTCTCAAACACTGAAGGCAAGGTGAAAGAAGCAGTAAGCATATTTGGCATGACAATGTAATCGGTCCGCAACTCTCTTGATGAATTTATTTCTTCAATTATTTTAAAATCCATTTCATCTCTGGCCTTACAACACATGCCCCAAACATTCTCACTGAAACTATGTAGAAACTCAGTATGAAAATTATTTCAGGTGAAATAGACAGCAGCATTGGATACCAAGTGAAATGTTAGCTCAGTCTCACCTACAAAGAAAAGCTGTTTGTTTCTGAGATTCCTAAAACAGTCTTTAAAGATATTCCAGCAAAATACACTGCCTTTGATACAGTTTTCAGCTATTTATAGACATGCTTTTCCAGTCACACTTAATAATGAGGTAAAATATGGAGCACTAAGTTATCTTTTTGGTTTGTTCCTGATAACAAGCATCTTAGTCTGCATTCAGAGTTGGTAAGAGAAGAAGATAACGGAAAACGCAGAATCTCAAGTAATCAGGTCTTCGAACATGCTGAATAGTAATAAACTGCTTCCTGTTTAATTAGGCCCAGTAACATTCTCTCCTCGAGGCACCTCCCTTTCCCTTACCCCCACCCGTGTGTAGGTGATAGCATCTTCACCCAATTCCAGTTGTTTAAACACAAGCGGAACTTTAATTTCCTATGTGCTGCCCTGCCCACTCACTGCTTCTTCCTGCTGTCTCCCTGCAGTTTCTTCAGACAATAACCTGTGCCAGCTCAGCAGCCTCCAAGTGGGGGAGCTAGAAGCTCTCTGATGGTTTCTGCAGTTACTGGGAAAAGGAAAGGTTCGTGCAGAGAAGAGCTACACATTTGACTGTTTCTGGTCATTGCTTTAGAACAAGCCCTTGAAAACAGCAAGGCTATTGGTAAGCAGCACAAGTGCTGAGGATTATTAAACCTGTGCATTTGCTACGTATCAAAATTACATGTACAGTGAAATCACAGTGCTATATTTTCCAAGCCTACAGAAATGCAGAGGATGAAGATGAAAAAGTTACCATTTCTCAAAATTACTGTTGATAAGAATGCTTAATCACTGCTGAACAAAATATGATTTCTAATAGTGAGGGAAATCCTAGCACACAAACACCTGCTAGACAAAACTTTCATTGACTGTTTTGACTAGCAGGTGTTGCTAAAGACTGCTAAACACATTAAAGACAAGGTCACCAAATCAGCTTTTGGTAGGGTCCATACAGCTTTATTTTGTTTTGCTTTAAATTCAGTTCAACCACACTATCACTCTGATGGACTGCAGACACTGGATTCAGATTCAGGCAGAAGACAAGCACACATCTAGAGGAGGCAAGGATGTAAAATACCAGTTACTTTACAGTTACTTTAACATTCTCTTTATAGGTAGCTCTTCCAAAAGTCAGGTACTCTGATCTAAGTAGTCAAAGTACTACAATGTACTGCTTTGCAAAAGGAATCTCTTAAAAAAGACCACAAGAAAAATAGTGGAATTTAAAACATAGGTATTTGGAATAACATTTGCCTCCTAGTTCTGATACTTGCTGCTTTAACTGAGATAAAACTTTAAGAGGAAAGTGCTGAAGTTCACCTTGTTACGCCACACTTGGCAGAATTTTTCCAGGTGGTGTTTGTCTTCCTGCAGCTCACAAGAAGCTCTCAAGTTTTCTTCTTCCCCCTGAAAAGGTGGCTCGTGCATCTCTACAGTTTTTGCCTAAACTTTCCCGCATTAAATTTATAAGCTACCACAATTACTTTAAGTTTCTATTAAAGAAATCTTTCAAGGGCAGTAAAATAGAGACACCTCTTCTCACTCAGCAAGTATCTAAACCTCAAATCCCTGGATGCTATGAATATTCAAGGAAATAAAGCACTGACACGTTTCACAAGTTCTCTGGCTCTTCCCACAGAAGTCAGGATTCTCAGCATTACCATTGGCCTGACTCAGGAAAGTTGTTCCCATTAAAATTTGGGATAAAACGTCACCATTCTTACTGCTCCTGCAAACTACTGAAAAAACTCAGTTCCTTTTAAAACATTCTCCTTCACAAACGGGGGAAAGTTAAAACCCTAAAGCCACTTCAGTTCTGAATTTTATGATGGGCATCACTCACATTACAGGTACAAAACCTGCCACCAGCACATCCATGCAGGCACAGCATAAAGCTTGTTTGTACAGCAAATCTGTAATTATGTTATATAAGCTTGAAGTAACAATCTGAAGTAACAGCAGGTAATCATTGTAAGTAATTTAATCTATTTACACTGCGTGAGCAAAAAAATTAAGTTTGCTTAATTTTCATTACTGCTTAGAAGCCTGCTTTAACAGAGGTCTCAACACAGATGAAGACTGTATATATACACCAAGTCAAATCTTAAAGGAACTCCAGTCTATCAGTTTCTACTGATGAGAACTGCTTATTCAGCAATTAAAACAAGCCTCTGAATTTCGTTGTCATATACAGAGGTCCAAAACACCTCTCAGAAAGAATACTTAGCAGTTAATACAAAAAATTGTGAAGTTAAATTTTGCTGGTCCACTCAACTCATATACAACATCTCTGCAAAGCCACCCTCAATTTATTTTTTAATACAGCAACCTGAAAGCTTGCTTAATAGGCTAGTCAGTTAAGCCTTTTTTACTTTTAAAGTAGGTCACCTCTTCACATATATTACATATATGAATATGAATATTTTACATCCACACCACAGAAAATTTGCTGTTATCACATTCCATCCAGTTCCTGCCAGTTTCCTTTCAAGCTTCTGTATTAACAATTCCCATTCTCAGCAATTTGAGTTTTCCTCCTTACCTCAGAAGCAGCACATCTTCCTCTAGTCTGCCCAAGTGTTCGAGTCTAGCTCATCCAGTTCCAACTCCATGGCTTCAGCTTCCCACCTCGCAGTGCTTTCCTGAAGCTGTAGAGACAGACTGCTGTTGATACACACCAGCACAGACAGACTGTGTTGCTTTTGCCCCTAACATAACTACCAGTGGCTCCCACCCTCCTGCGAGGGAATCACAATGCACTAGATAGGAATAGGAAGCAAATCTAATCCAGACTTGCCACGTTCCAGACTCAACGTTTCATTTCCACAACTATAAAGTTTAAATAAGCGTAGGACACTACTAAACACAACTTGTAACTTTAATATTCAAATTCAACACTAGTAAAAACAAACAGAGCACAAATGGGAGAAACACTGTTTACACTAAAATTAATGAAGAAACAAGCCAGTTACAAGAACAGTTCTATTTTTTAGTAACATCTGTTAACCTAGAGCCAACATCAGTACAAGTTTCAATGGCCACATTGTTTGCTTGGGAACTTAAAACTGAATAGTCCAAATTTTTCTGTTGGCATCCCAGACTGCATTTTCACTATGGTATACTATATGCACAGTTAAACTTATGTACATGAACAATGAAGAACAACCTGAACACTTACACTAAACAATTATTTACAGATATTTCAACATTAAAAAAATATACAAGAGTCTCAAGAATGAAAAACTGAAGAGAATGAAGCAACATTTAGAGAACCTTAATAGAAAGGATTACAGAACATCAATAGCCAAGACATTAACAATTGCACTACACTAGTAGAGTCCAAGTATTAAATTGGTGCATTATTTCACAATGCACTAGCTTCAAGAGAAAAATGCTGCCTTCACTAAAATGCAGCTTAGATTTGATTCGTGTAATTGTTTTAACAAGAAGCCTATTAACACAAGAACGATTGTTTTAATGCTACAGTTTACAGCGAGGACAAAACACTAAAATAGCAGCAGTTCCACTTGGCACTTAATTCCACAGGTTTCTAAGCTGTGGTTTATGCAATGCCTACAAAGTGCTCCCAGTTGAATATACAAATAAAATTCACAATAGAAGTCTACCTGACATCAGGTACACCGAGCATAGGTGGCCTTAAAGCCCGTCTGTCAAAATTTATTCCCCTCTGCTCCAAAACCAGTAACACAGCAAGTCCCCTTCCCTCCTTCTTAAAGATCATTATGGATAGTACTTCTTATCACAATGCTGTAACACTAAAAAGCAGCACACCACTATAGTGGTTAACCCTGGGACGATGTGACATCTAACAGTGTAACTGAAACATTTGTGGATTAACATCCAGGATCCTCTACAGATAGTAACCGAGTCCATTATCTCAAAGGCCAATACAGCTCATCAGCCATACTGTAGAAATTAAAAACCCACAAGCAATTCCTGTAAAACTAGCAATGCTGTCCAGACAGGACAAGAAACCAGGAATTGAACGTTCCCTTCAAATCCTCAGGCTTCAGTCCAGCAGAGATGCTATAGCCATTCTCAGTAGTTGTTCTGGACCTCAGAATTCAGTATATAGTAAGACTAACTGAGCGGTTCATTTTCTTGCCAATCAGTCGAGATGGTCTACTCTGTGTTGTGGATCTAGTTGTCATTCTGTCAGTGAACAGAGCTCTCTCTTCAGCTGCAGCCTTTGCCATCTGTGCCTTCTTCAGCTCTCTGCAAGACATTGGAAGCCACACTTTAACAAAAAAACAGTGGGAGCCTACATGCATGTCACAGTAAGCACTTCAGATTAATTGCAGCAGTTCAGAACTAAAGATATACCATTCAGTTTGGGATAAAAACCTTTAACAGCTCCTCACTGGGTTTTGCTTGTATTTATAGAAGCCAAAATAACTGCTGTCAATTGAAGTATTTATACACAACATAGCTCACTAGTTTTTCTAACCTTATGTAATACTCATTTCAACTCAGTTTGCCATCAGTGATAACTGAATGTGGAAAAATGATTAAGTTGCATGCTTTTGTTCAATTGACCAGGTCTATTTCTGCAAGCCAGAGTGTTATTAACACCAGTGGCCCACCTCATCCTTTCTGTATGAACACTGTGCCAGTTCACTGAAATAATGCAATCCATTTTTAAAATCTATTTCCTTAAAAGACTGGAGGTCAGTCAGACATGCACGTCTACCCCTCCATCACGCCACTACCAGAAAATTAAGATTTACAACACATCTGTTCTTCCCTAGAAGTCTAATCTTGCATTCTTCCTTCCAATGAAGGACATGATACAAGAGCTGAGTTTCTTAACAATGATTCTTCCAATGAAAACTCACATAAACAGTATTATCTTAAATGAGCCAAAGATAAGCACACTAAGAACACAACACAAAAAACCCTACTCGAGCTAATTCACAGAGCGCCATACAACTGAAAACTACTGTGCAGAGGCAGGCCTTTGAAGTCATTCTTACCTTCAGTTATTTTTTTTTAAGGGACAAAACTATAAGCAGATGCTTATTGCAAGGCCAGCAGTCATCACTAAGTTTGAAGTTCAGCCAACTTCCTTTTCATTTGATTTAAAAAATAATTTCGTCTTTATATTAGCAAGAAAATTACCTCAGCAAACCTGTCCTTACGAACCTGCACAGCCTGTCAAATTATCCTTTCTGCAGTCAACCACAACAAACTCATGAAAAACAGTGAGAGACTAAGTTATACTTAAGGACCCCAAAGAATTACTTACTTCTGCAAGAGTGAATTTTTGAATTTTTCAGCATTCAGTTCTATCCGCAGCTGCTCTGCGCTCTTCTTTGCGGCAGACAGCAGCACTGAATGCTTGACGAGCGCCACGGCTGAAGGTCTTTTCTCTGGATCAGGGTTGATCATAACCTTGGAAAAGAGAAAATAAGTCACTCTAGTTAAGGCCAGTAAATACAGTAAACCACAAATGAGCGAGCAGCTGGAACAAGAGCACTTACTTTTAGTAAATCCAGCAGTTCTTGAGAAAGCACTTGTGGTATTCTGGGTAGTTTTCCTTGTCGAATTTCATGCCATTGGTCACCATTAGTCGGAAGAGGTTCAGCCCCAGCAGCACAGACAACGGTTAGAGCAAGAGCAAAAATATCTGCTTTTGGCAAATGGGTGTAGTTCTTCAAAAATAAAGAAGAATACATTTATTAGTCACTACCCAGTAACACAAGAAATCTGACAGACAGACTAATCAACACTGAACACATCCACATCACATTTCCACCAGTGTTCAGGGAGAAATCGTTTACAGGTTTCTCCCTCAGCAAGGAGGCAGCAAACAGCAAATCAATAATGAAAACGGCACACAGATCTAACACAAGATCTTCACAAGGACAGCTACCTCCTGTAGGACTTCGTTTGCAAGGAAACGGCTGTCGCCTTCTTCCACTTGTGGACTTGATACTCGAGTTACATGACCAAGGTCACCTGCAAAAACACCGAGTTATTTCTCAGAAATGCACGTGATGTGGCTCTTAAGCACAAGCTAGCTGCTTCTTACCTATTTTAAATATGACTCTATCAGATGACCACTCATCATCATCACCTTCTTCTGAAGTTGTATTTGGCACCGATGTCCTGGATATGAAAATGTTACCTGAAAAAGAGTACAGCTGTTAAAAAAATGTTCGAGTCTAATTTTTGTTTTACGTGGCTTCACTCGTTTATTGTAGCCATACAGAAACTTAGTTGCATACCCAACTCCTCATCAAGAAATTACAGCACACAAACACTCTCACTCTGTGCCTCTCTGCTGGGAGAACAGCCAAATATTATGCGAGAAAGAGTCAATTACACGAAAAGATCCAAGATAAACTCATTAACAGCTCAAATTTGCTAGCCAACTTCATAACTGACATCTTTGTACTGCTACTTAGAACTTCAATGAACAATTCACAGTTAATAACGTGTGGCTAACTGCTCATTTGTCTAAAGCAAATTAAGTTAACTGAGGAAGCTATCAGTAGATCAAAGCAGTTAACACTTACTAGGTTTGATATCCATGTGTACCAGTGACATTGAATGTATGTACTTTAAGCCTCGAGCCACCTGAAGCAGTAGGTCCTTCAGCTCTGGCTCAGTAAAATAACGCATGTTCCTGTAATTCTCACTTATGGCATCGGCTAAACTGCCACCTAGAAAAGACATTAAAGAAAATAAAGAAAACATTTATTTTAAAACATCAGACAATTGAGAAAGTAATGACAACTAACTTCCAAAACTTAAGTACAACCGACTTCCAGAATTAGCAGCAGATCTATCATCAAAAATTTGCTGATGATGCATAGGAAATGTAAAATCAGATGCATCATCTCTTTCTTTTACAGTCATGTAATGTATTACTTTTTTTTTTTTTTTCCTCCTGCATAATCTGTTACAGTCACCATGCAAATCAACATGATAACAGATCACAAAGATCTCTCTCCATCTCCTAAACCTCTGGCAAGTTATATAGCAATTCCTCCAATCTTCAGGGGAGAACCTTTTGTCACTATTCCAGCTTGAGATATTACACAAAAGAATGAACAACTTTGCTGCTCACAGATACTCAGTGTTGCTCCAATATTCTTAAATGCTTAACGCTATCTGCAGTTTTGTAATTCTTGCTTCATGCAGCTGTTATCCCTTTTGCAACAGAAAGGAACGCATAAAACACATTTGAGACAATGATGGCACCAGCTATGGGTAGGGCAATCAATTCTTGCTTAATGCTAGCAATTTGGAGGTACACAGGTGTCAGGTTATTAAACAAGTTCAGGTTGATTAATAAACAGTACTTACCATTGCAGTATTCATTCTGTATAAGCATATGATCATCTTCTGCCCACGCAGAGTAGTATCTTACTACGTGAGAATGCTGCCCCAGAACTGCATGTGCATAAACCTCTCTTAAAGCATTTTGCCTGTTACAGTCATAAAAAACAGCACATTGGAATGTTATGAGGTGAAATTAGTTCAGTTTCAGCTTGATATTGAAACTCATATCATGTCTTGAAATAAATATCTTCATGTTCATCTCTGTGGCACCTTACACTGGGTTTGTATTTACGTCCAACCAGCTAAAGCCATTTATTTTGCATTAAAAGACTAAGTACACTGAACATTAAAAATCAGGCTTTGTGGCAGGTGATTCTTCAGAGAGCTGCCACTTGCATTACTTGCTTTCCAGCCACTCTCAGCAGCAGGTTTTCAGAAGCATCATCAAAGTTTTAGGAAAAAAAAATGATCAGAACAATAAGCCAGGATTATAAATAAGTTTTTGGGCCATGAGCACGACTGAACAATATTAACTTCTCTTGTGTTGGCCTAGTAGGCAGTTTTGAGCAGCACACACTAATATAGCACTTAATATGGGGAAAAAAAGTCAGGAACATCAGGCTGATCCAAAAAAATGCCTGACGATCTGTATGTCACTCAGACCCAACACAGATGAGCACCCAGTTGTGGGAACATTGATTTCCCTATGCATTCAAGCATCAGTGCAGCACAGTTTATTCATACAGTCTGCCACTAACGCAAGTGAGCTTTATTTATTTATTTCCAAACAAGAGCAATCTGTTTCCAATTCAGAATACTGGGACAAATCTGTTGTGGTCAAGTAACCTCTTTACCCTGATTTCTTAAGTTCATACAGTATTTAGAAGAAAAACAAAACAATCACACCAAAAAGCACCAAAGGTTGGCTTGTAAGAATAGGAAATACTCACTCATCCACTGAGCCAGCTAAGGGCTTCTTGGATCTTTTTATAGCATAAATGCAGCCATCAAGCCTCTTCACACACTTAAACACAGACCCAAATTCACCAGATCCGATCTTCTCCAGCTCATGAAATTCAGTTGCATACCGTGACTTCATATTACTTTCTGTGATTGTGATCCTCTGTAGAGATTAGAAAGGAAAGCACTAAGATGTGCAGAGACACAAAGTGCCAAAATTCACATCAAGCTCTAATCGCTTGTTACCTTAGCAGGTCTGATAGCTTCATCCTCAGGCTCTCCATCACTTGCTTCCATGTCCTCTCCACAAGAGCTGGAATTCACACTTGTTAGTTTTGCAGAATTAAAATGGCTTTATTTACGACTCAAGTCTAGCACCTACTGATTGCTGTGAGATCCAGGTCTCCCATGCCCCTCAAGTTTAGTCTAACTGAACGCGAGGTGCTTATAAGCAGAAAGTCAAAACAGACTCATAAAAAGCTCAAGCAAAATTGCTATTTCTTCTCTCATGTTTCACGCTGCTATTTAATGTGCTCGCCCCTCCACAAGAAACAGCCCTGTGTGCAGTTCTGACAGCAGGACACAGTCTGATCCTTCTCTGCCATGTAGAACCAGAAGATCTGATACTAAATGGTTATTCCACACTACCACGCATCTCAAAGATGCACAAGCTCTAGAGCTCTATATCACATTACTAATAGATTTACCAAGAAAATTGGTCTCACAGAAACAGCTTGAAACAAACTTTACAAAGAAGGAGACATATTACTCACTCATTCCAGTGCGTTCTCTTCCTCCTTCGACACTGCCCTTCAGAGTTGTGAAGGAACATGGAATCGGGAGTGAAGGGATTAATATTCACATGAGGTGTTTGTCTAATATCTGAGTCTTGCTTCTCTGACCTCCCAACGTTCATAAACAGAGAGCCTCCTCGAAGTTTGACTGAGCTGGAGCCCAGTCCTTGGGCTTTAGAAAGCAAACTCTGCATTTAAAAAAAATAGAAAAGACATTTATGGACTTAATATTGCTTTAGACATAAAAAAAAAACCATACCAAAGTTTTTATATAAGCAATATGGAGTTTAGACTACACACACCAGGTCACAAATTTCTATGGAATGCTTAAAGCAAAAACCGAACACCCTCAAATCAAAGATTTGTCCATCTAATAGTGCACAGAAGCCCGCAGCCGAGCCTCCTAGCGCCTCGCGAGGCTGCTAACCACCGTCCTACCGCATCCCAGCAGGAGCACCACCTCGTCCATCAGCCTCGCACCGAGCCTGAAGGACCCGAGGGAAGGTTTGCTCGCAGAGCGTCCCAGCTGTGCTCTCCAAAACCAAACTAGATGGGGACGCTCAAGGTTCTATGGATTCTCAGCACGGTTCTGCGTTCCCACTGGATAACGTCACCGATTTTTCCGAATTCCAAAGGTAACCTCCCGGAGATAACCAGCGTGGAATTTGGGCGACTAATCTAACATCTAGGCCGAAACTCAGCGTTAAGCCGTTTGGTTGAAGCGTCACACGCTCGCATCCCCAAACGGTTCGTTCCTACTTGGCGTAAGCCCATCTCCCTCCTCGCCTTATCTAAGCAGGGCGCTAAGCCGCAGGGAAAACCTCATTTATGGGAAAAGTCGGGGAGAAAAACGAAATCGGAAAATACAACGGCGGACAGAACGCCGCCACGTTATCAGCGCGGAACATCACTTCACTTTTACTTCGCCTTCGCCACGAGCACGGGAACGGCGGCGCGTTTCTGCCCCCGCCTCACGCGTCCGCACCGCCGGGCGCGGCGGCAGCGGCGGCTCACGGCGAGGCGCCCGCAGCTCCGCCGCCGCCTCGGGCCGGGCGGAGCGCCTCCCGCGCCTCACGTCACCGTACGGCCGCGCCTGGCCTCGCGCTCCAACCGTCGGACGCGAGGGGCGCCGCCTCCCCCCCTCCACCCGCCCGGTAACGGCCGCCCCGCCCGCTCCTTCGCTGGCTCACCTTCGGTGTGTGCGGCGTGTCGAAGAGCCGCAGTTTGCGGAACGTCTTGTGCGGCGGCGTGCCGGGGTAGTCGGGCAGCGGCGAGCCGGGCTCGTCGCCACGCAGGCGGCAGCCGCCCGCCGCCGGATGCGGGGGGGAGCGCGCGCCGGAGCGGCGACCCTTGTGGGGCGGCGGCGGCGAAGGCGAGCCTGCCATGAAGTAGGCGCCGGGCGACTTGACGGGCGAGGAGCCGAAGCCCTCCTCCTCCCACGAGTCCCCTTCGTCCGGCAGCGGCGCGGCCGCGGGCTCCATCATCTCCTCCTCCTCCTCCAGCAGGGGCGGGCCGCCCCGCGCCGGGGTGCGGGCCGCCGAGAGCGGCGAGTCCGCCTCCTGGAAGGCCGAGTCCTCGCCCGTGCTGTTGCCGCTGCTGCCGCCCTCCTCCTCCTCCTCGTCTTCATCCTCCTCCTCGCAGTCGCTGTGCCCGCTGTGGAACAGCAGCTTCTGCCGGATCGGGGCGGCCGCCCGTCGGGCCGAGACCCGCCGCGGCGGCGCCGTCGGCTGCAGGCTGAGGAAACTCATGGTGGCCCGCCGCTCGGCGAGCCCCGCTCACGGCCGACCGAGCCGCACCGATGCCTCAGCCCTGCTCCGCCCTGGGCGCGGTACCGGCTGCTCCGCGCGACGCTGCCCGCGGGCACGGCGCACCTCGCGCTGTTCGGACTCCGCGGCTTTCCCGCGACCGTTAGTCACGTGGCGCGCTCGCCAGCCAATCGCGCCCGCCCTTCCGTTTGAAAACACGGAGGGCGGGGACGGAGCGCCACGCGCTCGCGTCACGGAACGCTTTGGCGCGAACGAGGAGAGAGGAGGGGGACGGGGCCGCGCCGCGGCCGCGCGCTCGAGCCTCCTCTGGGCGGTTGGGTGGGGGCGGGGCCGCTACCCGACACGCGCCCCGAGGCGGCCGCACGGACACGTCCGAGCTCTGCGGCCCGGCGCCATCTTAGCCGCGGGGCGCGGCCCCACACGGCTGCAGCGCTTCAGGGCCGGGCCCGCCCGGAACCGTCCGGAGAGCGGGCGGGGAGCTCGAGTGTGCCGTGCCACGCCGCCTCGGGCTCTGAAAGGACCCGGCTCACGGCGAGCTCTTTGCTCCTCGGCACGGCAACGCTCCGAAGTCTCATTTCCACGCCGCACTTCAGCTAGTGCCGGGCGCTGTTCTTTAGCTAAAACAGAAAATGAGCGTTCAGTGCGCTTCAGCCAACGCGCTCCGTGCCGTTTATTTGCTGGCAGGAGCAGGGAAGTCGCACGCGGCACCATGCGGTCACCGGCAGCTCGCACGGGAGCTTTTAAAGGGCCAGCGGGTCGCAGCCGCCGGGATCGGACGAGCGGCCACTGACTGTGTGCTGCCTGGGAGTGCAGCCCTGCACTGTGCAACACGCGGTTAATAAAAGCAAAGTTAGCGCTCTGACTTGTTCCCTTTGAGAACTGCTGGTGCTGATGTGCAGGAGCAGAGCCCTTGGGACAAACCTGGTGCCGCACAAGCATAGAGCGCCTTAAATTAATTTGACTGAACGTGTTGGCCGTTGACATGACTCAGTACCTCACCGCACTCCCAGCTGATGCACAGCGAGGTGGGGTTGCTTAGAGCTCCACCATCATCTCAAGGAACAAAGGCCGTTAGTTTTTCTGCTGGAGGAACATTTCCACTTCAGCATCATATCCCATGCACTGCTCACACTTCTGATCCCCTGAAAGCTGAAGGTACTTCTTTGTTTTCAGGCAACCTGTGACAATCTACAAGAACACAATTTCTGAGATTACAAAAGCCTGGAAACTAATTTCTGAAAACTGAAGGCAAACAACGTAACCTATATAAAAAGAACTGGGTATCATTTACACAGAGATGGCTACACCAAGCCAAGTGCTGTACAAACACTTGCCTTGCAATAATTCAGAACTACCATAATGTCCCATTCAGAACATGAATGCACTGCATAGCAGATACCAACTCAAGTATTTGAGTTTCAAGATAGCTGGAATACAAAAAGGCCTTTAAAAAATACAGCTTTCATCTTGATCAGTGGTCCACAGGAGAAGATGAAAAGTAGTTTCTTATAAAGGATCCAAAACTGTGGCTTGCTTCATTCATATATTAAGTTTTCTTTATAAAAGGTTAAAGAACAAGCTTTCAATTAAAAAACTGCCCCTTTTCTCTCTCTCTCCCCCTGAAAAAAAAAAGGGGGGGGGGGGAGGGAGAAGGAGGGCAAGAAAGTAAAAGCTGCAGTTTCCTTCTCAAACAGCCTAAATATTGCTGCACTGCTTTCTGGAGTCTACAGACACAGCTATTTAATGAGGGTAAGTGGCAAAAGGAAGTTCAGAAGCCCCTACAGAGTAACCACTTTACTGCTGATCAATATAACAGCTTAAATAGGACAACATCAAGTGGAACAAGGATGAGTTTGTGAAGAAGAGGAAATAGTTCTAAAGAACATGAAGAGAAAAATGCAAGTGGAAAAAAGGAATGGTGAAAAAAATGAACAAAATAAACCCAATTGTTTAGAAAGAAAGTTTATTTCCAAACTGACAGCAGATAAGAAAAGGAAGTCTTGAATAAACGTGCAACTATTAACAGAATGTGTAGCTGCTGTAAAAGGACCGCGTAATTCAAAGCTTCTGCCTATGTGCCATCCTGAATCTGCACGAGCTGTGTTTCTGCTGTATTTTGACGGGACTATCAATAGTTGTATTGAAGAAAAGTTGATTCTCCTCAAGCATGAGTATGGTCACTCAGCTACCCTGCCCACCATGAACAAGAACTAACATTACCAGGCCTATCAACAGCCTAAAAATACACTACAGAGTCCGTTTCCATAGGGAGTACATTAGCAGAGGAGGTTGGCACAGAAAGAAGTGAGCAGGGAACAGAGGTGGTCTTCTACTGCACTATACTCTTGGAGCCAAATTCAGCCCTAATTCTCTGAAGCTCATTAAATTGCACCTTTGAGCTTCTATAGATCATGCTAAATAAAAATCTGATCCCATGAATAGATGTCCACCTAATGTACACCTGATGTCCAGGCAGCACTTACCTAGCAATAGTGCAATGTCTATGAATGCAATTTATTTTCAGAATACATTTGCCAGTTTTTTAAAACTACTTGCTTTTGAATGAAAAAGTATCCATCAGTCCTGTGCACTCAAGATTTCTGCTACCAGAAATGCTTATCTGGGGCAGCACACTCACTGGTAACCAACAGCTTTTAACTAGGAGTTTTCAAGCTCAAAGGGAAACAGTTCTCTCCTTCGAGGGTAGCAGGACAACCCAAACAATGATGAATGGGAAAGAAGTGAAACAATGGCCGATTTGTCTAGCTGTCAGAGGAAACTGCCACAGAAGGGAGTACAGTGCCTACTTGCCAGGATTTCCTCCACTTACAAGTTCGTCTGCAGCCCCCCAAAACCACTGTGATCAAATTGGAAGAGTTCTGCCAAAAACAGGATGAAACCCACTGTAGAGCAGCCAGCATAACCTTGAAACTGGTTCATTTTATGAGAAGGATAAACAAAGTGAAAAAGCCAAAGAAAAGGGAGGTCAGGTTGCTTCTATGAAAATTAGAAACTCTACAGCAGCTTGTACTTGATGTTGCCAGACCTTTTACTTTTTAGCCCATACTTCTCATGCAGATAGAGCATTTCTCAGTGATGTCAACTGAACTGCCTGGGTGAATGCAAGAGCAAGAGATGGAGGTGGACAGCAGAAAGGGGAATTTGACAGCTTATCAAAGAAGAAACTCTAGGCCCAAAATAAAGGAATTCAAATGAAATGATCTGAAAATACTCAGAAAGAAGTTATATTAAAAAAAAAAAAAAAAAAGCAACACAGATTTTGCCAAGCAGTCAGGCACAGTTCCTCAATATTTGTCTATAACAGTGAAAGCGTACACTCTTCATCAGGCCTTAATGGCACCCTTTCTGCATGCATTTCTGCCTCTGGTTACAAAGAAAACAGCACAACAATCTGATCCTGTGAGTTGTATTCAGATCAGAAATTCTCTTGAAATGTGCAGAGTGCTGTACTACTCTCTTGTAGTTTGAAGAGAGAATGATTGCCATGGCTGACAACAACAGGTACAATGAGAATGCCCCTCTCCTGGGCCAAAGTGAAGTTAAAATCATCGTAATACAAGATTAAAAGCCTCAGAATGTCCCATGCACATAAACAAAAGTCACTACTAGTTCCCTGGCATCTCTAACCTTTGTCTTTTTCCCTCCAGGAAACATAGAAAATCATAAAAGTACTCTGCCTTTTCTCAAATTTACTGCAACTTATTTTAATGATCTCTTGTATGTATCATTTCATGTAAGATATCTTGCAAGCGTTTCTTACAGATGCAGACAAGCAGGCAAAAACTTACTAGGACCTTTTTTTTTTTTTCCCATGCAATCATTTGTGCTCAAAAAGTATCAACGTTTTGTCATTCTTCTGAGTAAAATGCTTCAAATAATTGAAACAGAACAAAATGAATCCAGACAGAGTCTCTTAGTTCTTCAAAACCTGAGCTGGGTGGGAGCTCAGAGGGTCACGTTTCCATTAGAGAAAAACACACAGACTATGCAGGACAAAATGCTTCCTTGTTGATATAAGCTTGTATGCTTGTTGGGATAATTAAGTCTGCTTTGAATATAACTCTTCAGTTGGAAAGGTCTGCTATCACTGTAACAGTGGGGTCAGGTGCCAGCCAATTCCTGTTAAAGGTGATAGTCTAATTGCACTGTCAGATATTCCTTTGGCCACCTGAACTTTGCTGGCAAAGGAACATCAAAGGAACATCAAAGGATCATCAAAACTACTGAAAACACCTAAGCTACATTTCAAATACACAACACGACAACAAAAAATGCTGATCTATACAACTTATTTTATGGAGCATAGTTTACTGTTTAAGGCACAGTAACCAAGATGGGCTTTTGGTCTCCTGTCATATAGATTCAGACTTCAGAAGGCTTTTATCCAATGGAGCAAAATTTACTTTTGGAAGATCGACTATTCAAATACATACTGATTTGCAAAAATAGGAGTACATTATTATCAACAGTGAGCTGGGGTCTGAATTCATGCTGGAAATGAATTCATGCATTTGCATCTGTGCAGACAAGGCACGTGTTAATTCTGGTGTATTTTTTTGAGAAAGAAATGAGAAAGAGTGAAATAGTATATTTCTGAAGTCTCAAACAACTGTAAATAGCTGCATAGAATACAAGGTACCCTTCATTTCTGGTTTTCCTTTTTTCTAGAAATTTAGAGCTTGCCCCTTCAGAAATCATTTTCCTGCCTGCCCTACTCTTACTTTCACTTGTGCTGTACATGAAAACTGCTGAAATCTGTGCTGCACATCTTATTCCTACCCTTCAAAGACAAACTAAGTGACTGCGATGGGTTCATCATAGGGCACTTATGCATTCTGGTTAAGCTGGAGCTGTGGTCACCCTAAGGTATGCAGCTGTTAAGTTGCTGGGTTCAAACAGGTCTTTACATCCTTGCTCTGCTGTCTTTTCCTAGTGGTTGAAACTGATTAAAGCTTCTCAGCTCTGCCTCCTGAGAAGCATGGAGCACACAGGGATTTTTCAGTATTCTACTACGACATGACAGTCAGGGAAGCCAGAACATCCCCACAGTTTAATGAAGGTTAGGAGCTAGAGTAAAGTTCAGGAAAAGCTGCCCTCCAAGCTCCTACATTTTGTTTATCTGGACTATTAGCTTTCTCCTTCTGTTGTATGCTAGGCAGACATCACATGTCCTTGTTCCTGCCATACTGTGCCTGAATATCTCTGGTATCAGTCAGCTGACTGGTCGCTGAGATTACTTACACTATCAGGGATTATGGCTTTCTACAACTTTGTTGTCAGGCTGCAGGATTTACTCTTCTAAAAACACAGTCTTGCAGCTTCAGCCTATTCATGTGTGCTTTGGCATTAAGCTCTTTAGGGTAAAAACTGTCCCATTGTTATGCACAAAGCCTCTGGCACAAAAGGTCATCAGCCTGGAGCACCTCTAATAATTGCCTCTCTGTTTTTACTATCTGGAGAGGCACTGAACTACTGTAAAGAAAAGCAGATCCCCCGTGCTGACTGCCAAGTCTAGAGATGGCTTGTTTTTTTCCTGTAAGGAAGGAGTTAGGGCTGAAATTCAAGTCTGAAAGAAAACTGTGACTGGGAACGCTGGAAATGTGGGAGCCAGTTTCTAAGAGGAAGGGCTGTTCTACTTCATAGGATCCCTCTTTTACAATTCCTTCTCACAGTGCGTCGCTCCCTTTGAAACAGAACATTCAAAAAGAGAAGTAAAATCTATGGCTAAACTAAGAGATTTCTACTGCCTAACACCCAGCCCTTCTGGGCATGTTCTTTGCTGCCTCCTCCTGGAATCCTTTTCACCAAGATCCCTTCCTCACCCACTTTCAACTTGTGTGATCTCCGCTGCAGAACCTTCCAGTGGTGATGTATGCTCACAAGAAGGTTCCCTTCCAAGTCCTGGGAAACCAGCAGAAAATCGCAGAGGTCTCTCCATTCTGAAAACAAGTCTGTTACACATACATACTCACAGTGAAAATGCATGTAATCATCTCTGCTTCTCTTTCAAGACTAAGCAGTCTAAGTCAGTCTGCCTTGTTTATTCAGTATTTGTTTTCCTTTATAGGGGTAGCTATGGGGGAAGCACAACCTTTGATTGTGGGTGTTTTGCAAGAACAACTGGTAAGATACAAGAAACATTACTTAAATATTTTGCAGCTTTTCCTTATCAAGCTTATCAAGCTTCCTTATCAATGTTTTTAATACCTAGCAGGAAACTAACTACTATGAAGGAAGAAGCAATACTCACATGTACAGTGGTCAGAAAGTGTCCTGGGAAATGAGAGGCACTGTTATTTCTTCGTTCAGTCACTTCCAGCCAGTGTTTCCAAAAACTATTAGCAATGAAATTTAAGAAAAAAACTTGAACTTTCATGTCAAATGATACATCTTTAATTTCTAAAAGGTCGTAAAAACTAAGAAACTGATCTAGTTGACATGTAATTAACCTCTTTGCATAGTACAGTTTATCTCCATGGGACATCAAAATTACTTAAAATTTCAGGAAATCTGGCACCTAAGTAAGTAAACAGCCTCAATCCTACAGGAAGGTTGCAGACAACCTGAACGGTTTCAAGTTTTGTTTCGTAACAGCTCTGTTGAAGGTCTGTTTTGACCACCTTTATCCCACAGCACTGTGTTCTCTCGCAGCATTTTGCAGTTGGCCATCTGTATGAAAAGCATAAAAAGCTGCAACCCGTATCGATGTAGTCAATCACATTATATTCAGCGTGGCCTTCTTGATGTCAAATACCTCCAAGCACATAGTTATTAACTTTTTTTTCTTAAATGCAAAACAAGCCCCTCACAAGACATAGAAAATGATTACTCGATTGACTTTTTACCCCCAAGATGTTTAATCTTTTCCTTGAGAAGGATAAAGGTGGGGCTTCAGTTTCAGAAGTGTTCTTGACATTCATCTAAAGCAAGCACTGAATCTTACAGGGAGCCAAGGAAGTTTAACTTGCTCAACAAGCTTACTAACAAGACAATTAAAGGCATTTTTCTGTATAAAAAGTTGTAAGTTACATCTTACAGTCCGTGTTAGATTTATCTACAATGAATTTTTTTCCTTTATAGAATGGTAGGTGGAGAGGAGCACTGTACTTAACATAATCTTTAATTAATCCTTTTTTTTCCTACTAACTTGTGTCCTGATTTTCAAAATCACTGCTTATCAGCACATCGTAGGTAACAAACAGTAGTGCAGGCACTCAGAACTGCTGAAAACAGACTGTTAATACACGTGTTTATGCCCCAAATGCACCGTTTGAACATATTCCTCTTGAAAACTCCTAGTTTACTTTTAATCAAAATCAGTTGACTGATTATGCTTTTAAACAATTTCTGTAGTGCTTCAGCATGCTGAAAATAACTCTTAGCACTGATTACTTCTTACACTTCAGTGGACCGCGGTCAAAATGAGTAAGTTAAAAATTGAGATTTATGATAAATAAACTTTGGAAAAAAAATTATACAAGGCCATAAATAAATAATTTCACTTCTCCCACCAAAAGTAAAACAATATGTCACAGAACAACATCATCCTATCTAGATAATACAATCTTGTTATCTTTTATTGCATAATAATTTCAGAGTAACATCTTAAGTAAAATATGTAAAGAAACGAAATCATTAGATTTACTTATTTTAATATTGAACAACCAAAGTTTCTCCTTTGTACACAATCCAATTTAAAGATAATACAATTAGCACTTCCAGCATTAACAATCTGTATTTACAATGAATGAGATGGGGTGGGTAATCTAAAGAGTATTCAAATCTGTATGAAACGAATCAAAGTGTGAAGGTTTACAGTAGGCTCAAAATCCACGTCTTTTCCATTTATGGAAAACAACTGAACAGGCTCTGTCTTCTTTATAACTTGTAAGGGCTCTTGAAATTGTGATTTTGTTATAGTCTTTACAACACTTCAAATATTCAGTAATGCCTTTGTTATTGTACATGACACTAAAAATTAACTCCAGTACTTCTGTTTTGTTTTTAACTTGCTTGTAGACCAGTCTGAAATCTGATGAAAGGATAACAAGGAAATTTACTAGATAATCCTAATTCCATATTCCTGAATATACAACAGTTGGAAGTAGATGATGTCAGTCCATTCCCAGGGTTATGTACACAACGCTTAGAAAACGTTCTTTGCTCTTGCATAAAATGTGTACACAGTATCGATGAGAGGGGAACTTCAAAGTTTTTGTGGATTGCTGCTGGCATGGACTTTTGTTGTTTGAAAATAAAATACCTTTCACTCTATTGTTCTGGTAGCAGTTTTAGAAGTTAATCATCAATTCCTGGTGTTTCACCCTGTTGTATTCTGGAGGCTATTCTAATGGCTTCTTCCAGAGACTGTTGTTCTCCAAGCTGAAACAAATGCATTTAAACATAAATCAATCTAAAATTTCACACAGATTAATTTTTCTTTACAGATTTGTAAGATGAAACCAAAGGCAAAGATCCCGATGGGTAGCGAGCACAAATAAGTGTGATCAGCACTGTTCATCACCTGGGTCATCTACAATAACAGCATGGAAACCAGGAGGTAGCAGGTAGCTCTGATAGCAGATTTAACTGAGATTCTTTGTATTTACCAAATTTAGTTTCTTCAAAGAATTGCTGCATGGTAAATACATTTCATTACATGTAATAATTCAGACAATTTACACAGATAATAATTTCACTTGACAGACATAACAAAGCTCAAATAAGGCTTCTGAAATTACAGTAGCCGCTAAATTACATTTTAGATGTGGCAAACCAAACAAACTTCCAGTTTCCTTAATTCTTCTGAGAAAATAAGCTCTATGGAACAACAGCATATAATATATACAATGTAAACCTATTGCAGAATTCTGATTATAGAAAGAAATGGTCTCCATGACACTGTTCAGCTCTACAGTAGAGAGGAAATTATTATCTTGTAGATGCAACTAAAAAGAGAGATCTCCAATTACTGCTTTTTCTACATGACTGTTCACACTTTTTTGCTACCAGCATTTCAGGGTTCAAATCACAACTTTAGTCATTTGATCTGTATGGGCGTGCTCTCAGCAATTCAACTTTGATAATGTAGCATTCCTGATCACCTTGACATGGAATGCTGAAGGATGAAGGAACACACTCTTCCACAAAAGACCTGCTGACTCCCAAACAGGACATGCATCATTCTTCAGTGGAAGATTCATCTGTCCTTAACTTCAGCCCTCCCCAACCTTTCATTTATTCATTTTTAAGTACTACAAATAGATTTGGAAAACCAGGTGCTTATTATTCTTCTTTAAAATACAAAACTATATGGTTACTGGCTATTTTTTTTTCAGGGGAGCCAAGCTGATTAGACTGATTTTGTTATACTACTAGGAACTTCTAACTCTAGAAGCAAGAAACACTCCAAAAACCATTTTTCACTTTACCTGTACTGCAATTTGTGTTCCGTTGGACGTAGCCAACAATGTAACAGGCCGAGCTTCTGTGGTCACTAAATGGTGCCCATGTTGTTGATGTCCAATTTCTGATGAGGTGCTATGAAACGCTGCTAAGTCTTGAGCCACGATGGCAACCTTGAGGACCAAAGAATGAGAATCAACTGTATGGTTCCAGATTACTGCTATTCACCTCATACAACTGTAATCTTCAAACTTAAAGTTACATTCAAAGCTATGGTTTTTCATGAGCACAGTTTTATCCTGCAGAGCGGATCTTTGTTTAAGAAAGGTTACATCACTGTTTCTCAGCGTCATCTGTTAGCCCTCAAAACATAAGTATCTTCAGTACAGCACAGAAGTTCAGTAGCTGTATCTGCAAGGCCATGATTATCTACACGTACAGGGCATGCACACACTCATACAGAGAAGTAAATATATTCATTTTCACATGGCACATTTTTAGAACAGTGGGATGTATTTTCACTTAAATACTAAAAGCTGTATCACTCTATTTGTACTGAAAAAGTTAACTACTGTATATTAATAGCAAAACTGCAAACATATACTTACTTCCTCCCTGCAAAACAGATTACAATCCCATAATATTAAGCAATAAATTCACACTGGATTCTATGTTTAGCTTTACCACTTGTTTACTGTGTGACTCCAGGAGAAATGCTTAGCATGTCTATGTCTTGTTTTATGCAGACCTATGAGAATTATCAAATTGGTACCTTGGCATTTTTTTTGTTTCTATTTGTTTTTGTTTTTATTGTTTCTAAAACAACCTGTTACTGATACTAACGGGATAGAACATACTGTAGTCTTCTGATGGGAATGACACAGCCTGGTGTTGAATACTGTGATGACTTTTGTGCCATCTCAAAAAGAACATTACCTATGTACACAGGGTAATTTTTTACCTGCTGTCCTTCGGTGCCTTCTGCAGTAACCATTGCTACAGAATGTGTTCCTGCAGAAGAGATGACGGCGTCGTGGGCAGGGACTGTGATAGTGGTGCCATCTTGTGTTACCATAGTGATTGTATTTCCAATGGCCTGCATATCTGCCTGAGATATGTTGACCTGAAACATAACACAGTTCCTGAAGTAAAGAAGGTTTAATCGCTGCTCAAGTCATACCTGAGGGTTAGCTTTCAGCAACATAATGCTGTTTTCAGGTAAATGTTTTTAACTGAGGTTTGAAAAAAAATCAGAGTTTGCATTTGCACTGTAGCAGCATTCATCAAACACGTTCCTGCTAGTTGATTCAGCAGCAGATGGTGCAACTTCACCTTCCTCATGTGAAACAAACTGCCTGACAATCCAGAATTAAGAGGCAACTTACCCACAACAGCGCTGAAAGAAATACTGTAAGTCCCATTTACAGTAACATCCTGTCCACAAGTTATAGCAGCTATTATTCCACTTCCTTGATGAACTCATGCATTTCCTGAGCATCACTGTCACTCTCTGGCCAATTCCCAGTCTTGGATGAAAAGCCCTCATCACAAACATGGATGGAGATCTAACATCCCACCATCTTTCAGACACTTGTATCTCTTTACAGAAATATAATTATGGCCCAGCAATGAGAAAGAGTTGTGTGCTTTCCATCAGAGTCTACAACTCCATGTCAGTTAATTATACCCCAAAGAACTGCATGCAACGTTATCTATGCACACGTCTTACACAACAGGACAGTGAGACTCAAGTTGCATCACATGCTTTTATTCTTAATGGAGACACTAAAGAGGTTTGGTAAGGACTTAGAATTAAAACCACCAATTAAAAAAATCATTTAAAAATTGATATAAATTACTGATGTCTCCAATATAAATGCATTAGGGAATCAGTTACTGATCTGATGATTTGCATGATTTAGAAGGCAATAAAACATTCCAGAACTGAAACCAAGCTGAAGGATTAATAGATATGAGAAGAACTCCATGTTATGGCTTCTAAAAGCCTTCATTTCTAGGGGCAAAAATGCTGGTTCCTTAGTACTGCTGCACTGATCAGGGCTTGCAATGTGACAGCCCCCTTTAATATTTCATCTCCAATTACAATTTAGAAGATATTTTTCATATCCTACTGGTGCAGCAGATACCTCCTCACTTGAAATATGATTTTTTTCCCCATTATGCATTCAATGTACCAGCAGAGTTAAACTAAAGAACTGTACTGAAATCCACTCTCAGTGGGTTCCTTACCCATTCCTCCAGAAAAGCTATCCAAAGGAACTCTCGAGTAGAGGCAGTATTATCCTATTTCCTCATCTTCTCATGTTCTTGTTAGAAATTGTAAGAATTGAATATACCAGTTTGTAAAACATGCACTGGGACTAAGTAGATTATTTTTTCTAACAAGTGTCTGCAAACGAGGCAGCAGTGGTATCAGTGATATTATTCTACTAATATCAGAGACTAACAGAATAACCAGGATACTCTGGAAAACCTCAGCAACTATGTTGCACATGTAACAGTTGTTATACAGCCTGTGCCTATATTGTGAGCATAAAGGACTTCCAGAGTTTTTAAGTGGTAAAGACAACAGAATAGACCAAAAAGCCTAAGATCGTATTAATATAGTTTCAGGTAAGAGAATTTATGGTGGAATTTAGGTGTTCCAGAGGAGATCCAATCCTAAGCATATAGCATAATCTTCAGATAAGTTTCTCCCCATGAGAAATCAACGCACATATTTATCAGACACACGAGCAGAAACTCTCAACATATTTTTGTCACCTCTTCAGCAAAAAATTACTTACGTGTTGGGTTCCATCCTGGGCAATTAGCGCTACTTGTTGACCTAACCCTGACTGAGTAACTGTAGCAACTTGTGCAGAAATGACGTCCTCTCCCTCTACACCTGTCACATAGGCTATTTGCGAGCCTTTCAGGACATCTTCCCCTTGACCTATTTGATACAAAGAAGGCAAGAGAGTAGTTTAGTTTGGATACTCCAAATGCAGGCAGGAAAGATAACCAACAAGGAATAAATGCCAGCCTGGTTTGATGGTTTTTAAACACTTCAGTGGAAAAGGGATAGTTGAAAGATGAGAAAAGACATACAAATGCTACTCACAACAAAAATATATTACTAGTGTATACTCCAACATTAAAAAGGCAACAAACTATTTCTAATTCAATCATTAAATGTTAACTTCTCCAAGCAGGAGCCTTCATGAGAACACAAATGGCAGTTTCTAAAAGTTATTCATTAACAAACAGGCAGAGGAATACAGTGATGCCTTTGTGTGAAGATTTCAGTTAATTATCTTAATAAATGTTTAACTTCAGTAAAAGAATCCTATAATTCCCTCAAAAGATGGCATGAGACTATAGCAAATATGCTTGAGGCGTTCAGTGCTGTTTCCCAAATACACGTAGTAAAACAGAACCCTTTGCATCTGCATTTTCTATCTTCAGACAAATCACAGTTTGGCAAGAGATAACTGTTCTCTCATGGCATTTCTTCTAACCTCATTTTTATAGTCACAAGATACTACTCATGACATGACAAACATTCTTAGCTTATTTTTGTCTTTGCCTCTAGGACCTAAATTCACAGACACTGCTATTAACTCTGCTATTAACTGTCACAAAACCACCACAGTATCCCTGTGCTGCACAAACGGATTTTTCCTTTTCACAAAGCAGTGCCTTTATTCCTGATAAAAGACCTCCAGCAACTGTGGTGCCTCAGAAAAATCCAGTAGGTTGCAGACAAGCACTTTAGACTCTTGCAGGTCCCTTCACACAGTTCACGTTTATAGCAGAATTGTTTATAGCAGGTTTGCTGGGACTGCAGCTCAGATTTCTCAAATCTCTCTTATCTCCAGCCTGCTATAAACTCAGTTTATGATCTGGTCAATTACTCTCTCGGTTTCTGTTTACAAGTTGACCAGCACACTAAAAAGTCCTACAAAGAAGTTAAATAACTTTTATTAAGTACTTCAGATTTTTATCTATACTTTAATTTCCTTGGTTATAAACAGCATAATATTATCCAGCCCATTTGTTACAAGAGATTCAAAGACTGAAACTCTAACCTGGAGGTGGCTCAAAAAAAGCCTCTTGTTCCTCTTCAATGGGCTCTGTGTCATTATGTGCTGTCCGCTTGTGCATAGCAAGTGTAGAAATCTGCTTGTATGTCTTTCCACAGTGATTGCAATTGTATGGTTTGGAATGAGTATGTACAACATGATGTTTGTATAAACTGGAATACTCTGTAAAACGTTTATCACAACCAGGAACTGTACAGACATAGGGCTTCTCCCCTGTATGGCAAAGAGAAGGAGAGAATGTTATCCAGAATGCACAAACAAAACTGTCAATGAATTTGTAAGGTATTTAGTGACACACTTCCACTACCAAGCCAATTTCAATTTCAAAGGCAACAGTGAAGCTCTAGCTCACTAAGTTTATCAATGCAGCTTCTCATTGGTCTTTTTTTTTTTTTAACCTGCCAGTGAAAGCTGGGCCCTTTTTTCTCCTAATCCATATAAAATGTTCTCCTTATGAGTACGGGATGATGCAGTCTAAAAGCTGCAATTTATAGAATCTTTAGAAACTGATACTGAGGATGAAGGCAAATGCAAACTGCATCACTGAGTGACACGGAACTTTGAGCTTCTGGAAAGGTGTCAACCTAAACACCAATTTTGCACAGCACTGACAGTTTTGTTCCTTTAAAAAAATCCTAAAAAAAAAAAATCAATGAAACAAATGTCTAAATTACATTACAAACTATAAAGCTGATCAGATACAAAAGTTCTGCATGAAACTTATCCGTGCATCTATAAACATGCAAGGCTTCTAAGATGATATGGCTATCACTAGCTTTTACATTTCAGAATCTTGAAAATACAATCCAAGTGAATGGGAGACTCACAAAGGTGAGCCAAACTATGCTCATCTTCCCTCACGTGAAGCCAAAACAAAGGCACCAGGTCAAGTCACCTAAACATGACTACATCCAACTACAGTGCACCAAAACAGTGTTCAAAAAAGAAGACTCTCACAAGCAGGATCCATTTCAAAACATGAAACACCATCCACATACCTGTGTGTATTCTCACATGATTCTTATAATTAGTTGCACTGGCAAAAGCTCTCCCACATCCTGGTTCTGTGCAGTAATAAGGTCTTTCACCTGTATGTGTCCTGATGTGAACCTTTCTAATATTAGATGTTGTGAACGACCTGCCACAGCCTTCAAAAGGACACTTAAAGGGCCTTTCGCCTGAAAAAAAAGAAGTACACACAGGAAAGTGATGAAAGAGTACAAAAATTGTGAGTTACACTTATGCTGAACGTTGGAATCCAAAGCTATCTAACTGAGAGCCTCATTCAGAGATGCCATGAACACGTGACACGGAGTGTTGTACCTATATCTGGCAAAAACTGGGAAAACTGTGTAAGCTGTGAGATAAATTATGAAGCACTCAGTATCTCATGATATTTAAAACAGACTCAGTTGCTTGAACTAGCTTCCATATTACCTATATTCTTGCGTGTGTTTAACCCCTCCAGACAAAATGCTACATATGTTATCCAAAGCAAGTGCATTAAACCATTTGTACATTTGTAATTAATAAAATGAAAAAAATTACTTCATGATTTGAGACATCACCAAGATACAGGCAAATTAGTCAAATTCACCACAGAAAGCACTTTACTTTTGGCTGAAACAAATTTTTAAAGGGACACAGCCTAGAAATTCAAGTTTCTAAAGCCAAAGTCAAAGTAATCACAGATTTTTTTGTTACTAAGTCCATTCCTATACTAAATTTACACACAATAACTCACATTGCTCCTCCAACACCTTCACCGTGAAGATCAGATAAAGCCAGCCTGTCTAACCTCGCTGATCCTTCAGACCTATCAGAGCACACAGCTCCAGGGAGGAGAGCAAAGGGACTGAATTTGGAGAGGCACGAGCCATCCAACATGCTGTCCTGTTGGAACCTGACACTTGGTAGGGCTCAGTACATTGCCCCCACCGTACTGGTCAACAAAGAGAGGAGTCCGAGAGCAAGAGAGGGCAGATTAGCACTACAGACACAATTCTAAGTACTTGGAAACAGAAATGAAAAACGAAGACCTGATACAGACATGTAACTCCAAAGCAGTTAGCTTCTTGGCAGAGGAAACTATAATTCACTCCTTAAGGCCGCCGTTTCGGGAACGTTTTCCACTTTTCTGCCAAGGCAGAGCGTATGTGAGCGTACACGCCTCAGTGTTGTGTTACCATGGCTCCCCTGATCCCCGTGGCGAGGCAGAGCCTCCAATTACAGCCTCAAGAAGGGCTGCAGTCAGAAACCACAACACTGATTGTTTTTCAGCGATTGCAGGAATGTCACCGGACCGGTTTGCCTTTGTGTTTCTAATGGAGTTGTTAGAAAAGTGACCTGTTTCCAGGTGACCGAGATTTTCTTGCACCAGCAACACGAGAAGGCTTGCCTCCATCGGTGCGCCGTTGAAACTCGCATAGGGTATCTATGAGCACACACGACTCCATCTATTTCCACAAGGACTTGAGTTTTAATTTTCACACGTTTGGAACCTTCATTTAGTTTGATACGATATGAAGGGCAACAACCTATCAGCCTTCATGAACCTGGCGTCCAATTTATCTTAAAGCACCAAACCACTTCTAAAAGGTGAGCTGCATTACTGAGAACAGACCCCTTGGTACTGAGCTGCAAACCCAACTGCAAAGGTGCTCAGTGACAACGTCAGTGACACACTGCTAAACGTCTGCAATGGCAGCATGGGTGCTTGAACACTTTTCTAAGCAACGTGAATCAGAGAAATCCACCAAAGTGAATTAACTTAGGGAAACAAAAATGGTAGTCATTCTACCTGTGTGGGTTCGGATGTGTTTCTGTAGGTCTCCTGAAGTCTTGAATGACTTGGTGCAGTTTTCTTCTGTGCACCGATACGGCTTTTCACCAGTGTGTGTTCGGATATGACTTTTTAATCCATACCCTGGAGGTCAGAAAGGATGTTATAACACCCAAGTAACTAAATAAAGTACAAAATTAAGATGGTCAGAAGCTGTTACTCTTTGCAAGCGCCTCATTCTACCTTACAGAGCAACGAAACCCTGATACACAGTTGATGAATTCCTCCTTCCCTCCTTTATAAGGAAAGTACACTTCCCACTCCCTTCAATGGGATAAACTGCAATTATTATAATGTAGGTAAATATTTATTTTATCTTCTGAGGAAATTGGCATGTTCTCTATCCCGTCTACTTTTTTTCATCTTACCAATGTTGTCATCAAAATGGTATTTAATCATTAGAATATTATTAGAAACATGAATTTTCCTTCCATTCACTAGAGATGTATACATTTCTAAAAAATAAAGGAACAATCTGTAAGAAGATGGCGCCTACTTAATTTCAGAATGTTTTCTAAGTATATCCCTAAACTCCTACAACTTCTATTTTTGACTTGTTATGAACACAATGGTGGCTACAAAGAGGAGCATCAATTCGCTCTTACATCTAAAATAAACATCACGTCACGATCCAACACAGCAGAGTTCTTAATATTTAAGCTGAGAACTTCTGGTGCCTGACACAAGCCATATCAAAGGCTGAGGTAAGGTGGTACAAATGTCTCTGGCCCAAAATACAGCATTAGACAGAAAGCTGCTTAGAGCAGCACATCAGTCTGTTGCAATAGAGAATAGTGTTTTCATTATGTTCTTTTGAAATCTCTTTACAAACACATTATAAAATTAAACTTATGTGCAACTCTTTAAGTGGGTCTGTTTGTCTTTTGACCTTTCTCATCAGCATTTTTTGTGCTTATTTAAAGAAACACTATTCAATGTTACATCAGATGGAGTTCCAAAAAATCTCAGTTTATACAGAAAATCTAGAGTCTAACTTTTCTAAGTATCAAGTCAATCTACATTCAAAGTAAAAGAATTTGAAACAAGTTTTGCTTTTTTTGTATCATCTTCAATGGTTCATCACTTGTAATTGCATCTTAAGTCATCAAATCTCAGGTAGTTTATCATTTACAAATGGATTAGTCGGTACAAAATACAGTGTTTGCTTTATGAGAAACATCACCCTGATACAGTGTGATAAAAAACACTGCAAGCAGCTCCCACCAAAGTTCTTTGCAACTTTGGATCAGAACATTATCTAGATCCCTTTAGCCAGCAAGTTCAGCTTTTTCTGTCACCTCGTGTAACTTACACTGTTAGTTTCATATTAAGAAGGCCTATTTTTTTCAAGATAAAATCTGGCTGTAGCATGACAGGTGAAGACCAAATGAAAGTGCCAAGTGTTTCACCCCATTACCCCTTCAGTAACTAATAGTCAAATCCTCTGTCTTTTCTATATGCTGCACTAGCTAAAACAACACTTTTTTCTGCAGTTCTCATAAATGGATTCCCAACCAGGTTCTATACTTTGCAACTAAGAAAAAGAAAGAATGGTACCATAAACTTATACAGACAAAGGCGAAAAAGCAGGGAGAGGAAAGGGTCACCTGTTGCAAAAGCTTTACCACATCCAGGATGTTCACACTGATATGGTCTGTCTCCTGTGTGTGACCTTTCGTGTACCTGCCAAGACATCCGACAGACTCATTTAACAAGATGCATCTGATTACTTCAGCACAGAAAAACCTTATTCTAAAAGACAACACATTTTACTTCTCTTCCTAAGATTCACATTTAAATGTCTTCTTTTTAAGTCAGTGATAAAAACTACCATAGGGTAGCACTGTTTTCCTTAAAACTACAGGTGTCTTCTTCTAAGGTCTAGCCTAAACCTTTCAAGTCAGTTTTACAAAAGATGTTTCTGTAAATATGTGGAATTGCCAACACACAGGTAAATTAAAGAAAGCATGCAGGCATGCCTCAGAGCCTTCTCTCTGATTATTGACTACACCGAGACTTCTGCAGGTCCTCTTATATTGCATGAAACCTCACTGATTCCACAGTGTTTTGTCCAAGATAAGGCTCCACTGAAAGGAGCGTAGCTCATCTCCAGGTGATCACCTGTATTCCACATCTAAACTGGAATACAGCTCTACAGTACTTTATTTACTAAATTAAAATAAAAAAATTAAAAAAAAACAAGTAAGAGGGAACCAAGAAGTTGCTATGTGCTAAGAAAAGACATTCCATCTCTTCACTTTGCATGCTCAACTGTTTTGAAGATTTAGACTTATGATGATAAAATCTTTCAGAACTCAGAATTCTCACATAATCACGCATTCACGTAGATTAGTGAACTCTGGATTTCAGAATGTCTGTGATAGTACTGATAGAAATGATCTCAACAAGATTTCTTACATGCTGGAAATATATGGGTCAACCATGACACCGTGTTTGCATCTACACCAATCTGACCACTACGTAAGCATCATTTGGAGTCAACGTTTTAGAGCACATTTTATGTAATATTAACAGACTAAGAGTATATTTTGTTAGTCAGTAACTGCAGTCTATTAGACTATTAGACAGTTGTTTCTCTGTTAATTTCCATCCCTTAAAAGTGCACAATTTGTCCAAAAAAAAATAAAAATAAATCATGCCTGCAAACTAACAATGCTTGTTTTACATTTCATCACCTTAAGATGGTGAGCTGTTGTGTACAGTTTTCCACAGCCATCATAATCACAGCGAAATGCTTTCTCTCCACTCTGCTGAGACTTTGCAGCCACTCTTGTTCCATGTCCCTGCAAGACAATCTGAAGTTGAAAAAAGAAAAAAAAAAAAAGATTAAAAAAATACAGTGGAACAAGAAAGTCACACGCTATCATGCAGTCAAAGCTGACTCTAACAGGTTTCCTTTCATCTCTCTTTGCTACGCAATGTATTTCGTAGCACTCAGTAAATGAAATTAAAAGCATGAGTTTTACTTAGAACTAGAACATTTAAATGAATGCATTAATTAGTCAAATAACAAAGACTAAATAATCTGAAAAATAAGTGAAGCAGTAAGATGAGTGCCAGAAAGAAGAGGCTCAGATTACATGTCTAAGGCACTGGGTCTGCTCCTAAGGGAGGTTAGCTATAAATCAGACCACCTTCAAAGATAAGTTCACACAGAGGCCAACCAATAATTAAATGCAGTTATATAATGAGCACTTTCTAAAAACGAAGGAAAACATTTTGTATTTTGTCAGTGATGCATGTATTTTGATCAAACTAATGGGTTTGATCCAGATCCTCCTGCAACTGCAGCTAGGCTCGTGACACAACAGGAAAATATACAGAATAATTTCATGATACAGCTTAGATCCCTACCAAAGGCTTTTTTGTACACTAATAATCAAGGAACATTCTTACAGACTGAAAAAAGAGGCAGAAGACCAAAGGTAAACATGTTGATACAACTGTATACAAAGTAACTGAGACTTTTACAAGTCTATCTTCCTTTCAAACTACTTCCTTTTTCTCCATAATCCAATTCCATTCTATGTTGTCAAAGAACAAGCCACGGCATCAGTGAGATGGGGCAGCCTAATACAACCTCTCTTCTCAAAGCAGAATCAGCTGCAGCAAGTTGCTCATGGCAATATCCAGCTGAGCTCTGAGCATCTCTAGGGATGGAGTCACCACAACCTGCACAACCTATGCCAGCATCCAGTCGTCCTCAGAGGTTTTTTTTCCCCTCAAGTTTAAATGAAACTTCCTGTATTTCAGTTTATGCAGATTTCCTCTTATCCTGCCACTATGCACACTATGA
Source organism: Centrocercus urophasianus (assembly GCF_019232065.1). Lineage (NCBI taxonomy): Eukaryota > Metazoa > Chordata > Aves > Galliformes > Phasianidae > Centrocercus > Centrocercus urophasianus. The sequence continues at coordinate 2,728,973 of NW_024884586.1, forward strand.
GCCAGGCTCTGTCATCTTTATATGCCCATATCAGGTATTTATACTTATTGGTAGAATTTCCCCTGGCCTTCTCTGCTGGAAGCTGAATAGCTGCAGCTCTCTCAGCCTTTCCTTGTCGTCAGACTCCGAGCCTTTAATCATCTTCACAGTCCTTCACTAGACTTACTCCAGTATGTCCACGCCTTCCTGAGAGCTGAGAACTGGACCAAGCACTCCCAACACGTATCACCAGCACTGCGTCTAAGGCAAAGATCACCTCCCTTGTTCTGCTGACATGTGGCCTTTTTTACCACAGGCTGGTTCACAGTCAGCTTTGTTCACCAGGATCCCCAGGTCCTTTTCCGCAGAACTGATTTCCAGCCAGTTGCTCTCCAGTTTCTACCAGTGCACTGGTTATACTTCCCAGGTTCATGACTTTCCACTTCTTTTTATTAAACTTTCTGAGATTCCTGCTGGCTCATCTGAGTAATAAACAATATCAGCTGTTCTAACAATTACAAAGGTTGTTACTTTGTCACAAAAGGTGGTGGGGTTGGTCAGGCATTATTTCTCCTTTCTACATCCACACTGACTATTCCCAACTGCTAACATGTCTGAAAATGGCTTGTAAGATCATCTGTTCACCTCATTGCTAAGGACTCAGGTGAGGCCGACAGATCTGTACATCTCCAGATCCTCCTTCTCACACTTCTTGAAACAGGAATGACATTTGCTTTCTTCCAGTCCTCAAAAACTTCCCCTGAACACTGTGGCCCTTCAAAGAAAACTGAGAGTGGCTTTGCGATGACATTACCAAGCTCTACCAGCACTTACACACTTAAATCCATTAGGTCCAGCAGATGTGTGATATGCCCAATTTATTCAAATATCCCCTAATTCAATCTTTCTTTCAGTGAACTGGTGCCCTCCAATTAAGGAGACGAAAACTCAGAAACTCTTTATTTTGCAGGTAACCACCAACGCATCCTAACTTAGCTCAGACAGGTACACAGAAGAACAACACAGGTAACTAAGATCTCAGGTAAGATTTCTATATCACATACACAGCAGTCATATGATTATGATTTTCATTTGAACAGATGGGTATGACAGATGTGAAAAAAAATACAGCACGATATCCTTTAGGTCACACAAAGGCTTTTGTTCTCATCTGTACAAATCACAAACAGGTTTTTATGCTTTATTTTTTTCTTTGGTGAAAACCTTAACCATACACAAATGGTCTGGATGACTACTCAGCAGCATAACATCTGCTCAGTTCTTGAGTTACTTTGATCTTTTTAGGAAGAATTTATAAATACACACTTATTTAATGAAATAGTTTCAAATTTAGATAAAGTATCTTAAGTAATACATTATTTTTAAAAGAGTTACAAGTAGGAACTTAATCACACCAAGAAATAATCACTGAAAATACTTTAAGAAACAACCAATAGCTCTGTGACCCTCACTTCCATGCTCGGCCAAATGAAGTCACCTTACTGGGGAGGTGTCAGAATTTGAGCCTCACTACCTGTTGAAACATCAGATCTTTTTTGGCCATTTGTTTGGAACACGTAATGCTCCATAAGATCAGCACACTTCCATACAGCCATATGTGTTGCCATATGAAGTGCAAGATAAAGAACCTTCAGATTCACCTTTTTTGGGGCTTGAGGCCGAAATCAACATGTAACTGGATATTGGTAACAGCTTGTTTTGCTTAATAGGTTTTTACTTCTAGTGAAAGTCAAACAAAATCTGATTCTATTCTTCCTTGAATTTTGCATTTTGATAGAGTTGTATTCCTGTTCCATCCTAGAACAGTACAAAACTCCAGAAGTTCCTTATTTATATTTATGGAAAGCATTTTAATACTATTGATAATGTCTAAATTAGCTCTTCTGTCCTTTCACAATCATGCCATTCAGACAGCTGTAGATTGTCACTGGTTTTAAGTATTGTGGGACCTAAAAAAAAATAAGATGACAGGATTTTGAGGTCATTGTCAGAGGTGAGCCTGTAATTCCCTCTTTCACAGGTAGTGTAACATATTTTACCTCAGAAGATATTTTTCCATCCTCATCTACTTCATCACCTCTGAAATTAAACAAAAAGGAAGAACACTGATTCTTTGATGACCAAATCTTTCTCAGTGCAATGACTTGGCCATTTCTGAACCTGTCATGAGAGCAAGTGAGGGCATAAGGTTTTATTATTAGCTTTTGCTCTTGTTCCTAATTAGGATTTTACAGATTTCTGGTTAAAGTAAAAAAGGATTGAGACTTCATAATTTTTACCTTTACTTTCCATTACTCTTAGAACTTTTGAGTTAATACCTTCACCTCAGTAAGTTTTTATACTTCTATGTAATAACAAGAAAAAGAACTGGAAATATTTGTCTGCTTCTTTAGGGTTCACTTGAAGCAGCGTCTTCTACAGACTAGTTGGTTAGACAGTCAGACTATGCACAGAGAAGACTGAACAAACATGCACACATTTATTTTGCACTGTGCTACATACCTGCATTTTTTTTTCTTGTTCATTTTCGCCTATCATTCCCGTGCTACTAACACTGTCATTTCCATCAATAGACACCTGAAAAATGAGGTTGATACGGGAAAAACAGAAGTTATTTTTATTCATCGGAAAGGCAGATTGACAGACAGTTCCTGGGGGCTTATTCTTTCTTAGCTCTCTAGCTCCCTCTTGAAAGCTGGTTATCCTACAAGACAGTAGCTTACATGAAAATCCCGCTTGCAGCACCTGCATTATACAACAGGTAAGGCAAGCATCTCAAGACTGTCTTAAAATGACATCCAAAAGACTGCAAGAACTGAATGTGCTAGATGAAAACTCAAAGGAAAGTATATTAAATTATTAAAAATTGATAACACTGAGTTCTCAGAGAAAAAGAAACTCAGCTCCTTTAGAATCAAAGTACCTAGACAATGTGCCACTTCTTAATTCAAAATAGTAAAATTACAAAAGGTAAGAGAGGACTTGTGTATCTTGTGTACTGCTCTTAAGGTTCATTTTAAAATACCATTTATAGGAAGAGAAATCTCTGCTTTTCAAGGGACATAGAATATTTGAAATGATTACTTAATATGCTCTCAAATGCATTAACTCAGAACAGTGGTCATTGTAGTAAAAAACACTAATTTGAAATATACTTTGTAAGTTTTCCTCTTCAGTAGTTGCCTCTGTGTTGAGCACTCACTTTCACAATACCCTCTTACATTCAAGGCTGAGATTGGTGCCCCTAAATCCAGCCACAATTCCTATCTGCAATTCCACTACACGTCCTCTGACTTTATGCAGACTGAGAGCAATAATCTATTTTTTCCAGGTTGCTTTGAGAGGAAGGTGGCATTGACTAAGTCTAAAATTAAGAGGACTCCAATTAGCCTTTACATGCACTCTGCAAGACATGTTGACTATGCCTAAAAGAGAAGTAAGAGATGATGAAAAATGAATATCCTCCACCAAGTCCAGTGAGCTGCTCTGCAGTCTTCTTTTAGTGATACATTTCCGGAAATATTCTCCCAGCCTCCAAGCAATTTGTGGCTTAGGAACCTCCTGAACTAGAAATCACATGTTCCTACCTAATAGCCCCAGATACATTTCTCTTCCATGAATTTTCTAATTACCCTTTGAATCTAGAGACATAATTAGTATGAGCAACATTCTACAAGCAGTACCATGGCTTAACTTTATGCTGTTTGAAAAATATCCTTCCCTTGTTGTCACTGAACCTGAGACCTGAGAGTTTTCTCTGATGCTTCCCAGTTCTTACACTGGTAAAGACAATGACAAGACACTACTCTGTGCCACTTAAAATCAGGTGAAATTCTCTCATATCCTTACCTCATATATTTCATTTGTTTGGTCACCATTGCTGCCCCTTTCTGTACCTTTTTTAATGCCCTAAGCCATCTGCTAGTAAAAGTATACACTGCCGTATTATGAAGTCTATATGGACATGGAGCAGAATCCTAAAACTGCATTTCTCCTTTTAAGAGAAAAACAGGGGTGTAACAATGCAGCTATTACTTGCTTTTGCACATAATGTAGTTTCAGAACTTGGAAATTCACTTTTCCTGATTTTCCTTGAAAGTTCTAGCAGTACATCTCAGGATAAGGCTGAGATGAAAGCTTTAAGAAAACAAGCAGGGTTTTTCCTAGCTATACACAAGTATACTTCAGAATACTAATTCACATTACAGAACTCAAAAACACATGTTGAGATGAATAGGAAAAAAAAAGCAAATATATTTGCTTCTTCTCCACAAAACAGAAGGGTACTTTTATAACAAATTAGTATTAACATAGCTCCTTATTAAAAAGGACAAAGTTCCAACTGATATAAACCTAGATGAAATAACAGCTAGGCAATGCATAAAAGCTTGTTGCTACAGCACAGCTAGCCTTGAATTACCTTTTTACATAATGAAAGTTTAAGGCACAGCTAAATGTAACACAGTCTGATGGGCTTTCTTATGTTTTCTTCAATTACAGCACACAAACATAATGGAAAGAATGGGGTATGTGCCATTTAATCACCCTAAGTGGCCTTCTCCCAGAATATGACTATTCCCTGTAACACCTGAGAACAAATTATAAAATTAATTCAACTACTTCCAAACCAATGCAAGCACTGACAGCAGTCATCTAGGAATCAGGACACTCGGAAACCATTAAATCATGAAAGTTGCACTGTTTGCTGTATATTTAGACCACACTTCACAGAAGTCCTTTGAAGTGGAGAACGTGAATTTTTAGCCTCACATTACATTTTTGTCATTAAAAGCATGGATCAGAGAAGCTTTCTCCAAATTCATCAGCTGCCTAATGGTGTTTTTTTACACTTTATTATCATGTAATATCCTTACTGAAGATAACAGGCCCTACTCCTTTCAATGCAAGAAAAAAAAATCAGCAGTGGTCTCTTGTTAAGAATAATTTAACTTTGTCCTTCTTTCCAAACTACTTCTGAAGAGGCTCCACTCTAATCTTTTGTATTTTACAGAAACTAGTTATTTACTTGTCCAAATCACTACACACATCAGCTTGATTCCACATCATATTGGTGTTCCATTTCTTGTCTTTATGCAAGAGCACACACTGGAGCCACCCATAACAGTGAGGCACTGTTGTGGCAATCTGGTGTTCTCCCTTAAAAGAGTCTGAAGACTCTCTTATCATTTTATTTCTTAGCTCACAGTGGGCTTTTGCTGTCAAGCATCATGTGATATGACATTAAAACATTACAGACAGATGAACTGTTGTTCAGCATACCTTAGCTGCATATTGCTCCAAAGCAGTGATGGTATCTGGGTCAATGGCAGCATCTCCCGTGTGAAGACCAGCCACTGTGCCATCAGCTTGAATGGCTAAAATGGTATCTGACTGTGGCATCTGCACTGCGTGGTGAATGTAGGCAGTAGTGCCATCCTCCAGCTGGACTGCTTGTAATGCACTCTGATCATAACTGTCTGAGAAATAATATTACGACGTGTTACAAATGAAAAGGAATAGCAATGGCTGTAGGTAACACAAGAAATTGCTGCTGCTTAGGAAACGTCTCCAAAAGCCATACATGTGTCTGATACTTATGAGAAATATACCCAATTACAATACCACTATGAATAGCAGATTAACTTTTTTTCAAGACAACGCCATCTACATCTTCTGCACACTTGCAGAAGTGCAAAACCAATTCTAGTCTATTCAATTGTGGTCTAGCTTTACTAACAAAGGAAATCACGACCACAAATATTCTTCCAACTCATTATCCACTCATAATAAAATGAAAACATAGGAAACACATACATCTGATTTTAGAATGTATGGATCTGACCCTGATACCAGAATCACCCATAAAAATAGATGCAAAATAAACTCTGGATGGTGTTGCTGGCAGTGGAATGTAATTTTTGTCACATTAGCTTATTAAAATATCTAATGGTTCACTTTTTCAAAAGAAATAGGATTGTTCATAAGATGGGAATAATCAGCTTCTGCAGCAATCTAGGTTATAATTTAAAATGAATGTTTGCATTTTTGACCATCAGTCATCACACTTTCAGCCCTACTACTTAAAGACAATATCCCCAGGAGATGATCTTTGAAATGTATGTCATGACTCTACATTCTTTAGTTTAAGTGGGATTGATTGATTCATTCTTAACTGCTTTCTCTTCTTAATTCTACATACAATTATGGCTGAAATCTGTATGATAGCTTGCTTGCTCTACTGACGTGGCATTTACTTACTTTATTGATATCCATGGCTTCAAAAATCAATACACAGCTGGTGATTTTTAAATTCTGTTTATAACTGCTCTATGATGACCTAATAAAGAACTGAATCAGACTCATTTCAGTAATTCCTAGATGCCACTAAGCAGAAGTAAGAAATAAACTACAATGGGAATCACGCTGAATTACGTAATTGTCTGAATACAGTATCGTGTTTTGTACTGCTGTTCTGTTCAACTGAAATATTAAACCATTATTCAAAAGCCATTTACCTTTGGAGGTGTGATGAATGAATGCTGTAGTTCCATCCTCCAGCTGAACTGCTTGTCCATCTTCCAAACGCAAGCTGTCCCCTGTTTAGAAGAAAGAATTACAATGCTTTGACAAGAGGTTGAAAAATGCATTAGTCAGAAAAATTCTCTCTTCAAGATTCTTTGCAAAACAATAAGAAATCAAGCTTTTTTTAAATGATTACTGATTAGTTAATATCAGTATCTATCAGTAATAAAATATTTCAAAATATATTTTTATATATATATATATATATATAATTACACTTACTACTTTTAGTCATGGGTACATGTTGAACATAGGCTGCAGAACCATCTTCTAGTTGAATCACTTGGCCATCCATTAATTTACCATCTGAAATACACGGAGTACTTTCAGAGAATCTCACAGTGTGACACAACCTACTTTAAACACACAGCAGACACTTCGTGGATCAGACTGAATATCAGTACAATATCACAGACTTATACTGCTTGCTAAAGCTGAAGCATAGTAAGGGGCTAAGAAACAGTGGTTTTAAAATTCTAGGATAAAGAAGGCATGATGGTTGAAATAAATACACTCAATACAGAACACTAAATTTTATTACCTATCCAGTAGGCAGAACGTTGGTATTTGGGTTTGAAGCATGAAGAGTATCTTGCTTCTGTGTCTGACTTATGTTCTGCATTTGATACCTGCATCTTATTAGTACTGGAAATAAATATTTATCTGGTATTATTACTGCAATACCCCAACTGGGAGTACAGCTTTGAAAACACTGAAGATTTTCCTCAGTTTTACTACCCAGAGGGGTTTACAACCCAGCATAGGAGGGGAATACAAATAAAGAGAGGAATACAATGTCGATACAAACCAACTTCCAGTCGTTTCCCTACCTTTAGAATTGTGCTGTATGTATGCAGTGGAGCCATCAGCCAGGGTAACTGCTTGCAAACTTACACCTTCCATGTTTTCTAAGTTGTCACCATCTAGTAAAGCAAAAGGTTCACATTCTCTATTACCAACATCAAACTTCAAAAATCACCAGTTATGCACCTCCAAAAATGATGACATCCCTTACAACCCAGTGATTTTAGAAATACTGGTAGGTTTTCTGGGTTTTCAACCTTGATGACATACTGTGGTCAGATGTTCAAGACCTCGCTCCATAAACAGGACAGCCTCAGTGCTATTTGCTCTAACTAGAAAAGCTGTGTTACTGAATAAACGATCGCAAAGTTTAGGTTTTAGGGAAAATATTAATTAGGTAATGAGCTCCAACAGTGAAATAATATCTATTTGTATCAATAATTTTGTTTTGTACCCTATTACCTATATTAGTATATGCAAATCTATTTAGACTAAAATACTTAGGAAAAAGATTTTATCAGTGAAAATCGTACCAAAGCTGTCAGAAAATACCATATTTAAACCAATTCAAATCACCAACCTATTTTAAAATTTAACTAGTCTAAAATGTGCTTTGGTGCATAATGAAGTCACAAAGTATAAAACAGTAAAACCACTGTGAGAATTAAGTCAGATTTTCGAGTATCTATTTTGATACGTTTATACTCCTATTACCTTAATTAAGAGATCACTCTCTTAATTAAATCAGTGAACTTCATCTCAGCTAACTAAGAATAATCTGCTGATTTGTGTTAGATTTTTCATTTAGAATACACTGCTTGAGTTCTAGAGTTTTATCTGACCTTCTAACAGGAAAGACACAATAATACACATTTCAACTCAGTGCTCACCTTGCACGGCTACAGCTTCTGTCAGACACAGAGTCACATGCTGGGCCTCCATTCCTCCTCCAGAAAATTCAGTCATTCCCTGAGAGTCTCGGTTTATCTGAGCTAGTAACATTGTCTGCCTACAAAGAAAGCATTCAAGGACATCAGTACAAAATCTAAATACTGAACCAGAACTAGTTAAATACAATCCAAGATTAACTAGATTTTTATGCAACCGCTACCAACATTTTTTGTTACCTTCCGCACACAGATATGCAATGAATGAATGAGAGAGCTGTAAAATAATTCAATGGAAAAAAAAAAAAAAAAAGTTATTAGAAATAGTTAAGAATTGTTATCTCAATTAATTAAGCTATTAAGAACTTCAGGCAGCAGTTAGTAAACTGAACTTGAACTAACATTTCGTCTTTATTCCAGCTGGGACAGAATTGTGATCTTCAGAGTGTATGATGCTGCCACTTGGCTCCAGGAGAAAAGCAATGTTGAGAACACACCAAAGTTTATAGCTGCTGCTAAGCAGCGTCGTACAGAGCTGAGACCACTCACAGAGAAGGGCACAAGGAGCTGGGAGGGAACAGAATCAGGATGGCTGACCTAAACTGTCCAAAGGGATATTCCATACCATACAACATCAAACAGAAGGAGTTTTGAAGGGGATGGGAGTTCATGTCTCTCTCTTTTGCTGCTCGGGAGCTAGCTGGGCATTGATCAGAAGGTTGTGAGCAATTGCTTCTGCACCATGTGTTACATGCACTCATATTTATATACAGCCATAACAATTATCCTTGTCTTTATCTTAGTAACCAGTTTTATCTCAACCCATAACTTCTACCTTTTTTTTTTCTTCCAACTCTATATCACACCCCATTGGGAAGGAGGGAATGAGCAAATGAATGTGTGGTGCTCAGCCACCAGCTGGGTTAAACCACAACTCATACAAAGAAAAGAATCACAGAATGGCCAGGTTTGGAAGGCACCTCAAGGATCATGAATCTCCAATCCCCTGCCACACGCAGGGCCACCAACCTCCCCATTTCATACCAGACCAGGCTGCCCAGGGCCCCATCCAACCTGGCCTTGAACACCTCCAGGGATGGGGCATCCACAGCCTCTCTGGGCAGCTGTTCCAGCACCTCACCACTCTTACTGTAAAGAACTTGTCAACGAAAAATGAAAAACATTGTGTCAATGATGGTACAAATAATGATACCTTTTTGTCCCCAAAATTAAAATGAAGCTGACGATTCACTCATGGTCACCCATAACAACAGCAGGGCTTTCAGTCTATCAGCAACTCCAGTGCCAGCAAGAAGTTCAGGATCACACACTGGTGAAACACATACTTGATTAGCAAATCTGAATGGTCCAACAGTTTCATTAAGCTTTCCAGGAAGATTTATATCTAACTACCTATAAGGATACATATCTAAATTAATAAATGATCTCACAACAAAATGTGTTAATAACAAGATAGTGATTGCTAAGTGATGGGCACCACTCTGTAGATATCTCAGAGAACCAGCCATTCCTCTGGATACTAGTTTTTCGCCCAGGCATTGAGAAGGTATTAAGGTATTAAGAAGTCTATTGAATCTGAAAGGATGCTACTAATTTTTAGTATTAGCAGATAAAGCAAATTCAAAACACTGCATCCTACTAACTCGGATCTTGGCTTTCACCTCAGAAAAAATGAGTCACATACAGAGAGGTGGATGACTGAAAAAGATCACATGAAATCGCAGTATAGGCTATACAGCATTAAAGCATTTTCTTTTTTTCACTAATGTATTTAGTGGAGTTCTTCTCACAGTAATTGGCAGTTAGATGATCTCAAAAAGAAGAGTATAGGTAAACAAGCAAGGCTCTTAATCTTATGGTTCTGTGACATGCTGTGTTGTAATTCAAGGTTGAGGAGAACAATCTAGGATTTCAAATTTACTTCTGATTCAATTTCTAAACAGTTATTTATTCTTCTACGCTATGAAAATCTGCCTTTGAATGAGCAAACTCACCAGTGGGCTCAAAAACCAAGGAGACACTTACATTTACTAAGTTAAAACTAAGGAACAGTGAAAGCAAAGTAGACCATTTAGGACTTAAGCCTACAGGATGCCAGCAGTATTTATAAGCTTTGGCACACTGATTCAGTAGTCAAAGAGTATATCCAAGTCACATTTTCCAAATAGATCCAAGTGACTCTGGAACAGTTTCTATTTCCCAGCATGACAGCTGGAGCTGCTCTGCCATCTCCAATTTAGTGGCTTTAGACAAGCAGTTTTGCTCCCTGCTCCCCATTGATACCCCCTCTCCTAAAACGGGGAGAGAATCTCACCTAGAAAGCACTTTGCTCATAAACCACAAATGGGAGACCATGCAAGAGCTACAGCACTGGCTTTAGCAAGCACGGAAGCAGCCCTTTCTTCAGTGTTCAAGGACCCTGTGGTGATTAAGAACAGAAAACCCACACAGTTTAAATAAAGAAACAAACTAGCCAAATAAATTTTAAGAAGTTTTATCCCAGACTAGTTTGCTGGGACTGCTTCTCTGGAGGTACTGCCAGCTTGTGGCAAGTCTAATTAAGTAATTATGGTATTAGATGCAAGTGGGGAACAAAGTTTATTTACCCTCTTAACTGCTAACACAGTGTTCTGTATTGACAGCGCTTCCCGTTCACTCAGTTTTCAGGACACCTTGTGGAAGTAGGCTGCAAATCATCCGGATTGCTTCAAACAATAGAGAAGAAAGGCTACAGAGCCTCTTTGTGATGGTGTTCTGAAATCATTCTAGCAGGGACTGGACTTTGAAGGCCTATCATTTGGGTTTTTCTATTGAGAATTCCCCCTCCTAGCATAGCATCTTTTCCTTAGCATACAATCCGCCTTCAAAATAGAAACAGGATCTCCCTCCAGAATTCATGCTGCTCTCTTAAATCTTGGGAAGCACAGAGGAAGCAAAGCCACACAAGAGCCTTAGCAGAACACATTGCTTGAAAGCTCAATGGCTATTTGGTAAGAAAAAAAATAGATTTAATGCAGATAACCATGTTGCTGCTTTTCCTCAATTCTGACCCCTTTCAAAATGCCCCTTGCAATCGATCCTCCTCCCAACCCTCCGCTCTCCCACTAACTTACCTCAACTCCACCCCTTCTCCTCAAAGTACCAGTTTTCTTCTTCAGGTGGCCCTGTCACAGTGCCAAATTTCCAGCACACTTTTCTTCGTCCCACCCTTGTCACCAAAATAACCCAAAATCTGTGCAGGGAGGAATATACTCAAGCTAAAGGACACACTGCTCTCTCTAGAGGTCCCTTCTCACTCCCTAGCAGGGAAGACAAGCTAAGTGGACAGCACTAAGAGGCCTGAGGAGAGCATGGGGAGGGAATAAAGAGAAATGAAAAGCTGGGTAACACTGTAGAGAAATGGATTGGGATACCTCAGAGAATCTGTTGTATTGCTGACACAACATCACTACTTTCAGTTTCTTTGCTCAACTAGAATAGCCAACCACTGGGGCAGATTGACAAGAAAGGTTATGGACTGCTCCGTCCATGCAGGTGCTGGATCAGGTAACTTCTGCATCTAGAGCACTTCCAAGAGACACTGCTTTGAGTCTCTGGTTATCCAATCATTTTGGTACTGCATACTTCTAGAACAACATCAGCACGCTGTTGGTACATCACTCACCATGGAAATCTCACTTCCTATCATGTTTTTATTCATTCACGGCTTTTTTGTTTCTTTGGAAGCCAGTGTGCTTTCATCAAACTGAAGTCTCTTCCCTTACCTCAGCTCCTTTATTCACTCTGCTCCCTCTCCTTTCTGCTAACTGGCTTATATGATGGTCTCTTCCCAGCTTCCAGCAAATGTCTTTACCCTTCTTTCACTCCAAATCACACCAGCTTCTCCCCCTAAACTACCTCAACCTTCTGCCAGGAACTTGTCTGCAAGAACCTGTGAGAGAAAGACTTCCTTCATCAACTTCAAATCCCACACCTCTAGTTAAAAAGCAGTTGAAAGTGTCCATTTTTAGGAAAACACACCAGCCCTGGCCTGAAACCTCTGCAGTCACTAAACAAGATCCACGTTTCCCAGTTCATCTCAAAAGCTGTCCTACAGGAAGACAGGCATGCAGTCACAAGGTGCTCACTGAACTGAAAACATAGGGCTTGATTCTGTGAGCTGTTGCAGATCTTTACAGACTATGTGCAAGTTGTAGTTTTGAAAGGCACACATCAATGTATTTGGGAAGATTTTTTAAAGGACTGTGATACACACTGCGTACCTGACATGACTGATCACCAGAATACTCCCATGGCATTCACGCAGAGAGGATCTTATCTTTCTAAGTTGGTTGAAATGCTACCCAGAGAAAAATCAGCCTGAGACAGAAAACAGCTGAAGCCTGAACCCCCTGCAGTGAAAACAGGAGGAAGCAAAAGGCAGTCACACAAGAGAGGACAGTGAAACAAGTCTCACACCGTCAGGCACAGAGGGAAAGCAGCTTGTTCAGTGTATTGCTGATGAAAGCTGTACCAGAAATGTGAAACATGCCACCCACCAGGGTACACAAACAATAACTTTTATTAATTTAAGAAATATATATATTTATATATATCTAACATTCTCCAAACAGGAAAAACCGTATGATCTAACACACTAAGCTCTTAACGCTCAAATACATGGAAGCAGGGGGGAGGATTTCTTATGAAGACCTCATGAAGGCCTCATGTTAGAGGGCTCCTATAACTAACACTGTGTTCCTTCCCCCACTAACATTCACATTACCAGATGTCTTCTTTTGGGTGCTGTCACCTGTTTTGCAGAAAAGATGACACACTGAAAGAGAAGTTTTTATGTAAGCTCTGTATGGCAGCTGAAAACAGGAGTCTGGGCTGAAAATCAGGAATGGAACAACTAGGAAACAGCAGGTGGGATGGAACTGAAAGAAAAGCGGGCACTGGCAGAGGGCATGGTGCCATGTGGCAGAAATTGGCTTTGGAGGAGTGGGAAGTCAGGCAGCCGAAGACAGCACAAGGAGACTGAGACCCTACGTTGCTGAGAACGTGGCAAATAACAGCTGGAAAACAAAAACTGGAATTTGGCATTGATAGAATTACTGTAAGATTGTATTGTTGGATAAAGAAAAAACCTGTAGTGACAGCAGCAGAAACTCCTGAGAGAGAAAAAAGGCTGATACTTAGGACACCAGTAACATGAAAGGGAATAAAGTTTTTAACAGAAGCCAAGGAGGTAAAGTTAGGGTTACAAAATGCAAGGAGAGAAAAGACAGAGTGAGCGGTGCCAGGTGAAAGAACTGTGAAAGACAGACAGGAAAAAGGCTGTTCCAGACATGAGGTAACCCTGTGATTGCTCACCCTTGCCACACAGACAGCACTGGGAAGTTTGAAATAACATCCATCTATTTAATTTAAAAATAAACGTCACTTTTATTTTTAATACACTTCCAATGATGTGCAAAACCACTGTAATTTTGCAAGGCTTATAAAAACAGCAGACGATAGCCAACCTGGAAAAGAGATGTGGCCAACAACACAGCCCTGTACCTGTTAATATCTCACTAAGGAATTTTAGGAAGCTGTGCTCCTGATTGATAAAACTGGATCCCAAGTTCAGTTCTGGCTGCAGTATATCATATCATAGAATGGCCTGGATTGAAAAGGACCACAATGATCATTGGGTTTCAACCCCCCTGTTATGTGCAGGGTCGCCAACCAGCAGACCAGGCTGCCCAGAGCCACATCCAGCCTGGCCTTGAATGCCTCCAGGGATGGGGCATCCACAACCTTCTTGGGCAACCTGCTCCAGTGTGTCACAACCCTCTGTGTGAAAAACTTCCTCCTCATATCTAACCTAAATCTCCCTTGTCTCAGTTTAAAACCATTTCCCCTTGTCCTATCACTATCCAATTAGAGCCCTTCAGAACTGATACAACTGTCAGTATCAGTACCATTTCCCCCAAGCAGTTTGATTAATAAACAGTTTGTGAAAAACCACAATTACCACCTACTATTAGCATTCTGGTTTAGTGCACTTCAACTGATAATTAACAAGCACTGCAGCCTGACGGGTCTCAGGGCAAAAAGTGGTGGGTATGGATTGAAAAACAGAGCTGCCCAGAAACTTTGCTTGTTATGGGACTGAGGGTTAGATCAGCAGTTGCATGAAGGCATCAGACAGTGCTAGGGTCAGAAATACAGACGTGGCAAAACGAAGGCTCTCTCAAAGCTTCCTTCTGTTGCCAGCTGTACCTGTATGACAGTCCTTCCCAGCATTACCTTGGAAATCTGGAGGGTCAGAACTGACATCTAGACCCTGTCCACACTTTGATCAAACATTTCAAGAGATAAGACATGGATTTCTTTCTCCTTCAACAGTCTTTGCCTCTTTCAGCATTGTACTGTTGCATTACAATGTTGATTTCATACTACAATTGGTCAGCATGGATTGGAAAAAAATATATAAAAATTGGATTTTAATAACATATAAGAGAAGCTCCTCGATGTCAGGCATTTCCCACTTTCTCAGTGCTCTGTTTTATCATCTTCCTTCCTGTATTTTTTCCTGTTCTTGCAAAGGCACCCAGGACATAATTAAGCAGCCATTTCCACATTAAATCAATCACTCACTGTATAGGATGGACACAAGACAGAAACAAAGACCAAAACCTCTGCAGAAGACACTGCTAACAGCTGGATTCAGCCAGACCGGCCATTATAGAGGTGTAAGGCACACAATTTAATAGCACACCACAGCAGTGTTTTCTCGATGGCAGGAAGCATTGCACACCCAGCTGAGAAGAAGCCAATCAATCCCGACAGCAGTGCCAAGCGCATGAGCACCGCGCCTGTGCGCAGCATGGCAGCACCACTAAGCCACAGAGACACGTGTCGCCCTGAGCAGGGGCTCGCAGTCCCATCCAAGGCTCCGCTTTACTCTTTTTGCAGTACTTCAGCCCTCTCCATCTTCCAGACATGCGCTGTCTCAGCTATAAGTGCTTGCTTCCTCTGCTGCCTGAATGTATTAGAGAAGAAATGACCGGTTAGGCAGCGTGAGGTCTGTCTTTCCATCAAGTGGAAACAGCTCCCCCGCGGACAGCAGTGCAATGCTTCCACCTCCCTGGAGTGGCAGCACACCATGGCAGCTGTGCCGTGGGTAACCCCCAGTGACCTGCACGGCTGCAGGCTCTGCTTCAGACCGGAGTCAGTACCAAAGCAGCAAATTAGATGTCACTGACAGCACCGCCACACTGGGCAAATAATAACGTGCATGTTCAGAAATTGAGTTAGGCCTGGAGTCAGAGGAAAGCTCGTTGGTCACCGTCCACTCAAATCCTCCAAACCTGCTGAGGCTACCAGCAAAATCAGGAATTTTGACAAAATATGTGGACATGAGTTAATCAGTAACAACCGCAGATGACAAATTAGCTGTGGTTTCCATCAATGTTTGTATGGCAAGAACTCCCTCCAACTCCTCACTCCAACCTCAGAAGAAAACCTATGAGCATCTCTGTTGACAAAAGCCTGCATTTTCAGTTCAGAAAGAGCAGAATTTTCAGTTCCAGAAGAAAATCCATCCGTTGGGATCATTATCCACTTTATGGAGCTGGGTGTTTCCTTCAGTCTTTCAGGAGCCCTTGTGGCACAGGGACAGGTTACCTGCATCACATTTCTCTATCAGGCTCACCTGTTTCCTTGTAGAACAGAAGAGAAAAACTGACCACCTGTTGGTGGGGAAAGAGCAGAAAGCATGCTTCTGCTTCTCTGCAGTGACATGACAATACAGGAAGAACAGTGGCAAGGAAAGGCAAACACAGGTTGGCTGGGATACTACGGTATGTACATACAGTGTCAGAGGCAGCAGCTAAAAGGGGAAGCAGAAATCAGGCAGATGATCAAGGAAGAGGGCAAGAGTCAAAATGTTAAGAGCAAACGAGTAACAAAATCATCAAACTAGAACACTAAAAGCCAGTTCTGCCTCTTAACTATTTGCAGTCTGTGCACTACACCTGACACTAAAAGAATTTCTCTGATTATCAGGAATGTGCCTTTTGATGTGTGTGAAAACTCACCCGCATTTAGCTGAGCCCTATCATTTGGCAAACAGTTTGACATGAGCCAACTGAAGAATCCTCAGAAACTCAGTGGCAGCGTTTCTTAAAGACTCCATCCACGTGGAACATGTTTTAGCCCAAAACTCTAAGGTGACAGCTTACACGTGACAGCAAGGAATGACCAATATCCTGAACTCTAATGGAAGCCCAATGGCACTGTAAGGGGGGAAAAAAACAAAGCTGTCTTCTTTTTAGCTTTATTTAAAACAAAAGCTCGTGTATTTTAAAAGGTCGTTACATTCAGTCTGTAACACTCCAAAGTTAGTAAACGCTAACATTTGCAGTCCAGAAGGACCCGGATGGGCTCAAGAAGCAGGCCTGTGAGAACCTAATGTGAGGTTTAGGAAAGCCAAGTGCAAGGCGACGCACTTGGGTCGAGGCAATCCTAGATATGATTACAGACTGAGAGAAGAACTCCTTGACAGCAGCCCTGCAGAGGAAGGACAAACAACTGGACATAATCCAGCTGTGTGCTCTTGGAGCACGGCAGGCTAATGGCATACTGGGCTGCATCAACTGGGGTTGGGAGGAAAAAGGAGGGGATTGTGAGACCCTATCTGGAGTATTGTGCCCAAGCCTGGGGCCCCCAGCACAGGATGCAAAGCTGCTGGAGTGGGTTCAGAGGAGGGCCACAAAGATGGTCAATGGGCTGGAGCACCTCTCCCTTGAAAAAAGGTTGAGGGAGTTGGGCTTGTTCAGCCTGCAGAAGGCTCCAGGGAGACCACACTGCAGCCTTCTAGTACTTGATGGGAGCTTACAAGCAGGAGGGGGAGTGACTCTTTACACGGTCTGGTAGTGATAGGACAAAAGGAAACAGCGTTAACTAAAAGAGGGGAGACTTAAATTAGACATTAGAAAGGAGGGCAATGAGACACTGGCGCAGCTGCCCAGAGAATCTGAGGATGCTCCATCCCAGCAGGTGCTCCAGGCCATGCTGGATGTGGTGTTGGGCAGTCTGATCTAATGGGTGGCAGCCCCACCCATAGTGGGGGGGTGAAACTAGATGATCTTTAAGGTCCCTGCAACCTAAGCTGTTCTATGATAAAGTGGACCTTAACTTGGACATGTTTGTTCATGTCAATAGGAACATCTACTTACAAAGGTGTAAAAAGCACACCAGGAAAGCCACTCATTTGAGAAGTACTCTCCCAGGCCAAAGCAGCAGTCCTGTTCTAACAGTGTCCATCAGCTCCTCACAGCGAGGATCTCACACCACACAGCTCTGTGGGTTTGGGTGGCCAAGAGATCAGCTCAAGGCAGGTGCTGCACTGCCCCCATTACGTGGGGTCACTGATTCACCACCCCATTCTTTTGCACACCAGTAAGTTCTTTAGGATGAGTCAGGACAAGGAGCTTTTTCAGGAAAGAACATAAGCTTGAGCAATACCTGTAATTAGCCATTCCAAATCCTCTAACACAGCTGATGTGCATTATGGAGGTACATTCCAACCCCTTTCAGTATTTGCTGACAAATGGAGCAAAAAATAAAATAAAATAAAATAGGCAGAGGGTCTGATGGATCACTGCTGTTTTTGGATATCCTTCTCAGACATTTGCTGAACTCACTCTGGCCAAGCATCTATACAGATAAGTATAGATAAGTATATATTCTCACAATGTTTTAATGAAAGCTCAGCACAGATGGCACCCAGGAGGCCCTGACACCACAGGAGCTAGCAGAGGCCCTCAGCCTGGCCATGTTATGTGTGCAGATGTGGAGCCAATGGTGGCAGCTCATGGCCTTGTAGCTCAGCTGGGAGACAGCACAGCAGCACCATCTGCACCCTGCCTGTGCTGCTGCCAATTCCACCCCCTGGGCAGCACAGTGCAGCGTGTGGGCCAGAGGCAGCCTGACCTGCTGAACCTGAGATGGTCCAGAGATAAACGCACACTTACAAAGCTAATTCTGGCACTCACTGCTGGGGAACATTTACTGCTATTATCTCCGTCCATCTCCTCTTCGAGAAGG
This sequence comes from Centrocercus urophasianus, assembly GCF_019232065.1. Taxonomy (NCBI): domain Eukaryota; kingdom Metazoa; phylum Chordata; class Aves; order Galliformes; family Phasianidae; genus Centrocercus; species Centrocercus urophasianus. The sequence goes on from NW_024884586.1 coordinate 2,747,347, forward strand.
GAGTCCCAGCACAATGCCCAAGCACAGACATTACCATGATGACACAGGGTGAACTAAGTGATATTCTGGCTAAGGACACTTTCAGCCAGGCTGGGGCATTTGCTTTACTCGAGCCATACAGTGTAAGGCAGAACAATAATTCTGCAAGCAGGATACAGGGAATGAAACATTATTTCATTATTATAATGAAAATAGTTTATGTAAATTATGTAATCAGTTTGAAATACGTTTCTCAAAAACTATTTCAACGCTTATCCCACACGGCCCAATTAAGCTGCCATCTGTACCAACACAGCCTCGCGCTGTTTGATGGCACATCCCTGACTTCCATCTTCCACAGCGATTCAGACGGGAAGCTCCCAGCCTACAAACACCGCGTTAAGGCCCAGCCCACGAAACACAAAGAGAAAAGCCACCGCAACGTGGTTCTGTTGCACTCCGTCATTTCAAAACTGTAGGGCAAGGGCACCTACGGAGGAAAAGCGCACCGCGTTACGTGCGTGTGCTCTTACACAGGCGTGCCGTACAGGTAAGGACGTCCCGCTTCTCGGGCACCATCACCTGTAACGCGGCCAGCAGAGCCGGCACACGGGGCTGCGGGCCCCGGCGGGCGCACAGCAGCGGGGCAGGATGCCGAGAGCCGCCGTCCCGGGGAGCGGGACGGCTCGCGTGGGACGTGCCGTACGTAACCCATGGAGCGGCCCCGAGGCGGCCGGGAGGGCCGAGGCACGGCGCCGCGAAAATAAAGGCGCCGCGTTCAGCAACGCCGAAAAGCTCCCCGAGCCCGCCGAGCCGCGCTCGCGCACGGGGAGGCCCCGCTGCGAACGGCCCGGCCCCGGCCGGCGGCCCCCGCCCGTC